>NC_134691.1:65446688-65754605 GCF_050947455.1 Rhinoderma darwinii
TTAATTTAACAGGTTATTTCATGGGATAAAAAATAAACAAATAAACACAATGCCGAGAATCGCTTTTTCCTATAGCCACGCCAGAAAAATAAATGATATAACTTACACAGCGAATTTTTTCTACCCCCAAACCACGCAAAGAAATACAATTTCTCCAGCATAAAACAAGGCCTCATACAGCCCAGTCAATGAAAAAAATAAAAAAGTCACGGCTGCTGAAATGCAGAGATGAAAAAACGGAAAAATTCAGCTGGTCATTAGGCCTTTTCAGGTTCGGTCACTAAAGGGTTAAAAAAGATTATTATTATTATTATTATTATTATTATTATTATTATTATTATTATTATCATCATGTAAGGCTATTAAATGCATGTTTAACTATATCAGTAGGAGAATCAATAAAAACGAAAACATTTTTTTATTTTTTTTTAGAAACACAGATTTAAAATCTATAACAAACATGTGGACAAGAGTTTAAGAAAATATTGTTTGTTTAGCCTTTACTATCTAATACATGACTTGTAAGGCTTCGTTCACATCAGCGCCAGGGCTCCGTTCCAACGTAACATCGGAGCTTTCAGTCGGAACGGGACACAAACGGAAACTTTTAGCACCGGATCAATGATCATGGAAACGGAAACCTTTGGTCAGAAGGAAAGCTAAGACGGAACGTCGGAACGGGACCCTGGAGCAGATGTGAACGAAGCCTAAGGGGAATAGAATATCATGCGGTGTATCTGGAACCACTAGATAAAAGGAAGATCTGACATACCATGATACATATTAATTTCAACATGAAAGTTCAGGGTAAATACAATTTAATACAAATTCAAATAACAACTAAATTATAGAAACTATTACTGACAATATTGAAAGAAATATAAAACAATAATAAATAATACACTAAGACCAACAGTACAGAGGCCTGACTCAAGCAAAGGTTTTCTTATTTAAACAGACAGCAGACAATATTAGATCACAGGCTTTAGGTCTTTCCATTAATATTCTTATTATTATCCTTTATAGTTTTATTGTCACTCAACCTATACAGTCCTTTTAGTCCGCAATTTCCTTTGTGCACTATCAATTTATGCATATAATGGTGTCATAAGCATCGT
This sequence comes from Rhinoderma darwinii, assembly GCF_050947455.1. Lineage (NCBI taxonomy): Eukaryota > Metazoa > Chordata > Amphibia > Anura > Rhinodermatidae > Rhinoderma > Rhinoderma darwinii. The sequence goes on from NC_134691.1 coordinate 65,447,807, forward strand.
GAAATTTATTGTGTCATTTGAGTATAAAGATTTTTCCAGAACAGGCAGAGTACGTGACATTTTCTCTAATAACCCCCTCATTTGTTTTGCAAGTCAATTTCAGAAATATAGCACACCAAATAGCCTTGCATTTCACATCAAAAGGTGCAATAATGGACACTTCATCTGTATGGAGCTTTAACAAATCGTGGGTATTGTGGAGAAGGAAACCTCTAAAGAGATAAATCTCCCAATCTGTATAATGAAACTAGAGTATGTATAGCAAAACCAAGTTACAATAATGCTTGATTCACCCACTCTAGTAGTAGTGCAGCACAACATGCAATGCAAAAAATGAAAAAGCTTTTGTTGCAATTTTGCTGGAATCCACAGTTTAAGTTCATTTTTATAGAAATGTAGTTCCCAGAGCTGCTTCTATGAAAAGCCAGATTGCTGTATTCCATGTAAAAAAACAAAAAAACTTATTTTTTTTTAAATGCTGTGTTTTTTTCCCCATTGATGTCAATAAGGAGAAAACATGACCTGACAATGACTAAAATGTAATCTATAGGGTATGCAGTGGTTAAAGGGGTCATATAATGTTATGACAAATTACTAGCAACACTGGCGTAGCTATAGGGGTCGCAGCGGTCGCAATTGCGACCGGGCCCCGAAGCCAGGGGGGCCCACGGCCCCCCGCACCACATCAATAAAAAGTTACTATAGTAACTCGGGCCGCGGGCCCCTGTTACTATAGTAACATACTTTACTTACCTTCCTGGTTCCGGATCGCAGCGGAGGTCCTGATGTCAGGCGCTGTGCGCAGCGCATGACGTCACAGCGCTATGCCGCCGCGCACAGCATCGAGACTACAGAACTCCCGCCGCGGCCGAAGAGGAAGGTAAGGTTAGCCCTGACTGGCGGGGTCCGACTCCCGGGACCCGCCAATCAGCTGTTTTGAAGGGGCCGCAGCACTCGTACGAGAGCTGCTGCCCTTCATTCCGGTTACTTCATTCCGGTCACTTCATTCCGGTCACACTGTGAATCGGTGTCGGCGATTCACAGTGTGAGCGAGTAGTGAAATGAAGGGGAAGCAGCTCTCGTACGAGTGCTGCGGCCCCTTCAAAACAGCTGATTTGCGGGTCCCGGGAGACGGACCCCGACACATCAGCTATTGATGGCCTATCCTGTGGATAGGCCATCAATGTTTAGGGACTGCACAACCCCTAAGCCTACGATGTATCAGGCTTAGGGGGCCCATGAGACAGGATCACAGATTATGTGATCCTGTCTGCTGGGCCCTGTATCTAAGCCAATCACATGGTAGGCTTAGATACATGGCCCATGCGTGATCCTGTCTGCTGGGCCCTGTATCTAAGCCTACCACACTGTAGGTTTAGATACAGGGCCCCAGCACACAGTAATCTTATACTGTATAAGATTACTGTCTGCTGGACCCTGTATCTAAGCCTACCTTGTGGTAGGCTTAGATACAGGGTCCCACAGACAGTATCACACATGGGCCCTATCTAAGCCTTAGGGTATGTGCACAGACACTAATTACGTCCGTAATTGACGGACGTATTTCGGCCGCAAGTACCGGACCGAACACAGTGCAGGGAGCCGGGCTCCTAGCATCATAGTTATGTACGATGCTAGAAGTCCCTGCCTCGCTGCAGGACAACTGTCCCATACTGTAAACATGTTTTCAGTACGGGACAGTTGTCCGGCAGCGAGGCAGGGACTCCTAGCGTCGTACATAACTATAATGCTAGGAGCCCGGCTCCCTGCACTGTGTTTGGTCCACTACTTGCGGCCGAAATACGTCCGTCAATTACGGACGTAATTAGTGTGTGTGCACATACCCTAACACATGTGTTACTAATCATTTTTTGTGTGTTTTCTTACAGGTTCGGTCGTTGGACTACGGTGGATTCCAGGACTACTTCGATGACAGCTTTTTTTTTTATTAATAAAATGGTTAATGAGGGCTGTGTGTTTTTTTTTTTATTTCAATAAAATATTTTTTCTATGTCTGTGTTTTTTTTTTTAAACTATATTACTACCGCCTTAGTAATGACCGCCGGCTGATTGACAGCATCCATTGCTAAGGCGGGGCTTAGTGTTAGCGGATGCAGATGCTAACACTAACCCCCTTTATTACCCCGGTACCCACCGCCACCAGGGGTGCCGGGAAGAGCCGGGTACGATCCAGTACCTGACCATCTGTAGTGATGGTCGGCCACTGGGGTGGCCGCAGGCTGGTATTATCAGGAGGGGAAAGGCCAAAAACACTGGCCCTTCCCACCCTGGTAATGCTGCCTGCTGCTGCTTTATTGTATCTGGCTGGTTATGAAAATGGGGGGGACCCCACGTCATTTAAAAAATAAAAAAAATAATTGGAAAGAACGATGTGGGGTCCCCCACAATTTTCATAACCAGCCAGATACAACACAGCAGCAGCAGGCAGCATTACAAGGGTGGGAAGGGCCACTGTTTTTGGCCTTCCCCAGCCTAATACTACCAGCCTGCGGCCACCCCGGTGCCTGCCCGTCACTACAGATGGTCGGGTACTGGTTTGTACCCGGCTCTTCCCAGTACCCCTGGTGGCGGTGGGTACCGGGGTAATAATGGGGGTTAGTGTTAGCCTCTGCACCGGCTAACATTAAGCCTCGCCTTAGTAATGGAGGTTGTCAATCAGCCAGCGGCCATTACTAAGGCGGTGATAATAAAGTTTAAAAAGATACAAGCACATAGAAAAAATATTTTATTGAAATTAAAAAAACACACACAACCCTCATTAACCATTTTATTGAGAATAAAAAAAACGCCGTCATTGAAGTCCTCAAATCCGAAGTCCAACAACCGAACCTGTAAAAAAACACAAACACAAAAATAATCAGTAACACATAAAGAAGCAAAATTATTATTCTTACCTATCCTGGGTCTAGCGCTGGAGACGCAATGTCAGCGAGCTGGGCCCTGTATCTAATCCTATCATGTGTGATACAGTCTGCTGAGCTGTGTATCTAATCCAATCATGTATGATACTGTCTGCTGGGCCCTATATCTAATCCGATCATGTGTGATACTGTCTGCTGAGCCACTGTATCTAATCCTATCATGTGTGATACTGTCTGCTGAGCCACTGTATCTAATCCTATCATGTGTGCTACTGTCTGCTGAGCCACTGTATCTAATCCTATCATGTGTGATACTGTCTGCTGAGCCACTGTATCTAATCCTATCATGTGTGGTACTGTCTGCTGAGCCACTGTATCTAATCCTATCATGTGTGGTACTGTCTGCTGAGCCACTGTATCTAATCCTATCATGTGTGATACTGTCTGCTGGGCCACTGTATCTAATCCTATCATGTGTGATAATGTCTGCTGAGCTGTGTATCTAATCCTATCATGTGTGATACTGCCTTCTGAGCCACTGTATCTAATCCTATCATGTGTGATACTGTCTGCTCAGCCACTGTATCTAATCCTATCCATAGTTTATAGGGTCGTAGTGCTATAGATATGCTATGCTGTCTCATATACACACTTTTTTTGGGGGCGGACACATATGTATTGGGGCTATTTCCTGGACATTTTAAGCCCTGAGGGTATGTTCACACGGCAGAGTCCGTTACGGCTGAAATTACGGTGCTGTTTTCAGGAGAAAACAGCACCGTAATTTCAGCCGTAATGGCATGTGCAGGCGTCTTTTGCTGCGTCCATTACGGAAGTAACTGAAGCTGGTTTTCCATGGAGTCCATGGAAAACGGCTCCATTTACGTCTGAAGAAGTGACAGCCACTTTTTTACGCGCCGCCTTTTGACAGCGACGCGTAAAAAAAAATGACCGTCGGCACAGAACATCGCAAGACCCATTCAAATGAATGGGCAGATGTTTGCCGACGCTTTTGAGCCGCATTTTCGGACGTAATTCAATGCTAAAACGCCCGAATTACGTCCGTAAATAGTGTGTGTGAACCCAGCCTTAGTGACACCCCCGGCTGCTAGTGCTGCATTGTTGGGTCACTTAGGAGACCCAGCGATGCAGCTGAAAGCGGACCGTCGGCCATGAGAAGTTTGCGGGGGGGGGCCCAGTAAGAATTTTTGCATCGGGGCCCATGAGCCTCTAGCTACGCCCCTGACTAGCAACCTCTGGGACCTGTGCCAGTTCAAAGAACCCTTTCTCCTACACAGAACGCTTCCAGTCATCCACTGTGCTGGGAACGGCAACACAGCTTCAGTCAAGCGAATGGGGCAGTGTTATAGTTTCCTGCACAGCAGCTGCCGGGGAGTATCTTTGTTCAGGGAAAATCAGTGAAGAAGCTGCAGGTCTTGGCTAGCGCTACTGCCCCTTCATTCTTAGGATCAGTGGGACTCCTAGCAGTCGGACCCCCATTGATAAGTAAGAGATAAATTCTAGCCTGGGGTAGATTTGGGGGGCAACTTGATGGCCACCCAAATTACAGCAGTCTTTTATGTTTTTTTGTTTTTTTATTGGAAACAAATCTGAGAAAATAAGACCAAATTTACTTTGCCATAGCCACTGATACAAGGGCAGGTTGAATCACTAGTTCCCAACAGGATGCTGATAAGCCCCAATGTTGTATGAGGTAGGTTGGACAAGTGCAGATTACTGATGAACATCCACTCACACACCTATCATCCATGAGGGGGGCTGAATAGTATATTAACTGCACATAGATAAGATATTTGTAATGTGGCAGTCAGACAGTTTGGTGTAGTGCACCATTCTGCCTATTATGGTTTGGAGGGACTAAAAAAAAAAGTAATAAAAAAAGTGAAATAAAGTTTTTAGGAAGATTAAAAAAAAATCCTCAAGAAAAACAACCATCAAAAAAAAGTCAGAACATGGTCACAGTATATGTCCACAACATAAATCTGTCCAATCTAAAACAATAATGATTAGAGTTAATTTCTCGCTCTGATTCAAGTTTTTGCAATTTGTAAATCAATTCACAATTGTTCATTAGAGTGCATTGCCCAAATCGATTGTTGCGGGTTTTCAATTAACTTTTGGTGCTTTGCCCACTGTGCGACACGTTTTGAAATCCAGGCAGGTACGATAAGTCCATTGAGATGTCACATAACTATGGCAGACAATCATAGGATGGCCCTGTGGACACACAGTCACAATTCCATGCCTTGGTCATGTGGATACAACATCATTATCAAGAGTATTAAATAGAAGCCTTAGACGAGTCAACCAGTGGCCTGTGGCAATGGCAAGTGTCTATTTTAGAAACTGTTTTACTTAACAGATTTTTATATTCCGATATTGTGTACAGTAAAGCAAGTTTCCAGCTCCAGGAAAAAAGTGACGATGCTAAAAAAAGCTTTTTCCAGTTCCCTGAAACACTACTTCCCCAAAAGTTTTATTTACCTAAAGCCTGAGCTGTCCATGACAAAGAGGTAGGTTTAAAACTTACATGACAATACGATAACTGAAAGTCAATTTAAAACTGAACATCTCTACTGGTGATGGCGACTACTAAAGATATTGTAGAGACAGCGTGATCACTGATAAAAGAGGAATTAAACTGGTCTTATACATTAGTTTAATGTCTGTGGGACCTACCCATCTGGGTTGACAATCTTCTGTATATGGGGCCTCCGGACAGTCCTCTGAAATAGATATTGGGGAAAAAATATGATAAGGACAAATGAGTATTCGGCCAACCTCTATCTTACGTGTGTATGGCCAGCTTTAGGATTTCACAACAAAGTGATGGTATCATATGTAGTTAGTATTATATTTGGACCCACCTTCCCGGAGAATCCCTACCCTTACAAATAAGATTTAGAAATATTTCTATGACCCTCAGATATATGTAAAGTAATAAGGTCCATCTCACTTATCCATCTCTCCAGAGATCATTTAAATATAAAAATTAAATGTGCTTTACAGAAAATCAGAAGCAGAGGAATACATCTTTCGTCCTGACTGGGGCAATCTCAACACATTTGCAAACATCGAGGAACTGTGGGTTTCATCACGATGTATGCTGTATTTGAATATTTAAAAGGATTTGCTGTACACTTTACTGTCATTCATCATTACTACAACATGAGCCCTATGTGTATTTTGTCAAAGTGTTTCAGCAGGATGCTGTGACAGCTTTTCTTGATGGATTGTAAGCACTCTAATTTTTCTGTTGCATAAACTCTTTACTTATTGAGGCCTATTTGCATGATCACTCAAAGCCTCAAGAAAGGAGACAGAAGATCACTAACAAGCAGCCGTGGGGCGTTGGTTGCAGGAGCTTAACAGCGAAAAATATGTTTAACTTAACATGAGTCTTTAAATTATAAGAAATACTCTTCAATCAACCTAAGAGGGAAAAATGTGGAAACGGATATAGGTGAAGCTGTTCAGCACTTGATGTTATCTGATGGATTTCACACATTTTCTATGTAGCAGTGGCTATGGAAATGTAAATTTGCCAACGAAGAGAAGATTTATTGCAGTAGTAACTGCCTGTTTGAAATGGGATGGAAGGAGATAACATCATATAATATTGTAGACATTCTCTACTGTGGAGAACTGAATAATTTTCAGGAGAATTGTCTATATGTTTATAGATTAACTGTAAAGGGTGTAGTCCAATAGATTGAAAAGTATAATGAGTATTGGATTTACAAGTCAGGAGCCTGTAGGCAGAAAATACTCTCCATGGATACTCTTCCATCAACACTATACAGTATGTACATAAGCATTGAAGGGAGACTACGACATCATGGATACTCTTCCATCAGCACTATACAATATGTGCATAAGTATTGAAGGGAGACTACGATATCATGGATACTATTCCATCAGCACTATACAGTATTCACATAAGTATTGAAGGGAGACTACAACATCATGGATACTCTTCCATCAGCACTATACAGTATGCTCATAAGTATTGAAGGGAGACTTCAACATCATGGATACTCCTCCATCAGCACTATACAGTATGTTCATAAGTATTGAAGGGAGACTACGACATCATGGATACTCTTCCATCAGCACTATACAATATGTGCATAAGTATTGAAGGGAGACTACGAAATCATGGATACTCTTCCCTCAGCACTATACAGTATGTACATAAGTATTGAAGGGAGACTACGACATCATGGATACTCTTCCATCAGCACTATACAGTATGTTCATAAGTATTGAAGGGAGACTTCGACATCATGGATACTGTTCCATTAGCACTATACAATGTGTACATAAGTATTCAAGGGAGACTACGACATCATGGATCCTCTTCCATCAGCACTATAAAATATGTACATAAGTATTGAAGGGAGACTACGACATCATAGATACTCTTCCATCAGCACTATACAGTATGTACATAAGTATTGAAGGGAGACTACGACATCATAGATACTCTTCCATCAGCACTATACAGTATTTACATAAGTATTGAAGGGAGACTACGACATCATGGATACTCTTCCATCAGCACTATACAGTATTTACATAAGTATTAAAGGGAGACTACGACATCATGGATACTCTTCCATCAGCACTATACAGTATTTACATAAGTATTGAAGGGAGACTTCGACATCATGGATACTTTTCCATTAGCACTATACAGTATGTACATAACTATTCAAGGGAGACTACGACATCATGGACACTCTTCCATGAGCACTATACAATATGTACATAAGTATTCATGGGAAACTAGAATATCATGGATACTCTTCCATCAGCACTATACAATATGTACATAAGTATTCATGGGAAACTAGAATATCATGGATACTCTTCCATCAGCACTATACAATATGTACATAAGTATTCAAGGGAGACTACGACATCATGGATACTCTTCCATCAGCACTATACAATATGTACATAAGTATTCAAGGGAGACTACGACATCATGGATATTCTTCCATCAGCACTACACAGTATGTACATAAGTATTGAAGGGAGACTACGACATCATGGATACTCTTCCATCAGCACTACACAGTATGTACATAAGTATTGAAGGGAGAATATGACATCATGGATACTCTTCCATCAGCACTACACTGTATGTACATAAGTATTGAAGGAAGACTACGACATCAGCAACCACTGCATTTTCAAACATTTACAGAGACCAAATAGCTATATCAAAACTTTTCAGAGTATGTACATAAGTATTGAAGGGAGACTACGACATCATGGATACTCTTCAATCAGCACAACACAGTATGTACATAAGTATTGAAGGGAGACTTCGACATCATGGATACTGTTCCATTAGCACTATACAATATGTACATAAATATTCATGGGAAACTAGAATATCATATAGTTACATAGTTAGTACGGCTGAAAAAAGACACATGTCCATCAAGTTCAAACAAGGGAAGGGAAAAGGGAAGGAAAAATTTCTACACATAGGAGCTAATATTTTTTTGTTCTAGGAAATTATCTAACCCTTTTTTAAAGCCATCTACTGTCCCTGCTGTGACCAGCTCCTGCGGTAGGCTATTCCATAAATTCACCGTTCTTACTGTAAAGAAGCCTTGTCGCCTCTGCAACTTGAACCTTTTTTCTCCAGACGGAGGGAGTGCCCCCTTGTTTTTTGAGGGGGTTTTACAAGGAACAGGATTTCACCATATTTTTTGTATGTGCCATTAATATATTTATATAAGTTAATCATGTCCCCCCTTAGTCGTCCTTTTTCAAGGCTAAATAGGATTAATTCTTTCAATCTTTCCTCATAACTTAAATTCTCCATGCCCCTTATTAGCTCCGTTGCTCTTCTTTGTATTTTTTCCAACTCCAGGGCATCCTTTCTATGAACTGGAGCCCAGAACTGAACTGCATATTCTAGATGAGGCCTCACTAATGCTTTGTAAAGTGGCATTATTACATCCCTGTCCCGTGAGTCCATGCCTCTTTTAATACACGACAATATCCTGCTGGCCTTTGAAGCAGCTGATTGACACTGCATGCTGTTATTGAGTTTATGATTTACAAGTACACCCAGATCCTTCTCAACAAGTGAATCCGCCAGTGTAGCGCCCCCTAGGACATATGATGCATGCAGGTTGTTGGTACCCAGATGCATAACTTTACATTTATCTACATTAAACTTCATCTGCCAAGTGGACGCCCAAACACTTAGTTTGTTTAAATCTGCCTGCAATTCACAAACATCTTCCATAGTCTGAACTATATTACATAGCTTGGTGTCATCTGCAAAAATAGAAATAGTGCTATTAATCCCTTCCTCTATATCATTAATAAATAAATTGAATAATAGTGGTCCCAGCACTGAACCCTGGGGTACACCACTTATAACCGGTGACCATTCAGAGAAGGAATCATTGACCACAACTCTCTGGATACGGTCCTTGAGCCAATTCTCAATCCAATTACAAACTATATTTTCTAAACCTATAGTCCTTAATTTACCCATTAGGCGTCTATGGGGGACAGTGTCAAATGCCTTTGCAAAGTCCAAAAACACTAAATCCACAGCGGCCCCTCTGTCTAGACTTCTGCTCACCTCTTCATAAAAACAGATTAGGTTAGTTTGACAACTTCTGTCCTTAGTAAAACCGTGCTGGCTGTCACTTATAATGCTATTTATTGTCACATAATCCTGTATATAGTCCCTCAATAGCCCCTCAAACATTTTCCCCACGATGGATGTTAAGCTTACTGGTCTATAATTACCCGGGGAAGACCTAGAGCCCTTTTTGAAAATAGGCACCACATTTGCCCTGCGCCAGTCCCTTGGCACTATACCAGTCACTAGAGATTCTCTGAATATTATGAAAAGGGGGACAGAAATAACTGAACTAAGCTCTTTAAGAATTCTAGGGTGTAACCCATCTGGTCCCGGGGCCTTGTGCACATTTATTTTATTTAATTTAGCTTGGACCATCTCTACATTCATCCAATTCAGTATATCAACTGATATATTAACAGCACTGGCACCGGCTACATCAGCTGCTCTTTCTTCTGTTGTATATACAGAGCTAAAGAACCCATTTAGTAACTCTGCCTTCTCTTGATCCCCTGTGATCAACTCCCCATTACCATTATCTAGGGGTCCTACATGTTCAGACCTTGGCTTTTTTGCATTTATATGCTTGAAGATTTTTTTGGGATTTGTTTTACTATCCCTGGCCACCTGCCTTTCATTTTGTATTTTTGCTAATTTTATTACATTTTTACAGATTTTATTAAGCTCTTTATATTTTACAAAGGCTACAGCTGTACCCTCAGATTTGTATTTTTTAAATGCCCTTTTTTTGTCATGTATTGCCCCTTTCACAGAAGGTGTAAGCCATGTGGGGTTTAATTTGAGTCGTTTATACTTATTACCTGTAGGAATAAATTTTGCACTATAATAACTCAAAGTAGATTTGAAAATCTCCCATTTATCATTTGTTCCATTATTTGACATTAGTTCTTCCCAGTCTTTACCCTGAATTGCAGCCCTCATCCTGGGGAAATTGGCCTTCTTAAAATTAAGTGCTTTTGCCCTCCCAGCCTGTGTTTGTTTTTTATAGTATAGGTAAAATGTAACTATATTGTGATCACTGTTACCGAGGTTTTCACGAACATTGACATTCCCAACAAGATCTGCATTATTAGAAATGACCAGATCCAACAGAGCTTCACCTCTAGTCGGGTCTTCCACAAACTGGCCCATAAAATTTTCCTGCAACAGGTTGAGGAAATGTCTCCCCTTTGCAGTTGAAGCTGAACCATGACACCAATTAATATCCCGGAAATTAAAATCTCCCATTATCACGACAGTACCCGCCTGTGCAGCCCGCTCCATCTGTTTATATAGCTGACCTTCCATCTCCTCAGTTATATTGGGGGGTCTATAGGTTACACCAAAAGTAATTTTTTCAGTGTTTACCTCCCTTTCTAGTTCCACCCACAAGGTTTCAACCTCCTCACAATCTTCACCCACTATTGTCTCTTTCACACTCGCCTTCATATCATTTCTCACATACAGACATACACCACCGCCTTTCCTATTTGTCCTGTCTTTACGAAACAGTGTAAAACCCTGTAGATTTACAGCCCAGTCATGTGAAGAGTCCAGCCATGTTTCAGCATCACCAACTATATCTATATTTTCTTCCAGTATCAAGGCCTCCAGCTCCCCCATTTTGCTTGCTAGACTTCTGGCATTTGTGAACATACACTTTAACTTGCCTGTCAGTTTTTCACTTTTATCAGAAATGTGATTTGACATTATTTGGGCATTTTTATTTACACTGCTGTTCTGTAACGAAAGGATCTCCTTATCCAGTTGTCTAGTCCTCTCCCCACATTCTGTTTCTCCCCCCACCAATATAGTCTGACCCCTCTCTAACCTGGCTACCCCTTTTTTTTCTACATTGACCTCCCTCCTCAGCCCTAGTTTAAATACTCCGCCACCCCAGCTAGAATTCTCTCCCCCAGCACAGCGGACCCCCTTCCATTTAGGTGCAAATCATCTGCAGAATACAGTTTGTACCCCAATGAAAAGTCAGCCCAGTGCTCTAGGAACCCAAATCCTTCTCCTCTACACCAAGACTTCAGCCATGCATTTAACTCCCGAAGCTCCCGCTGTCTTTCCTGTGATGCGCATGGCACAGGCAGTATTCCTGAGAATACAACCTTGGAGGTCCTTCCCTTCAGCTTGTAGCCTAGTTCTTTAAAATTATTCTTAAGGCTCCTCCACCTACCATTTATTCTGTCGTTGATACCGACATGGACCACGACAGCTGGATCATCACCATGATCATCATGGATACTCTTCCATCAGAACTATACAATATGTACATAAGTATTCAAGGGAGAGTACGACATCATGGATACTCTTCCATCAGCACTACACAGTATGTACATAAGTATTGAAGGAAGACTACAACATCAGCAACCACTGCATTTTCAAACATTTACAGAGACCAAATAGCTATATCAAAACTTTTCTCTATTAATGCATTAATTGACCTTTGCACATGGGGTATCATAGTCCATGTTACAGCCATTCTTTATTGAAGGTTAACATCAGATAGGAATTCTAGAGATGGGTCCGGCACACGATATGTTTAAAATTCAATGTTACCTTATTGGTATCAAATGTTAAAACAAATAAATGAAATCCCGGGCACAGAACGCCTACGCGTTTCGAACTGCTCGGTTCTTACTCATAGTTACTCTGCTAATGTGAATGGTCTGATTTACAGATCAGGTGTTGGAAAGGAATGTGACCACAAGAGGGGTATTAACCCCTTCATGATCATCGAACAGGTAGTGCATATATAATGTCATTAGTCAAATGTAACCCACGTCGAATACTGATATAGTGGTTGCTGGCATAAATGGAAACAAATGTATATAGTTAATGGATTATCCTAAATATAGTAACATTTACCTTCTGATTTTATAATAGATGATTCTGTAACATCAAATTATGATAAAGTGGTTCGACACTAATTGAAAATAGAAGAAAAGTTAGTAAATTGTTATATACAGGCAATCGGGCACAGATCGAGAAAAGACTACATACTTGTTACATGAGTAATGCATGATATAACAGTGTATATGTATATAAGTACAGATTAGTATATAGATGCAAATTTTGTTAGAAAATGCTACGTCTGACATTCCCCCTGAAATAGTATATTACACAAGAGGGATATCGAAGAAACTAATCAGTAGCTATACATCAAATCCGTTGTATAATTTAAACCCCTAGGGAATCTTGTGTCCTTTTTGAGGATCCACATCGCCGCCCTGTTCAGCAAAACTTTTCTCCAACCTCCTCCTCTTCTAGGTTTATATACCATCTGAATAACTTTCAAAGACATTACATTCCTATTGTGTACTTCCAGGAAATGTTTTGAACCTCCAGAAACGTTTTTTTGGATGATATATCCATCAAGTGTTCACCAAAGTGTCTTTCTAAGGGTCTCGTTTTACAACCTATGTATTGTAATCTAGAAATATCGGATTGGATGACATAGACAACATATGTCGTGTTACAATTAATAAACGTTTTTATGGTATATTGTTGATTATTGGCATAAGACTGAAAATAATTAGTATTACACACAAATGGGCAAAGACCACAACACAGTCCTGCTCATTTATGTGAACCATTTAAGCCAGCCTGAATCCCTCTTGACACTCCGACTCTGAAAATCACTTGGAGAAATCAATTTTCCAATGGACACAGAGTTCCTAGACACAAACCCGCATCCTGTATTAAGAATTTTCCGTAAGGAATCATCCCTATACAGGACAGATAAATACTTTCTGATAATGTCGGCTACTTGTTTGTAGTCCGCACTGAAATTTGTTGAAAACTTAATTTTATTATACTTCTATTTGTTTTTGATTTTAGTAGGATAAAAATCTTGTTGTCTAGTTTTGGTGTTAGTATTAGTTTGGCTCTGGTTAAGTTTGTATTTTAATACCCCCTCGCTCGCTATCTCATATCTATGGTAGCACATTCCTATAAGTAATCATCATTGCCTGTGCATATCCTTTTCGCTCTGATATATTCTCCTATAGGGAGGTCCTTTATTACATGTTTAGGGGGAGAACTTGTTGTGTGTAATATTGAATTACCCGAAATGGGTTTTCGATACAAGCTGCAGATAAGGATACCTTTAGGGATGTCTCCTGTCAAGAGTAGGTCTAAAAATGGAATAGCGTGTGGGTCACTGGTGGAGGTAAAGATTAGATTGTCAGGATTGTTGTTATTATGTCTGACAAACTGTGGTTTGAGCGCTACAGGACCTTTCCAGATGACGAGGATATTGTTACTGTAGCGCCCATACCAGAGCATGTCAGACATAAAGGAGTGGGAAACAGTGTATATGTATTTCTCCTCCCACCATGCTACATAGATGTTCGTTAGTGATGGGAAAAATGTGGCTCCCATAGAGCAACCCACACATTGTAAAAAAAATTGGGAATTAAATGAAAAATAGTTATGTTTCAGTAGAAAGTCCCTTGTCATAAGAATGTACTGCTTCATTTAATCTTCATAGGTAGTGTAGTTATACAGGTCATATTCTAAAGCTCACAGGGCTTTCTCATGTAGTATTGAGGTATATAGTGCCGTAATGTCACATGTCAGCAAAGTATAATTTTCCTGCCATGAGATTTGGACCATCATCTTTAGAACTGCTGTACTGTCCTTGATTTAGCTAGGCGTCCTTTTGGCAAGTGGCTGCAATTTCCTATCAAGCCAAGCTCCCAAATGTTCCATAAGAGCTTCAATGCCAGATACTATGGGCCTCAATGGCAAAGGAAATTGATCCTTGTGTGTTTTAGGTAGGGCATGGAAAATCGGTACAATTGGAAAATCCTTATTCGTGTATTCAGCTTCTTTTTGACTCAAGATGCCCAAAGTTTGTCCTTCTTCAAGGAGTTTATTGAGTTTGCTTTTGAAAATATTGGTAGGATTACTGGTTAGTTTACGATAAGTTAGACTGTCGCACAGCATAGTCAAAATTTCTTGTTCGTACAGTATGGCATCCAGAATTACCATTAATCCTCCCTTGCCTGAGTCCCGGACCACGATACTGTTGTTATTTCGTAGCTGTTTCAAAGCCTTTTCTTCCCTTTTAGTTAAGTTGCATGCAAAATTTGCATGAATATTGTGCAATTCTGATGGCTTTTTCCACTAAATGTAGAAAGTCATCAATAGCTGTGGATCTGGAACTCACTAGGTAGGACGAAGGGTTAGGGATTCTGGTTGGTCTATGGTCTCCTTGTATATGTGCATTGTTTATAGTATCCTCTTGACAAAGTGATTGTAGCGTCATAGTCGTTAGTTTTTCCATAAAATTAAAGTCGGTAAATTCATTTTGTGGGCTATTGGATAGATATTCATCTTTGATGGTTTCATTCATGATTGTATCTGAATCCTCTGAATTCATGAAATGCTTCTTCACTGTCAGCAATCTGACAAATCTGTTCACATCCAATAGTGTGAGGTAAACTGTAAGGTAAACTGTAAGTTTATTCATTTGTTGTGTTTGCGGGCTGGATATCTCCTGTTTCCTCGATCTGTGCCTGACACCTGCACGTCTCATGCAGGTTTTTTTTTCGTGCAAGACCCTAAAAAGACCTTCCTGAATTGTAATACGTGTCAGGCACACATCCATGAAACAGGAGATATCCAGTCCGCAAACACAACAAATGAATGAATGTACAGTTCTTAATTTATCTGCCAAGATCCTCTCATTGGACCAGATCAAAGTCCTGAAAAAGGGTCTGAAATTTGTCCCTACTAGACATTTCAATCTGACAAATCTGTTCACATCCAATAGTGTGTGCCTACCTCCGACATAGATCCTCTGTCCGAAGCACCGATTAAAAACAGAGACGTGGTGTTTCACTTTGCATCAGTGGTGAGCGGACCAATATATTTTTTCTTGTTTCTAACATCACATAGGACCAGGGTAGAACAGGCAAAAGAATATTGTATGTTTGCGGTAGCGTAATTCTAAGGGATCTTGAGAATGGGTTAATGAAGAATGATCTCTAAATGTATGAGTGCAACCAAAAAGTCCTTTTCCACAAAGGGGGGGCTTGCAAGCTCTGCATTTTCTTCTCAATGGGTTTCTCAAGGGTAGGGTGGCAGACACATGAGCTCATATATTATTAACATACATTATTTGGCGCACCACAGTGTGGAATTCCATTTGGAAGCTTAAGGAATAGTTCAATATGGAAATGATATTTAAAATGATACATAAGCTATATCAATTCATATTGAGACATTGGGGCAGATTTATCAATGGATTTACTCTAGTTTTCTAGCCATATAATTGGCACATGTTAAAAGGTGTATTCTGTGAAAGGCGGTGTGGTTAGAGTGCAAAAGGTTCCTTGCCCCTGGGCTTCAGATGGTCACATTGGCCATGCTCATGTTTCCTGTATCAATGTCCTAATTACATTAATTTCAGAAGCATAAATGTTAATTCAGGGCAAATCCTGAGCAACTTAACACATTAGGCAATATCGGCATTCTGGAGGTGGCATCATGGTCAGCAGGTGTGGATCAGCCTACATAATAGTAAACAGGACTGGTTTAACCCTACATGCACATCAAGAGCAAAAGTTAGCATTTGCCCTTAGAAGTGGGACAAGTAAAGACACATCGTGGCTCAAAATTTAATTTAGTACGACGTCTTGGACCAGCGTTAATTATTTCAGCCTTTAGATTTGCAGTTCTCTGCTGTTTTATATCAGCCGATTCTATCACTATTTCATTGACTAATTTGTTCCAACAGAATTTCAGATGAACTATTTTAAGCGGACATTCAGTGCACTTTTATCTTGGATTTAGTTGTTCTATCTGTGTGAAATGCTTGACCTTTGACAAAGCCTGACCACCAGAATTCATCTGATCCATTATCAACACCCTCTAGAGGAGATTCTTTTCTGCTCGCAATTAAAGCCAATTTAATGTAACATATTAAAATTTCATTGCAATTAGATACTTAGTTTTGCACATTCAATTTGATTTTCTGGGTTTTACAATCTCTGCCTTGTGTATCTCTAAATTATAAATGCACCACAAATAAATAATGCAGATAAAATGTGATTCAACAGCTAGCTTACTGTGGCTCCTATTACTTTGCTATAATCGTTTATGATTTTTAATCTATGTTTTATGTTACATACCTAGAGCATAGGCAAAATACACAGAATTTCACATAGTGGTAGTACAGTTAGGTCCAGAATTATTTGGACAGTGACACAATCTTCATGATTTGGGCTCTGCATGCCACCACATTGTATTTGAAAGAAAACAACTGACATGCAAATTAAGTGTAGACTTTCAGGTTTAATTCAAGGGGTTGAACAAAAATATCCCATGAAACGTTTAGGAATTGCATTTTTCTACACAGCCTCCTGATTCGGGGACTCAAAAGTAAATGGACAAAATAACATTACCATAAATATATATATATTTTTTTTTTTTTTTTAATACTTTGTAGAGAATCCTTTGCAGGCAATGACTGCCTGAAGTCTGGAACCCATGGACATCATCAAACGCTAAGTTTCGTCCTTTGTGATGCTTTGCCCGGCCTTTACTGCAGCTGTCTTCAGTTGTTGTTTGTTTGTGGGTCCTTCTGCCTTAAGTTTTGTCTTAAGCAAATGAAATGCAGCTCGATCAGGTTGAGATCTGGAGATTGACTTGGCCATTGCAGAATATTCCAATTATTTGCATTAAAAAACTCCTGGGTTGCTTTTGCAGTATGTTTTGGGTCATTGTCCATCTGTATAGCGAAGCGACGTCCAATCAACCTTGCTGCATTTGGTTGAATCTGAGCAGAAAGTAAATCCCTGAACACTTCAGAATTCATCCGGCTGCTTCAGTCTTCTGTCACATCATCAATAAACACTAGTGACCCAGTGCCTTTGGCAGCCATGCATGCCCATGCCATCACACTGCCTCCACCATGTTTTACAGAGGATGTGGTGTGCTTTGGCTCATGAGCCGTTCCAAGCCTTCTCCATACTTTCTTCCCCCATCATTCTGGTACAGGTTGATCTTAGTTTCATGCTGTTACAGAACTGGGCGGCTTCTTTAGATGTTGTTTGGGAAAGTCTAATCTGACCTTTCTATTTTTGAGGCTGATTAAGGGTTTGCACCTTGTGGTGAACCCTCAGTATTTGCTCTCATGAAGTTTTCTCTTTATGGTAGACTTAGATACTGATACACCTACTTCCAGGAGAGTGTTCTTCACTTTTATAGATGTTGTGAAGGGGTTTTTCTTCACCATGGAAAGTATTCTGAGATCATCCACCATTGTTGTCTTCCCTGGACGTCCAGGCCATTTGGAGTGCACGAGATCACCAGTGCGCTGTTGATTTGGCCGCTCCTAACATTTGTGCTATCTCTCTGATGGATTTCTTCATTTTTGTTCAGCCTAACGATAGTCTGTTTCACTTACATTAAGGGGAAAAAGTTGTGCAGGTATATTCCTAGGAAGCTAAACCTAAAAAGAAACCTTGGTGCGGCGCTGTTCCCTACTCGTGAAAATCCTTTGAAAGGTACCCAGTGACGAATATCCAAAAGTAACTCTGAGGTTGTACAAATAAAGTGTTTTAATTGTGATCATAAAAGCAACGTGTTTCGGAGCAGTACCAGCTCCTTCATCAGGCAGTATCACAGAGATAGGTTAGTGTGTGAATAGTGCAAGTATTTGTACTTAAAAAATTGTGGGGGGAAAAAACGGGAAGAAAAAGGGGCGTGGCATTGATGAAAGGTCAAAGTAAAAAAATAAAATAAAAGAGTCAACACACAAAAAAAGGAGGAGGTAAGTAAGTAGTATATCACTAAGTTACTAAGTTAGAAGGCAGTACTTAAAATATAGGTAAACAAGTGAACATATTAGGTAAACATATTAGTGATATACTACTTACTTACCTCCTTTTTTGGTGTTGTCTCTTTATTGAATTGTAATATATATGATTATCTTGTGTAAAGTTGTTGTTTTTTTTTTGTTGTTTTTTTTTACCTTTGACATTTCATCAATGCCACCCGCTTTTTCTTCCCGTTTTGTTCTTCCCGGTTTTTTAAGTACAAATACTTGCACTATTCACACACAAACCTATCTCTGTGATACTGCCTGATGAGGGAGCCGTCACGGCTCGGAAACGCGTTGCTTTTATGATCACAATTAAAACCCTTTATTTGTACACCTCAGCGTTACTTTTGGATATTCGTTACTGGGTACCATTCAAAGGATTTTCACGAGTAGGGAACAGCGCCGCACCAATGTCTCTTTTTTAGGTATAGCTTCCTAGGAATATACCTATACAACTTTTTTCCCGTACTGTAACTGGATGAAGTTTTGCATCCGGAAGAACCCACGACTTGCAGTTTTCTGGACCTCTAGATTCCCTAGAATATGCCTACAGGGATGCCGTGCTCCTAGCACAACATCACCAGGTGAGCACTATTCAATAGTCTGTTATTTCTGCCAATTTCAAAGTGGGATAATGCCCTATGTCTGCACCATTGTGTATTTTTCTCTCTTTAAGTGAACCTTCACTTACATTAAGAGCTCATTTGACCTTGTGTTGTGGGTTCACAGCAACAGCTTCCAAATGCAAATGCCACACCTGGAATCAACTCCAGACCTTTTACCTGCTTTATTAATGATGGATTAACAAGAGAATAGCCCATGCAGCCCATTAAATACCTTTTGAGATAACTGTCTAATTACCTTTGGTTCCTTGAAAAAGTGGCAGCTACATATTAAAGAGCTGTAATTCCTAAACCCTTCCTCAAATTAGGATGTGAACACATATTAA
Organism: Rhinoderma darwinii; assembly: GCF_050947455.1. NCBI lineage: Eukaryota > Metazoa > Chordata > Amphibia > Anura > Rhinodermatidae > Rhinoderma > Rhinoderma darwinii. The sequence continues at coordinate 65,467,120 of NC_134691.1, forward strand.
TTATATAACTGTATATTCAATATGTTTTGGTAAACCGCTAAAATTCCAAAACTTGTGCCATTGTCCAAATAATTCTGGACCTAAGTGTATATGATCTACTACAAAGAACAATTTTAGATGCCTTTAGTAAATATAAATGCTACTATGTCTAATTGTTTTTTACACACATTCGTTATTACTGTGTGTCTCATTTACCTTCCCTAAAGACCATTTTCATTAGCCAAGTGTTTCCTGTCCAATATTTTCAATAACCAGTTGTTTTCTCTGCACTAAACACCCTTATATGCATACGCTAGAAGTCCAGGCTGCTGTATTTAGTTAATCGCTGATAATATCAATTATATTATTGTCCAGCATTACTAATCCAGATTTATCAGTATTTAGCACCATATTTGATGTGTTACTCCAAAGGCCTCACTCACACTTGTGTATTTTGATCCGCATTTTGCATTAGTATTTGGAAGCCAAAACCAGGAGTGGGTCCAAACCAAAAGGTGCAAATCTTTCCATTATACTTTTCTATGTGTACTGTAGCTTCAACTACTGGGTTTGGGTTAAATACTGAAGCAAAATACTGACCAAAATATGCAAGTGTGAAAAAGGCCTTAAAGGGTCTCTCCAGAAGAACTTAAAGGGGTAATCCATCTGAAAATGAACTTTTGACATCTCATAGATATATTTCAGAAGATAGAATGAGAGGAATCTGTGAGCTTAAATATCTCCAATATCCAAAACTATAGAATGCCAAACACACTCCGCTTTGCCCAGAGATTTTCTCTGACACAACATACCTATAGTCATTCAAGTCTATTCAATGTTGCATGAAGGATTTCTAGTAAGTAACATTTCAGAGCAGGGCCAAAGGAGTTCAAATACTCTGTATAGAGCTGAAACCTCATTTTCTAGTGATCTCTGATGTTCCAAACACACAAATTCCAAATGTGATCATGTGTGTGTGTGTGTGTGTGTGTGTGCGTGTGTGCGTGTGTGTGTGTGTGTGTGTGTGTGTGTGTGTGTGTGTGTGTGTGTGTGTGTGTGTGTGTGTGTGCGTGTAAATTTACAGTTCTGTGCAAAAGGCTTAGGCAATTGTGGGAAAATGCTGCAAAGTAAGAATGCTTTCAAAAATAGAAGTTTTAATATTTTTTTTTATCAATTAACAAAATGTAAAGTGAATAGACAAAATAAATAATTATTTGGTATAATCACCCTTTGCATTTAAAACAGCAGCAATTCTTCTAGGTCCACTTGCACACAGTTTTTGAAGGAACTTTGCAGGGAGGTTGTTCCAAACACCTTGGAGAACTTACCACAAAACTTCTGTGGACGTAGGCTTCTTCAAATCTTATTGCCCCTTCATGTAATCCCAGACAGACTCAATGATGTCAGATCAGGGCTCTGTAGGAGTCATATAATCACTTTCATGGCTTCTTTATGCTGAAGATAGTTCTTAATGAATTGGACTGGTCGTTGTTCTGCTGCAGAATTAATTTGGAGCCAATGAGACGCCTCCCTGATAGTATTGCATGATGGATTAATATCTGCCTGTATTTCTCAGCATTGAGGACACCATTAATCCTGACCAAATCCCCAACTCCATTTGCTGAAATGCATCTCTAAACTTGCAAGGAACCTCCACCAAGCTTCACTGTTGTCTGCAGATACTCATTATTGTACCGCTCTCCAGCTGTCCGGAGAACAAACTGCATTCTGTTACAGCCAAATATTTCACATTTCGACTTATTAGTCCAGAGCACCTGCTGCCATTTTTCTGCAGCCCAGTTCCTATGTTTTCGTGCATAGATGAGACGCTTGGCCTCCACGTCAAATGTATGGCTTTTTGGTTGCAATTCTTCTACGAAGACCACTTCTAGCCAGACTTCTCCAAACAGTATATGGGTGTACCTGGGTCCCGCTGGTCTCTACCAGTTCTGAGCTGATGGTACTGCTGGACAGCATTTGATTTCACAGGGAAGTAAGCATCATGTGTCTTTGATTTGCAGCACTTTCTTTCCTTGGCCGACCACTGCATCTACGGTCCCTAACATTGCCCCTTTTTTGGTGGTTCTTTAAAAAAGACAAATTGATAGTTTTTTACCGCTCAGACGGTTGTGGATGTAAAGGCTGAAGTGCCCATCAAGGGTTTGACCTTCCCCCAGCTAGTATGCAGAAGGAATGATCCAAATTTCCACTGGTGTGTATATCTCGCTGGTACTTGTGGTTCCACACAGAAATGCAACTGCAGAAATGCAACTGCTTGCTGTGTATATCCTCGTACTCGATGTTCTAAATCTCCAGCAAGGTAGAAAAAAGGAGATAGTGCACTACCTTTGGGAAACTACAAATTCCACGAGTTTATTCCATACTTACAAAAACAGATATAGATAAAAGCATAAGATAAGCTCTTGTAACACGCCAAATACCCTGGGTTTCGCCCTTCCGGCTTCCTCTGGAGTATCTATTGAAAGTGTGGGACACTGGTCACGTGTCCTATCGAGACTTTTTTGCTATACCTGATCGCTAGACAACTGTGCTACTTTCTTTACCAAATTTATATATATATACATATATATATATATGTGTGGGTATAAATATGTATATATACATATATACTGTATATAAGTGTGTGCGTGTGTATATATATATATATATATATATATATATATATATATATATATATATATATATATATATATATACACTACCGTTCAAAAGTTTGGGGTCACCCAGACAATTTTGTGTTTTCCATGAAAACTCACACTTATATTTATCAAATGAGTTGCAAAATGACTAGAAAATATAGTCAAGATATTGACAAGGTTAGAAATAATGATATTTATTTGAAATAATAATTTTCTCCTTCAAACTTTGCTTTCGTCGAAGAATGCTCCATTTGCAGCAATTACAGCATTGCAGACCTTTGGCATTCTAGCTGTTAATTTGCTGAGGTAATCGGGAGAAATTTCACCCTATGCTTCCAGAAGGCCCTCCCACAAGTTGGATTGGCTTGATGGGCACTTCTTGCGTACCATACGGTCAAGCTGCTCCCACAACAGCTCTATGGGGTTGAGATCTGCTGACTGCGCTGGCCACTCCATTACAGATAGAATACCAGCTGCCTGCTTCTTCCCTAAATAGTTCTTGCATAATTTGGAGGTCTGCTTTGGGTCATTGTCCTGTTGTAGGATGAAATTGGCTCTAACCAAGCGCTGTCAACAGGGTATGGCATGGCGTTGCAAAATGGAGTGATAGCCTTCCTTATTCAAAATCCCTTTTACCTTGTACAAATCTCCCACTTTAACAGCACCAATGCAACCCCAGACCATCATATTACCTCCACCATGCTTGACAGATGGCGTCAGGCACTCTTCCAGCATCTTTTCCGTTGTTCTGCGTCTCACAAATGTTCTTCTGTGTGATCCAAATACCTCAAACTTCGATTCATCTGTCCATAACACTTTTTCCCAATCTTCCTCTGTCCAATGTCTTTTTGCCACTCTGCCCTGAAGGCCAGCATCCCGGAGTCGCCTCTTCGCTGTAGATGTTGACACTGGCGTTTTGCGGGTACTATTTAATGAAGCTGCCAGTTGAGGACATGTGAGGCGTCTATTTCTCAAACTAGAGACTCTAATGTACTTGTCTTGTTACTCAGTTGTGCAGCGGGGCCTCCCACTTCTCATTCTACTCTGGTTAGAGCCTGTGTGTGCTGCCCTCTGAAGGGAGTAGTACACACCGTTGTAGGAAATCTTCAGTTTCTTGGCAATTTCTCACATGGAATAGCCTTAATTTCTAAGAACAAGAATAGACTGTCGAGTTTCGGATGAAAGCTCTCTTTTTCTAGCCATTTTGAGAGCTTAATCGAACCCACAAATGTAATGCTCCAGATTCACAACTAGCTCAAAGGAAGGTCAGTTTTATAGCTCCTCTAAACAACAAAACTGTTTACAGCGGTGCTAACATAATTGCACAAGGGTTTTCAAGTGTTTTCTAATCATACATTAGTATTCTAACACAGTTAGCAAACACAATGTACCATTAGAACACTGGAGTGATGGTTGCTGGAAATGGGCCTCTATACACCTATGTAGATATTGCATTAAAAACCAGACGTTTGCAGCTAGAATAGTCAATTAGCACATTAACAACGTATAGAGTGTATTTCTGATTAATTTAATGTTATCTTCATTGAAAAAAACTGTGCTTTTCTTTCAAAAATAAGGAAATTTCTAAGTGACCCTAAACTTTTGAACGGTAGTGTATTTATATATAGTTTTGTGGAAAAATATTTAGTATAACTGTAATGACAGGGATAGGGAAACAGACAAGTGAGCCCTAATCTACCCGCCACTCAGTCCCTGCCTACTTGCAACGACCCGCCCTAGGCGACGGGGTACAACTGGGCGACGGTCCCTACACTCAATAAGTGCACGACAGACAACCAGACAAGGAAACACAGAACAAAGGGAAACGGGGCAGTTGCCCACGGCAACACATTGAGCAACAAGAGTAGTAAACGAGCCGAGTCAAACCAGGAGAGTACGAGGTGCCAAACGTAGAGCAGAAGAGTAGTCAGTAAGCCAGGGTAAATATGAAGCAGGGTCAAATAGTTCAAGAAGCTGCAGCAGGGCCAGGAAACCAAAGTAGAAGAATCACAAGCAAGGAGGAACAGGAAAGGCAGGTATAAATAGACAGAGGGCGGGAGCTAGCTCCGTCTGGCCAGGCTGTGATAGGCTCTCCCGCTCCTAAGCCTGCCATCCTGAGTGGTGGAAGATGGAGTCAGTCTCAGAGACATAGAAGCAGGTGCAAACTGATTACCTATGGGCGTGGATACAGAAGCTGTGCCTGGCAGATCCTTAACAATAACTTATTTAATTTAAATCGCTTTTAGGTTTAGGAGTGCATTTAGTCATCCTATTCCTTAACTGACAGCTATATTTGTATGAGCACTTGACAGGGAAGGAAGTCAATCACTGAGTATGGCAGCCCACCGGACTCCTAAACATAGAGAGAGCAGGGATTTCAATCAATAAATAACAAGCATCCTTTCCAGGAAAACTATATATCTATCTTCTCAGATCTTTCTGCTCTATAGCATGATGCCAGTAGATTGGACTGCATTTTTAAGGTGACAAGATCACTTTCATTTACAGGGTACAAGACATTCTCTAATTTTTTTTTACATATTTTATTACACCCTTTTTTCGTGGGATCTCTGGAGGCAGGCAGAGTAATGTTTGCATACTTATGTCTTATCCAGCGTCACCAGCAAAAGACTGCATGATAAACAGTGGATTTTCCATTTCACTAAAAATTCCAAAATTGCAGAATTTCAAATGAGGAAAACTATCTAGAAACCCATCAACTAGTGACACCTAAAGCATTTGTGAATGGGACAAAACCAATGTCAGGTAAAGCAACAGTCATGATCAAAGTCGAGGATGAGCCAAAGTTTGAATCCCAAGTACAATATTGAGACTCAAGCCAGAGATTGGGGTCTTGAAATAATGAAGACAAAGATCAAAAACTTTAGAATCTCATCTTCATTAAATGGGTAAAACTAGAGCAGTACAAGTAACATAACCTAATGTTTGGCGCCACAAGTGACAATTCCAGGTGACAGGTATCAGGGATTAATGAGGGCTTAGTATGACATATGCATCGCTTGTGAAGGCTTTTACGTAACACAATGTCCTAGACCAGGGTATCTTGGTTTCTCTAAGCTAAGTATCCCCTGCTCAAATTAATGGCATCAAAGTAACCCCAATGCTATGATCATACACTGTGCTATGCCTATTAGAAGAAGAGTATGGGGACAATGTGAGTATCCCCTACAGGCATGGCATGTACTCCTTAGCGTACAGATACCGAAGGTTGAGGACCTTGGTACTCGCGGATGACACCAGGAATCAATAGCAGCAGCAAAACCACAATTTTAATACCATGAAAACTGGTAAGTGAGATTTGGAAGAAAAGACGGTATTTACCCTGAGAAAAAGGTTTACATTTGTGAAATATTTCCTGCTACTATAACATATCTATGGAAAATAAATCATGTATCTTCAGAGTTGACCAATCTATTGCTAATTCTTTTGTTAAATCTTTAGAAATATATGTAAAGAAATACATCTTATTTGGAGAAACCGTAGCCACAATAAAATATTCAGTTTATAAAGTTTCTCTAAAGCAACACTATAGATGATGAATGCAAATAATTTTCAGTTCCAACACCAAATAATAAGGTTCGGTAGAACATATTTTTAACATAACTCACAGAGAGATACCATGAGCAATAATTAAAATGTAACTAGTCAGCTGTATTAGTATAACAATATATATAATTGCAGAAAAGTACAATACATAAAAAACAAAGACTCCATTCTCAGCATATTGTTCACTTGTCTACTGTCAGCTATGAATCTGTCAAATGCTTAAGACTCCCCATGCAGTGCTAACCTATTTCTCTCATGATATTAAAAATATATATATTTTTAAACACGACACTCGAAAAGTTGTCATATTATTTTGCCAAAATAAAAGTCACATTGATTTCGAATAGAAAATAGAAAAAAATAATCCTCTATAAAATTATTAGTCTGACCACACATGGACTACTGTGTACAGTTTTATATGTATACAATGTTCTGTTCACATCTTTGTTGTGGCTTCCGTTCATAACAAAAGCCACGTCACAGTGCCGGATCTGTTGTATGATAGATGATGGATACTACCGGCGCCCGACAGACCCCATGGATTTACAACTTCAGTGGTGATGTCTGTCATTTTTGACAGGAAGAATAGTGCAGCAAGCCTTCAACGCAAATGTGAACATAATCTAATGTATATGCCGATCAGCCATAACATTAAAACCTCTGATATGAGAAGTGAATAACATTGGTTATCTCGTTACAATGGCGCCTGTCAAGAGGTAGGCTATAGACAGCATGTGAACAGTTAGGGTATGTGCACACACACTAATTACGTCCGTAATTGACGGACGTATTTCGGCCGCAAGTACCGGACCGAACACAGTGCAGGGAGCCGGGCTCCTAGCATCATACTTATGTACGATGCTAGGAGTCCCTGCCTCGCTGCAGGACAACTGTCTCGTACTGAAAACATGATTACACTACGGGACAGTTGTCCTGCAGCGAGGCAGGGACTCCTAGCATCGTACATAAGTATGATGCTAGGAGCCCGGCTCCTTGCACTGTGTTCGGTCCGGGACTTGCGGCCGAAATACGTCCGTCAATTACGGACGTAATTAGTGTGTGTGCACATACCCTTAGTCCTTGAACTTGATGTGTTGGAAGTATCAAAAATGGGCAAATGTAAGGATCTGAGTGACTTTGACATGATGCAAATTGTGAGGGCTAGAGGATTGGGTGAGAGCATCTCCAAGATGGCAGATCTTATGGAGTGTTCCTGGAATGAAGTGTTAGTACCTACCAAAAGTGGTCCAAATAAGGGCAACCGGTGAACGGGTAACAGAGTCATAGGCGCCCAAGGTTCATTGATGCACGTGGGGAGCGAAGGCTAGCCCATCTGGTCCGATCCCGCAGAAGAGCTATTGTAGCACAAATTGCTAAATAAGTTATTGTTGGTTTTGATAGAAAAGTGTAAGAACACACAGTATGCACTGAATCAGTTTGAAAGGGGTTGTGATGGCATGGGGATCTAATCTATACCTGGAGACAGGAAATATTTGTTTACCTCCATAAATGTGGACAGTTGGCAGCTACTTTACAGATTAGCTACTAAAACAGACGTTTATTTTCAATGCAGACTAAATTATGTGGCGGATATAATTTATAGAGGTTGTGCCATCTGGTCAACCCATTTTAATATTACCTATCATGGCTTATGGATATCCATTTGGGATTTATATGAGCCAGACCAGAAGGCAACTGCAAGGAGAAGATCCCACTCTGGCAGACTCGAAACAATCATGCATTATATGGTTGCCCAGTCAATATAATACTACATTTCTCCTGCAGCTGAAATAAGTGCCCACAAGGAGCATCCTATAACAGCTGATCACCAGTGGTTAGAGACGCTTGATCTGGTGCCATCATCTAATAGCTTGGGCATGTTCATTAAGGTGGAGTTGTCTAAATGGAATAACCCCTTCAACGTTGTATTTTGGAGGCTAGATGTACAATCATAGAAAAATTGACAATAGTTAAGGTCTTAAAGTATAAAAATGACGTAGTAAATATTATGAATTTTACATTTAAAAAAAAAACTGGAGTATACTAAGGGACAATTTTCAATTTCCATAAAATGTTGTAAAAATAGAACCTTGCAGACTGGGTTAACTTTACATTATCTGATCTTGCAGCAATGCACATCTTAGGCTCTGTCCACATCTGCACTCATAGTTTCATTATTCTGTTCCATCATAGGAACAGAATAACAAAAATAATGGAGTATGACTGAACCCGTTTACTTTAATGGGTTCCATTGGGTTACTTACAAATAGCTGTCTTGATGTGTCGAGTTGGAAAATGTCTATATTTTTATATATCCACTTTATGAGTTCTCTGACTTCAATTATTCAATATTTAGCTATTGAGAGCCTTACATAAAGCCTTACGTAAGTGCTGCTAATAATTTTTATAAACACCATGGGTCAGGAGTGGATTTAGGCTGAAACACCTGCAGAACAGAAACAAGGTGGAAAGTGTTTACCCCACGAGCGTCGGGAAGAGAGTGCACCATATGGCCTGTATGGGTCAGCTGATATTTTCTTGTCTGGTACATCAACAGAAACCCAAGTACAAGTACACAAATAAATCCTAAATAAGCTGAACAATTTGAGACATATCTTTGAGTAATGTCAGTGGGGGTCCATGATCTAAGACCCCCACCAGTGCCTGAAATGAAGCAGCTGTGGGCTTCATAAAGCATCCAAACACTTTCAAAAGTTTCCAGCACAGGATCAAAAAATTCATCAGTTTTAATGGATATATAGTACCAAGTAAAGAAATGATTTTAATGCTGCACTTTAAAAAAAAAAAAAAAGTGTCTGGATTTGAGTGGAAAACACCAGTGTATCTCTTTTTGTCTGTTCAATGTTCAATCAGCAGACCTATAGGAATATAAAATGTTGAGGATGACTTTGTATGTAGGGGTAATGGACTGTACGGTTGAAATGGGGTTTACTGTGTTTAAATAACTTACATTTAGTAAGTGTGTCATTAAAAGTTTGGCAACTTGCCAATTCCCTCTATTTCAAAATCATTGAGATTTGTGTATCATTGTAACTTTTTTTTTTTGTTTTCATGAATCAGTAGTACATGTAAATATATGAAACTTTGTAATGCATATTATCAGGGTAAGGCTTTATTCACATCTGCGTTGTGGCATCCGTTTTAGCGGATCCATAAAAATAAAAATAAAAAACGGACAGACTGACGGATGCCAGACTGAATGCAACAGAAGGTAAAATGATTTTTTTTTGACCGATCAGTTTACCGGAAGCGTCAAAAAAACGGACTCTTTTCTTTCCATTTGTGTGAGTTTGTCATCAGTTATACTCTGTTTTTAACGGATCTTTCTTGCTTTAATTTTTAGTCTGTGGATCCGTTAAAGTAATACATAACTGATACAAATGGATGGCATATCGGTTTGTACCTGTCATCCATTGATTTCAATGTTAAAAAACACCCGGAAAAGTCCTTTCCGTCATGTTTCCGTAATTTTTGACAGAAACAATAGCGCAGCAGACTACGCTATTGCTTCAGTCAAAAAAATCTGAAACCTGACGGAACGGAGCCTAACTGAGCACAACTGAAAAAAAACAAAACCAATTGAAATCAATGGGTGTTTTGACTGAAACGTTTACTTCCGTTCTTGTGGTCCTCTGACGGATCCGTTAGAACGAAAGGCACAACGCAGATGTAAACAAAGCCTAAAATGGCATGTTCTTCACCTTCCAGCAGCCTGTAGTTTCCATTAACCTATCTGAAGGATCCCCAAAGTAGAAAACTACTCAGTCACCAAAAAAAACATCCAGTATAAAACAGTAAATTAAAGACAAGAAAAAGGAGGATCATGTTACAGTCTTTCTGTGTCATACAAACTCTTGTTCCCGATCATTGTCCTGTGTAAACACGGCAAAGATCAGCCGATGAACGAGTAAACGCTGATAGCATCTTTTATGCAGCACTAAGGCCTCATGCCCACTTCAGTTATTTTCTTCAGGGTGCTATCCGTTTTTTAATGGATAGCACACTGACACATTCATTTCTATGGGGCCATGTGCACTTCCGTTGTTTTAACGGAACAGCGTGGCCGCTGCGACAAAAATAGAACAGGTCCTGCTCTTGTACGTTTTTGACGGTACAGTCTCAGCCATTCTATTCATTTGGTCCGTTGAAACAACGGACTGCATACAGAAGCCATACGTGTGCGGTCCGTGTTTCACGGATCCGTCATTAGCGGCCGAACGACGGGCAATGGACTTGTGCATGAGGCCTAAATATCATCGTTTTCGCCAGCACATCTCGCTGTGTAATCAGGGAGATGTGCTGCAAACATGATGAAAATTTATTGGGACGAGCAATCGTAGTAACAAGTGTTCGACCCTACACTAAATGATCATTGCTCCGTTTAAATGGTACAACAAAGCTAGTCAAACGGCGCTTGTTTTAAAACTGGTAAACACGGGAGATTGTAATGGCCGCGGTTACGAACCGCAGCCTTCCCTTACCTGCAGACCACATACCTCCTCTCTGTGGCCGACATTTCCTTCCCCAGAGACATCAGCGCATCAGACCACTATGTCCTGCAATGTCTGCAAGGGGGCGAGCGCGTACTGGTTCCCGGCCTTAAACGTCCAGCGCGTGCATATGTAATTAATTAATTAATTTCCCAGACCACCCTGGAGTATAAAAAGGGCCCTGCCCTTCCACTTCTTGCTTGAGCGTTGTTGTAGTTTTTCCATGTTCGTATTGCAAATGGTCCCTTATTGTTTTCCTGCTCCCAGTGTTCCCATGCCCTGCTAACTGTATCCTGTGCTGTGTCTTGTTCCCGAGCCGGTTTAGTATTGGAGCCGTGTTGTGCCGCCTCCTGTTATAGACCACTCCTGGGTATGATCCGCCAAATCTGGTGCAACCTACCTCACGTGCTGGTATACACCACGTCTGGTGTCACCTGCCACTCCTGATACCATCCACCATTTCTGGCGCAACCGGACACATCTAGCCCCATCTGTGCCAGAGCCCCTGCCACCATCCGGACTATCTCAGGTACCCTTGTGCTATGAACTTGGATAGACTTTTGCATAGACTGTGACTTGGCCAGCTGCCTCTCCACTACGGTGGAGCAACCTAGTGGGGCCACATACCCCCAGATTGTGACAGAGATATCTGCCCGTGTAAAATCACCTTAACACACATGCCACCGGAGGGAGAAGTGAGCAGCGGGAGTGGGGAGACAACAGATTGGCTCAAAGGACAGCTCCAGCACTACAACTGGAAGAGCCCGCCCATTAAGTACAGTCATAGTGAGAAAATGTCTAAATACAACAAGGAACAGAGGGGGGAACAAGACCAATAATATACTAGACACAACTTTTCTGGCTGCTACATCTAAGGGTATGTTCACACGAGGTCATTACGTCCGTAATTGACGGACGTATTTCGGCTGCAAGTACCTGACCGAACACAGTGCAGGGAGCCGGGCTCCTAGCATCATAGTTATGTACGATGTTAGGAGTCCCTGCCTCGCTGCCGGACAACTGTCCCGTACTGAAAACATGATTACAGCTAGGCAGGGACTCCTAGTGTCGTACATAAGTATGATGCTAGGAGCCCGGCTCCCTGCACTGTGTTCGGTCCGGTACTTGCGGCCGAAATACGTCCGTTAATTACGGACGTAATGACCTCGTGTGAACATACCCTAAGGCTTCGTTCACATCTGCGTCAGGGCTCCATTCTGAAGGTGCTTCCAGTCGGAACGGAGCCCTGACTGACACAAACGGAAACCATAGGTTTTCTTTTCCATCACCATTTCAATGGTGACGGATCTGGTGCCAATTGTTTCCGTTTCGCTCCGTTGTGCAAGGGTTCCATTCTTTTGACGGAATCAATAGGGTGGTCGACCTTGCTATGAGGATGGAAACGGAAACCTATGGTTCTGATGGAAAACTCAGATGGAACGTCGAAATGGGACCCTGGTGCAGATGTCAACGAAGCATAATATATATATATATATATATATATATATATATAGATAAAAAAACAAAATCCAGCAGCACCGGTGAATAAGAAGATGTGGGTGCAAATCCCAGGGAGCCGACCAAGCTCTCAATATCAACAGAAATGCAAAAATAGGCAGCACACCATAGATAAAGTGAAAAAAAGAGAGGGTACTTTATTGGCCCCAAGTGCGACGTTTCAGCTCTATCCACTAGAGCCTTTCTCAAGCAAATGACAAGTGAAACAACCGTGGTATAAATCAGCACACTGATTAACAAATTAATAACAGCAATCAAGTACAAATATAGGTATAGTCGAAAATGTATACACACAATGTGCAAAATACCTCCATTAGTGATATATCAGTATACATGTGTACAAAATATAGCAATACAAGCGTGTTACAGGATACACAAACAGAAAAATACATCCAGTACGTGTATATTATAATATAAGCACATATGTGAACAATCGTGTAATCAAGGTAATGTGAAATCTAAAAAGGATATCACCTGGGGATGTCAGATCATAAAACCGCAATGGCGGCGTCCACGAGGCGCAACTGCGCATGCGTGAACGTATGGCTGAGGGTAAGGGTCACACTCAAGTGTGTCGTAATCGGCGCATGCGCACTGTATGTCTGAGTGCGCCGACGCCATATTGGATCCTGGATCAATAGGAAAGTGTAGGCGTTCTGCCCATATCTAATTAAATATAAGTTATACGAAATTAGACCAAGATGACAGGCAAGATAGTGTCACAGACCCTGATATTACCGGGCTCTATACCAGCAAAGAGAGAACACCACGTTTAAACATTGCAGCAGGGACGGCAGGAGGTCACAGATCCGCGGCAAGCAGATCCGTGTCACTCACAGACAGGAAAAGCGCCCTATCATGTAAACATAACGTACACATGACAAAGTACAGTCCCAAGCCTCCCCACTTGCGTCGTAAGACGTGCGTAATTAGCGTGACTGGAGAGCCTCATACCAGCAATGGGTCATAGTAGCATAGAACACATATCTGCCTAACGTCACCACAGATCAATATTAAACATAGAATAGATGGGAAGACAGTGCCATAAAACATAAAACCAGGATTATCAGCCATACATAAAATCAATGAAAATGATCCAATCGATCCACAGAAATGATATCCCGTAAGATGCATCTTCATCTAGAATAGAAAAAGTAAAATTAGTATATATTCAAAAGTAGAAATTCAATTCACAGGTCAAATATACAGAACGGAAAGTCTGAGTGTACCATTGCTTAGACCCAATGGGAACAGGATCTACGTAAGCCCACCCAACGCAAAATCTACATTTAAACCCATAGGTTTTAAGGTGTCCAGTCTTCCTATCCATTGCAATTCTCTAAGTTTAAGGAGCTTTGTCCTATCTCCACCCCTTCTGGGTAACGGGATACGATCTAAAATAGAGAAACGTAATTGCTGTTCGGTATGCCCTAAATCAGTAAAATGTTTGGATACCGGAAGATCCAACCTCCTCTTCCTGATGGTATACCTATGTTGGTTGAGTCTGGTCTTCAGGTCCAAGGTGGTCTCACCTACATATAAAAGTTTACATGGACACTGAAGTACATAAATTACAAAATCGCTGTTACACGTCAAATAATGTCTAATGTGGAATTGTTTTCCCGTACCAGGGTGTACGAAAATTGGTCCCTTATGTATAAGGGGACAATTCACACAACATAAACATGGATAACATCCCAACTTGGGTGTAGACAGAAACGTCTGTTTCTTAGTGCTAATGGGACCAATATCCGCTTTCACGAGCCTATTCTTTAGACTCGGAGGTCTCCGATACGAAAAAAGTGGGGATTTGGTAAATTCCTTAACACGAGGAAGACAGTTACCTAACATGGACCAATGTCGACTAATGACATCAGCAATTTCATTGCTCCTTTCCGTGTAGGTCGAGACAAAGGGAATGCGTCCTAGATCAGTTGTTACGTCCTTAGATTCTAATAGTGTCACCCTATCCATTTTGTCTACTTTAGCTCTATGTTTATCAAGGAGTCTCGTCGGGTACCCACGTCTCTTAAAGCGATCCATCATTAGGTCCAGTGTTTTATCGGAACTACCTGTATCACTAACCACTCTCTTAACACGCATAAGCTGGCTGACAGGTAGGCTTTCCACCATCCTGCGTGGATGACTACTAGAGAAAAGGAGCAAATTATTGCAGTCAGTAGGTTTTACAAAGAGCTCAGTGCTAAAATGATTACCGCTAATCCTGACCAGTACATCTAGAAATTGTATTTCTGACTCGGAATGTACCAGCGTGAACTTGACACCCTCATCAATTGCGTTTAGAAAATTATGGAAATCAATCAACATAGTGAGGTCTCCGGTCCAAATCAAGAAAATGTCATTGATGTATCGCCACCACTTGACCACATGGTCAAAGTGGTGGGACCCATAGACGAACACCTCCTCCAAAGTACGCATGGATATATTGGCGTATGTAGGGGCAATGTTCGACCCCATAGCAGTACCACGCAGTTGTAAAAAGAAATCGTCCCCAAACAGGAAATAGTTACATCGCAGTATCATGTTAAGCAACTGTATAAGGAACATACGACACTCAGGAGAGAAGTCAGATAGTTGTAAAAAATCTTCTACAGCCTTCAAGCCTTTAGCATGGTCAATAACGGTGTACAAACTTGTAACATCAAATGAGGCAAGGATGATGTTCTTATCGCTCGGTATAGAAACTTCCTGTAATTTTTTCAAAAAGTCGGACGTATCCCTAATGTAGGAACTGGCACCTATAGCATAGGGTCTTAGAATTTTGTCAAGAAATATAGCAACATGACAAAAAATAGAGTCCGTACTGGACACAATGGGACGACCCGGGGGATTAATTAAGGTTTTGTGAATTTTAGGAAGTATATATAGGACCGGAGTTCTAGGGTGTTCAATGGTCAAATACTCACTCAAGCCCTCATCAATAATCCCTCCCAGTTTAGCCTTATCCAGTATTCCCTTGATTTCCCTACTAAATTCAAACTTGGGATCTTGTGGGATCCGTCTATAGACAGCCGAATCATTTAACTGTCTCCGTATCTCTTTTAAATACATGGTAGTATCCATGACCACAACCGCACCACCCTTATCAGCTGGTTTGATTGTGATACCAGTGTCTCTAGTTAACTCATTGAGTGCCTTAAACTCTGCTGTGGTCAAATTGGGATGTGTATGTCTATTGATAGGGTTAGGACCTATTTTAACAGTTTCAATGTCATTCTTAACTGCAGTAATAAATGCCTCAATGGCCGGCATACTCAATGAAGGTGTAAAATTACTCCCTTTAGAAAGACCAACATGTTTGAGGTTTAATTCAGAGCTCCTAATAGGCATATCAAAGAGTTTCTCAGAGAACCACCACTTTAACTTAATGGATCTAAAAAAACGAAACAGATCTTTTTCAATAGAGAACCAATCAGTACATGCAGCAGGACAAAATGACAGACCCTTATTCAGAAGAGAAGATTGAGCATCGGTCAATACCTTGGAGGATATATTTACAATTATCGTTTCCTCAACTCCATTAGACCCCTCCTCATCTGTTGTCTGGGCCTGTTCACTCTCTGGTTTAGACCGCCAACCGTGCCTTCTGCCCCCTCTCCAGGTACGCTTCCTGCCGGTATGGAAGAGTCCCGGGTCTCCCCTAAAAAAGGAAAGGAATTCTCCGTCGCCTCCTTGCTGGGTACCCATGATCTCCTACCTCTCCGATTATCCTTGGACACAGTTGCATCTCTGTAGTCATCTCTCTGCCAGTTATACACCTTCCCCTTCTGGTAATCATCTGCATCTCTGTTCCATTTTCTTCTCTTTATATCTTCTTGTTCGGATTTCAGTCTTTGGACTTGTGCAACTAAACTCTCAGAGAATTTTTCATATTCTTGATTATCCAAAACCGCCTTCAGCGCAACATCAACCTCTTGCATATTATCCTGAACCACTCGTATTTCTTGTTGCAAAAATTCCAAATTTAACAGAATGATGTCCAGTGCAAATTTGTTGGAAATTTGTTTAAAACGACTGCAAAAAAACTCATTTTGTGTAAATAGGTTAGGTCTGAGATTGGATCGCATTCCTCTCGGTATTCTTTTGTATTTATAATACTCCCCAAGGGTAGACATATGTAGTTGTAGCGTAACAGCCCTTTTTGACTCATTCTCCAGTTTTCTTTTCAAATCAGTGGAAGACGGGGTGGTAAGGTAGCCAACATCACCACTGAGACCCAGCAATATCCGCTCGACATCCTCATCTGTATATGCAAAAACCTCGGGCAATACGGTACCATCAGCGCCATTCATGATAAAAACGAAGATAGATAGTAAAAAAGCGTAAACCACGTAAAAAACGCAGGATAAATACCGTGCAAGCTGGTGGGTCTCCAATACAGACAAAAAAACAAAATCCAGCAGCACCGGTGAATAAGAAGATGTGGGTGCAAATCCCAGGGAGCCGACCAAGCTCTCAATATCAACAGAAATGCAAAAATAGGCAGCACACCATAGATAAAGTGAAAAAAAGAGAGGGTACTTTATTGGCCCCAAGTGCGACGTTTCAGCTCTATCCACTAGAGCCTTTCTCAAGCAAATGACAAGTGAAACAACCGTGGTATAAATCAGCACACTGATTAACAAATTAATAACAGCAATCAAGTACAAATATAGGTATAGTCGAAAATGTATACACACAATGTGCAAAATACCTCCATTAGTGATATATCAGTATACATGTGTACAAAATATAGCAATACAAGCGTGTTACAGAATACACAAACAGAAAAATACATCCAGTACGTGAATATTATAATATAAGCACATATGTGAACAATCGTGTAATCAAGGTAATGTGAAATCTAAAAAGGATATCACCTGGGGATGTCAGATCATAAAACCGCAATGGCGGCGTCCACGAGGCGCAACTGCGCATGCGTGAACGTATGGCTGAGGGTAAGGGTCACACTCAAGTGTGTCGTAATCGGCGCATGCGCACTGTATGTCTGAGTGCGCCGACGCCATATTGGATCCTGGATCAATAGGAAAGTGTCTAGGCGTTCTGCCCATATCTAATTAAATATAAGTTATACGAAATTAGACCAAGATGACAGGCAAGATAGTGTCACAGACCCTGATATTACCGGGCTCTATACCAGCAAAGAGAGAACACCACGTTTAAACATTGCAGCAGGGACGGCAGGAGGTCACAGATCCGCGGCAAGCAGATCCGTGTCACTCACAGACAGGAAAAGCGCCCTATCATGTAAACGTAACGTACACATGACAAAGTACAGTCCCAAGCCTCCCCACTTGCGTCGTAAGACGTGCGTAATTAGCGTGACTGGAGAGCCTCATACCAGCAATGGGTCATAGTAGCATAGAACACATATCTGCCTAACGTCACCACAGATCAATATTAAACATAGAATACATGGGAAGACAGTGCCATAAAACATAAAACCAGGATTATCAGCCATACATAAAATCAATGAAAATGATGCAATCGATCCACAGAAGTGATATCCCGTAAGATGCATCTTCATCTAGCTTCTTGCCTCGCTGCCGGACAACTGTCCCATACTGAAAACATGATTACAGCTAGGCAGGGACTCCTAGTGTCGTACATAAGTATGATGCTAGGAGCCCGGCTCCCTGCACTGTGTTCGGTCCGGTACTTGCGGCCGAAATACGTCCGTTAATTACGGACGTAATGACCTCGTGTGAACATACCCTAAGGCTTCGTTCACATCTGCGTCAGGGCTCCATTCTGAAGGTGCTTCCAGTCGGAACGGAGCCCTGACTGACACAAACGGAAACCATAGGTTTTCTTTTCCATCACCATTTCAATGGTGACGGATCTGGAGCCAATTGTTTCCGTTTCGCTCCGTTGTGCAAGGGTTCCATTCTTTTGACGGAATCAATAGGGTGGTCGACCTTGCTATGAGGATGGAAACGGAAACCTATGGTTCTGATGGAAAACTCAGATGGAACGTCGAAATGGGACCCTGGTGCAGATGTCAACGAAGCATAATATATATATATATATATATATATATATATATATATATATATTCGTCCAATAAGAGATAGCACTCCAATTTGTGATAGAAAAAAATGGCTTTTTATTAGCCCCTGTGCGATGTTTCGGCTCTTTACATGGAGCATTTCTCATGCTTGAGAAAGGCTCCATGTAAAGAGCCGAAACGTCGCACAGGGGCTAATAAAAAGCCGTTTTTTCTATCACAAATTGGAGTGCTGTCTCTTATTGGACGAATATTGAGGATCTGGGAGCAGTGATCGGGCTCCTGGGACGTGCACCCACCTATATTCCTGACTGGTGCTGCTGGATGGTGGACATTCTATATATATATATATATATATATCTACAGTTGCCTAGGCTGTTTACACTTGCGTTGTATAATAGGTTAATCTGATCCGTTTTTAGATCAGAATAAGGATAAAAGTAGATCCGTTAAAAATCACATTGAAATCAATGGGAGTTTTAATTGCATCCGTTATGTTAGTGATCTGTTTTTTTTATGGAGATAAAAGTGCAGAGTACAAGACTTTTACTCTATACAAATAAACGGATGTCTACATTTTTATTATTGGTGTCAATGTAAAATGGATACAAATGGATCGTAATGTGTTTGCATCCGTTGTTTTGACTTCAATGGGATTTTTAACTGATCCATTTTTATCCTTGTTCTGACCTAAAAATGGATCAGAGTAACGGATTATACAACGCAAGTGTGAATTTAAGGCAACATTGTGGTTTATGTACATTTTTGTAACAATAAGAATTATTTAAGATTTATTTCCTAAAAAACATGTAGGAGATGCTCTTACTTAAAGGTGTCTATTGTGGTGACAGACTCACTTTGCGCAGTGACAGGTCAAGCAGCCCCATATGTCCTTGTTTATAATACTGTTATAATATATTATATGCCTCTGACTAATAAGGTGAAATACTTCACTTGGTTTACAATAAAGGAATATGAAAACTTAAAGGTGTTGTCCAGGATAAGAAAAACATGGCTGTTTTTTTGCGGAAAAATGTGTCACACCTGTTCCTAGGTTGCGTCTTGTGTTGCAGCTCAGTTTCATTGAATTAAATGGGGCTGAGCTGCAATATCATATAACATGTGTATAGGTGTGGCATTGTTGTAGAAAGAAAGTAGGCATGTATTTTTTAATACAGTACAACCCTTTTAAAAGAACTCTATGGTGATTAACCCCTTAATGACCAAGCTAGTTTGGACCTTAATGACCAAGCCAGATTTGTCAAATATGGTATGTCTGACTTTATCAGAGAATAACTCTGCGAAAGTTTTGAATATCCAAGTAATTCTGACATTGTTTATTCGTCACATGTTGTACTTTATTTTAGTGGTAAAAGTAGTAGACTGATACAATTAAAATATAGAAAAATTTAAGAAATTTTGTAAAAATTAACATTTTTCCCTACTTTTAACTTGTTAACGGCAATATGTCACATATGTACACACATACTGTACAATTTTTTTTAATTAAATATATATTTCCATCTCTTTACTCTATTTTGGCAGCACTTTTGAAAAAAATAAAATAAATTTTCAGCAATTTAGAGGACTTATAATTGAATAATAATTTTATAAATTTTGAAGTACATTTTGTTTTCCTGCACCAAGCCAGGTTTTCAGAGGCTCCAGAATGATGGAAACCCCCACAAATGACCACATTTAGAAAACTAGACCCCATAAGGTATTAATCTAGGGGTATAGTAATCATTTTGACCCACAGTTTTTTGCTAAATTTAATGCATAGCAGGTGAAAATAAATAAAATTTCACTTTTTTCATAAAAGTATCAGTTTGAAGACCGATTTCTTTGTAAAGCGAACATGAAAATGAAGAATCACACCACAGAATCTAGCACCCTGTTTCTCCTGTTTTAAAAAATACCCACATTGTGGCCCTAATGCGTTGCCTGAACACACGGCAGGGCCCAAAAGGAAGGGAGCACCCGGAGGCTTTCAGGACTCATATTTTGCTTTAAAATGTTTTAGGCCCCACTGTACATTTGGAAAGGCTTTGAGCTGCCAGAGCGATAGAAACTCCCCATAAACTACCCCATTTAGAAAACTAGACCCCTTAAGGTATTTATCTAGGGGTATAGTAAGTATTTTTACCCCACAGTTTTTTGCTAAATTTAATGCATAGCAGGTGAAAAAAAAAATATGTCACTTTTTTCATAAAAGTATCAGTTTGAAGACCGATTTCTTTGTAAAGCGAACATGAAAATGAAAAATCAGACCACAAAATCTATCACCCTGTTTCTCCTGTTTTCAAAAATACCCACATTGTGGCCCTAATGTGTTGATTGGGCACACGGCAGGGCCCAAAAGGAAGGGAGCACCCGGAGGCTTTCAGGACTCATATTTTACTTGAAAATGTTTTAGGCCCCACTGTACATTTGGAGAAGCTTTGAGCTGCCAGAACGATAGAAACTCCCCATAAACGACCCCATTTAGAAAACTAGACCCCATAAGGTATTTATCTAGGGGTATAGTAAGTATTTTGACCCCACAGTTTTTTGCTAAATTTAATGCATAGCAGGTGGAAAAAAAAATTCCCTTTTTTCATAAAAGAATCAGTTTGAAGACTGATTTCTTTGTAAAGCAAACATGAAAACGAAGAATCACACCACAAAGTCTATCACCATGTTTCTCCTGTTTTAAAAAATACCCACATTGTGGCCCTAATGCGTTGCCTTTAGACACGGCAGGGCCCAAAAGGAAGGGAGCACCCGGAGGCTTTCAGGACTCATATTTTGCTTGAAAATGTTTTAGGCCCCACTGTACATTTGGAAAGGCTTTGAGCTGCCAGAACGATAGAAACTCCCCATAAATTACCCCATTTAGAAAACTAGACCCCTTAAGGTATTTATCTAGGGATGTAGTGAGTATTTTGACCCAACAGTTTTTTGCTAAATGTAATGCATAGCAGGTGAAAAATAAAAAAAATTAACTTTTTTCATAAAAGTATCAGTTTGAAGACCGATTTGTTTTGTAAAGCGAACATAAAAATGAAGAAACACACCTCAAAATCTATCACCCTGTCTCTCCTGTGTTCAAAAATACCCCCAATGTGGCCCTAATGCGCTGCCTGGACACACGGCAGGGCCCCAAAAGGAACAGCACCTGGTAGCTTTCAGGGCACCAATTTTGCTTGAAAATATTTTAGGCCCCAATGCACATTTGGAGAGCCTTTGAACTGACAGAATGATAGAAACCCCCAAGAAATGACCCATTCTTAAAACTACACACCTTAAGCTATTCAGGAGTGTAGTGAGCATGTTGACCACTATGTTCTCATAAAGGAGGCATGTCCTGAAAAATGCATTTGCCTGTTTGACTATGTCTTGCTAACAAAGCAATTGTCCCACATTTGTGTCATTCTGATTCCGTTGTGAACAGCATTCTAGTTTGATATATAATAAATTATATTGGTAAAAATCAACTGTTCTGGAGTGAAAGGCAATGTATTTATAAAAAAAATGGAGGAAAACGTATCCAACTATGTGGCAAACTGGAGTTTGTTCACGAGATAAAAACACCTGTAGGGCTATGATGACATCTTATTTTTATAGTGACTGGTCATACAACGTCTCTTTAGCCTCATCAATCCCTATATAAGGGACGAACCTACCAAGCGATGCGGTACACCATAACAGACCACTGTCCAGCAAGGTAGGAACCGCTATGCCACTAAACAACCAATCACCTACAGAACATATAAAGGGACAGTGTCCAAAACCATATATAGAAACAGTAAAGGATCACTAGTCCCCAAAATAATGTCAGTATTGCCAGAAGTATTGTCGGGTGTAAGAGATCCAGTAAAAACCCGAATAAAACTGTAGTAAAGCCCATGGTGTATTGATATGGAACAGCTCGATTATTAGAGATCCTCCAGATAAAAAAAATATGCCCGTTTCACGATACAGTAAAACAAATTGAGCTTTGTGCGGCAGGACATAGTCATTACAGGTCATCTTACATTTTGAAAAAAAAAAAAGATATGCCATTTCAGTGACAACATAGGGTCACATTTTGAAAGCTATAACCCTTATGCTTTTTATCTAGGTGTGTAGTGAGTATTTAGACCCCGCAAATATTGAGGCCTTAATATTTAACGTGCCTTTTCTCCTGTGCTTCAAGATATTCATCTAGGGGTATAATGGAAATTTTTAGTTCTATTTAGTGGTTTTACTGGGATGTCAGGATTGCACATCAGAACTCAGAATTGAAGGAGTGCCAGGAGGTTTTTAGGGCCCATTTTTTACTCGTAAGATTTTATGCAACACGGGTGCCAGAACATTTAGAAAATTCATAAAATGCCTCCTTGAATAAAATTGAAACTTTCAAGGTATTCATCTAGGAGTATAATGGGAATTTTTCGTTTTATTTGTTAGTTTTTTGTTTTTTTTTTAAATGTCAATTGGGACAAAATGGGAAATAAAATAAATTTTAGAAAGTAAATACCCAGGCGATAGGAGAAGGCAGGAAGAAAAGGGACTTAATTAAAATCAACAGAGGTGTGGTATATTCGAAAGCACTCTCCAAATCAAAGGCCCAGTTTAGAGGGGCAGGTCTCACAGTAGTGAGTGGTGTCTTTCCTAATGCCCCTCATCGAGCACACTCGACACCTTCTTTGGGGCCTCTTTTTCTTTTCAGTGGGGGGAAGTATGCCAGGGACATGCTGCCCATGAACAATTCTTGAGCCCACTATTCCAGAAGCACTGCTGCTTCCACTGCCGCTCTCCCCTTCCTGGTCTCCAAAAATCAAAGTTTTAATAATTTTTTCTTGAAAATCAAGAAAAGTCCCCCTATGGCCTGCACTTTTATACAGAACAAAGGAATTATATAGTGCCACTTGTGCCAGGTATACGGCCAATTTTTTATACCAGGTTCTTGATTTTCTGAGGCCATTGTAGGGTTGCAGAACCTGGTCCGAAAGATCCACCCCTCCCATGAACTGGTTGTAGTCCTGGATACACACAGGCTTGATGGTCTGCTCTGTGGTTCCTCGCACTGGGACAGGGCTGGATCGGTCTGCATGGAGAGTGGTCAATACAAGGACATCACGCTTGTCCTTGTATTTGACCAGCAACAAATTGTCACTGCAAACAGCCCTGCTTTCCCCTCGGCGCACTGTATGATCTACAAAGTCTTTGGGGAGACCCTTTTGGTTTCTCCTGAGTGTGCCGCATGCTGCGATTCCTCCCCCTGAGGAAGCACTCGTGGCGAAACGCGCGTCGGGGTTCATGTGGAGGAGCGGACATTATCACCTAGTTTGCTGACCATGGGTAAGGCTGGTGTCATGCTTATTGCTTTATAATGCACTGTCACTTTACTTCATCCTCCTTTATATATATATACGTAATGGACTTATAGTATACTCACTAGGTTGGAAATTTTCTCCTTGTGAGGGGAGGTATACACTATTTTCATAGAAGCAACTGTATGCTACTTTGTTATCCCATGTAAATGTATCAGCAACATTATTTATTACTATTTCCGCCATTTCTTACTAGAGTCTTATCTTTTTGTATTTTTTACATTGTTTGTGATATATGTTGAATAAAAGTAAAAAATTTTTATATATAAATTGGCCTCAACTGCTCTATTTTCTCGTGATTGGATCATTTCATGGAGCTGCCTAGGTGACATGGGGGGATGTATGTAGTATAAACAGTGTCCAGCCCCTATTACAAATGTGTGTGGAGTCTATATATTTATTGCCTCCCATGAACTGGTTGTAGTCCTGGATACACACAGGCTTGATGGTCTGCTCTGTGGTTCCTCGCACTGGGACAGGGCTGGATCGGTCTGCATGGAGAGTGGTCAATACAAGGACATCACGCTTGTCCTTGTATTTGACCAGCAACAAATTGTCACTGCAAACAGCCCTGCTTTCCCCTCGGCGCACTGTATGATCTACAAAGTCTTTGGGGAGACCCTTTTGGTTTCTCCTGATTGTGCCGCATGCTGCGATTCCTCTAGCAGCAAGGCACTTTAAAAGGTGGACACTATTATAAAAGTTATCAATAAATAGATGGTATCCCTGGTCCAGTAAGGGGTGCAGCAAATCCCATACTATCTTCCCACTTACTCCTAGGACAGGGGGACAGTCTGGGGGCTCTATTGCAGAATCTTTTCCCTCATAGATTCTGAATTTAAAAGTGTATCCAGACACGCTTTCACACACTTTATACAGCTTCACGCCATACCTAGACCTTTTGTTGGGCAGGTACTGGCGGAAGTGTAGCCTGCCCTTGAAATTCACCAAGGATTCGTCCACTGCAATGCATTTTTGTGGGGTGTAAATCTCTTTAAATTTTGAATTGTAGTGGTTCACTATAGGTCTAATATTGAACAGTCTGTCCTAACTGGGGTCATTTGTGGGTGGGCATTTCTCATTATTGTTGTAATGCAGGAAACGTAGCAGGATCTCGAAACGAGCCCTAGGCATGGTGAGGCAGCAAAGTGGGCAATGGTGTAGCATATTAGTGCTCCAATAGGAGCGAATAGAGGGCTTTTTTGTAATGCCCATGTTAAGTAGTAGGCCCCAAAATTTCTGTATTTCATTTGCATTGGTAGGGGTCCATTTTTGGGGCCTGGCATAGTAACTGTTGGGATTGCGGGCAATAAATTGTGCCGCATAAATATTTGTCTGCTGTACCATAAGACAAATTAATTCATCAGAGAAAAATAATTTAAAAAAATCTATCTCTCTGAATCCAGTAGTGTCCACGGTGGTGCCTGGGGTGGCAGTAAATTCAGGCACCTGGGGCATATAATTATCAGGGACAATCCACGCAAGGGCATCTGAATTTGGTTGTGCTTGCGCACTAGCCCTAGACGTCTACAGGGGGTTCATCACTAGATGTGTTACTTGAGGATGACGACATCAAAAATGTCACCTCATCTCCACTGTCGGACTCTGACTCTGCACAGAATAAGGCGTACGCCTCTTCAGCAGTGAACACCCGCTTTGTCATTGTAATAGTTGAACTCCCTGAACCTCTAACCCTAATTAGCCCTACCTAATACCCTAATGCTAAATTATTTTTAACTAGCCCTGACAGTACCTAACCTTACACCACGTACACTCTAACAAACTAGTCTGATACTATCCCTAACTAATTTACTATTCCTGTCGCTCACTAACAAACTTTTTTTATAGGTTTTTTTAAAATATATTTTTTGACATATATTTTTTTCCGTATTTTTACAAGAACAAAAAAACACACGCAGTCTGGCTGACTGAACTGATTCAGTGATGCCTGTCACTAGGCAACAGACGATACTGATTGGGTGATGTGGCACACTGGGGTGCTGATGAGGCAAAAGGATTTGTTGATGGGGCACAGGGATGCGCTGATGGAGCACAGGAGGTGACTGACTAGCTGCGGGGGTGACTGGTCAGCACAGGGGGTGACTGATCAGGCTGTGAGGGTGAATGGTCAACACAGGGGGTGACTTATCAGGTTGTGGGGGTGACTGGTCAGCACAGGGGGTGACTGGTCAGCACAGGGGGTGACTTGTCAGCACAGGGGGTGACTGGTCAGCACAGGGGGTGACTGATCAGGCTGTGGGGTGACTGGTCAGCACAGGGGGTGACAGGTCAGCACAGGGGGTGACAGGTCAGCACTGGGGGTGACTGGTCAGCTCTGGGGGTGACTGATCAGGCTGTGGGGGTGACTGATCAGGCTGTGGGGGTGACTGGTCAGCACTGGGGGTGACTGATCAGGCTGTGGGGGTATAAATTGTTCACAAGTAAAATTAGAATCCGTCTCTGATCTCCTCTCAAAACCAACAGAGGAGATCAGAGATGAAGACTATAGAAAAACAAGTCCTGCCTACGTCACACTAACTGTGATTGGTCTGTCTGCACTGACAGACCTATCACAGCGATCGCCGACAGGGGACCACTTTCATTGGTCCCCTGTCGGCTAACTCTGTTGCTAAGCTGTCTTGGACAGCAGTTTGCAGTGAACTGTCACCTCGTCCCGCGGCGCTGTGACAGTTTAACTGCATCACGTACATGCACGTGGGAATGCGCTAACCAGCCGCAGTCCCCGACGTGCATGTACGTGAAAATGCGGGAAGGGGTTAAAGTCTGGTTCAGTAGAACAACAGGGGTGTTGCCATAACACAAATTGAGTCTTATTTGGATTCATTTTTTAGGTCCTCTTATAGCAGAGGTCCCCAACCTTTTTGACCTTATGAACCACATTGCAAACTTGGAGAGACATGTGGCAGAAGTTAAGAAAGTGGTACAAGTGGTATTGCATGTTTTAAGTGGTATATACAGAAGAAAATGTGTATTATGCCATACAAATTGGCATGGTTCAGAGGTTAGGATATGTCTTTATTAGAGTAAATTTGGAAATCTGATTGTAGCCAATGCATATGGTCATAACTTAGGGATCCTATCGTGAGCCACACAACTGGAGGTCATGAGCCACATGTGGCTTCCTAGCCACTGGTTGGGGACCATTGTCTTACAGGAACTGCCTTATTTGGTTTTACAGAAACGGCATAAACAGACATTTTGGGTCCTAAAATAACTAATAGACTATAATAATTTTTACCAGATAGAGAAAAATGGAATTACTTGATTCAATCTAGAACACACTGACACTTTATGAAAGGCATGAACACCGGAAACCTTCATAATGCAGTCATTTGCTATGTTAAAGCTAAGCCCTGTAAAACATGAAATTGCCTTGTATAATCTCCTTTTGAAATGCCAGAGCCTCACCATACATGTCTGAGTTCCGTTACTGTCAGCATTGTAATTATGATATACAAAGCCTGAAAAAAGGAAACAAGCTTTGTAATAATGTATGTAAATGAGCTGCTACAATCACAATTACATAAAGCCAGTTTACTCCGAGGCTTAAATCCCAGATACATGTAACTCCTTTTTTCATTTTTTAGATAGGAATATTATCAACTATATTCAGAGATTTTAATAAAACTTTATTAACATTCGTACATTCAGAACTACTTAATTGTTTTTGGAAAAACTGTCCATCATCCTTTATATCCAGGACTGCAATGTCATAATTCCTTGAAGCAATTATGTTGTGCTTCTTGTTTCAATAATTTGATACCATGGGGAACACATTTCCCTTTGAATAGAAAGAAACATTATCTTTGTATCACACTTCATATGCATGAATTGAAATAACAGGAAAAAAACGGTAAAAATAATGGTCCCCTGTCACAACCATGCTTGGTGCCAGCAGAACATGGCTTAGGGGAATACACTTTACAGATGTTTTTGACCATAGAGCGTGGCAAGGCTTGTTTTTACATCTCACTACAAGATTGATTTCTGCAAAAACATATTTATCTTAGATTGAAGCATCATTTTCAGAGATGTGTATTAATCTTACAGTTTAACATTTATCGCTTTCATTTCTCCGAGATCAAACACCACTGTCTGTTTCATGAACTTGTGTAATTGCGATCTCCACACACTCCTAATTAACAAAGGAATGTATTAAAAATGATATAATAATTTCAGTAAAGCTAGGCATGTGCCAATATTGAGCATGCTTGCCTATTTTGAACAATCAATTTCAGGGTGCACAGGGAACACCGTCAAAACAACAGCCAAAATGTGCCACCACCAACAGGGCCAACAGCGTGCCCCAATTAACAATAGTGCCCACTAATTGTCCCACAAAATGGTAACAGGTGAATGTCCTAGCATAGTGCTAACACTGTTTCATTTGCTGTAAATCCAAGTATAAACTGTAAATGAATGTTCTAAGTCCTCATGCACACGACCATAGCCATGTGCACGGCCGTGATTTTCGGGTCGGCCAGCAGCAGACTGTCAGCCGCGAGCTGCCCACAAATCGCGGGCCATGCACATGGCCGCCGCCATTATTTTCAATGAGCCCGGACCGCAGAAGACGGCCATAATAAGACATGCCCGCTCTTTCTGTGGTGTGGGCTCCCGGGCAATGCAAGGACCGTAAAAACTACGGTCGTGTGCATGGCCCCATAGAAATGAATGGGGCCGCAATTATCCAGTGGATTTTCGGGGAAATTGCGGCCGCAAAAGCACTTTCCTGTGCATGGGGCCTTAGTGGTTTAGTACTCCAACTATTTGGGAATCTGTAGAGTTGTATAAATCATTTTAAGAATACGCATATAAATTAGAGGTATAATCAGATACAATAAGAAGCTCCCACATTCAATTACAAAAATGTTCACTATAATGTGCGTAACATTAAATATTTATCACCCAAGGTTCACCAGGAATCATCAAGCAAGATCATTGGGTAAATGTGTCCATGGATCTCCATAAGGCATTACACATCTATTTTTCTTAATAAACTCTTTTCAATTAGAGCATCTTTAGGCTTACCTTTTGTATCATTGCTCGGGTCTTTCCCGACACTGATTTGAAGGAGACTTTGTAACCTGGGTACAGGACAGACCGAACCATTCCAATTACTACCTTGGGGATGTCTACAACCTTCATAATGGTGTAGGAGTAAAAACTGTGCAGGAGTCAGATCCCTCAATTGGAGATTAATCACATTTCTAGATCTCAAAACTATTTTTGTGGAGATACAGTGAAATTGGACATTACCCTAATTCTCATCAATCAGAAACGGTATTGTTTCATAGTCCTAGTCAGTTATGGATATTCTACAGTGAAATCAAAGCAATTTATTGTAGAAATAGAATAAATTTTACGTTATCACATGTCGAACAGAAGTACTACATAGTATCAACCTCATCCTTGTGACATCACCATGTTACCTGTTCACTGGTTGCCTCGGCTAGTATTTAAGCATATAATTAAAATGAAATGCAGAAAAAAATTAGAAGATAACAATGGCGTACATACGGTTGAGAGATTATATGTCACTGCTATAGGGCTAGGCACTGACTGCTAATTGGTAGTCTAAATAATTAACCGGTCCGCAACCAGAAGTTGACAGAAGCAGTAGGTCATACATAGCTCCTGATGCACAGTTAAAGGGAACTTGTCACCAGCATTTTACCTATTAAACCAGCAATACCTGGTGGAAGTGGGTGAAAAATCATTTCTATTCAACCTATAATTGTCTTCTTAGTCGGCTCCGTAGCTTTAGTATGCAGTTTTTTAGTGTTCCCACACCTTATGCTAATGAGCATAAAAGAGTCATATCTTCGTTTGAAAAGAGTCAAATCTTCGTTTGAAAAGAGTCATATCTTCGTTTGAAAAGAGTCAAATCTTCGTTTGAAAAGAGTCATATCTTCATTCCTCAAGTCTTACGGAGTTTACCCTTACTTTTGATAGACAGCTCCTCGCCTTCCCCCAGCACACAAAATCCTGCGCTTGTGCATTGATGTCCTCTTCTGGCGTGTGCACAAATGGACACCGGATTATTATGATAAAAGTCTCAAAATGTTTGCAGACCGTTATTTACAGTCGGAGGAGGAGTTTAGGAGAGGGGATAACGGCAATGAACTTTTGATAGCAGCGGCCAGTGAGGAATAAGTAAAGTTCAATTGGTGAAATGCTGGTGACAGGTTCCCTTTAAACTTCTTCATGTGAATTTCTTTGCTATCAAAGATTTGGTCATGAGAAGAGGTCCCATGTGAATGGCCACTGAATAGCATGATTTTCTACAGGGTGATAAGATGCAGTAGCACAGGAGCATGTAAGAAAGTTTTTATTAAGGTACAAAGGTTGATAAATTTGCCATTATGTCATATAGTGTATTATATGAACACTAGGATAGGAATTAATATGTATTTGCGTTAGCTGATTTACCTATTATATAATAACATTCACTAAGGGTAGCACATATATATATCGTCTATGACTAGCTCTATTATATATGTGTTTAGGGTAGCATATGAGCTAAAGCAGGCATTATTATATCGGTATTATTTGCAGTGGGCTCAATACAGACTGTTGATGGAACAGATGAGGGGTTGTTCAAAGTGGATGGGGGCCGGGAGGCAAACCTGAAAATGGTCCAGCCCGGGAAAATCTTTTTTTGCCATGGGGCTCACCCTTCAAACTGTATAAACGTGGTTAGTATTTATGTTTAGATCTTATACAATGTAAAATGATAAACTATTATTCGGACAATATAAGTTTGCGGCATGTTTAATTGATTACAGGAATAAAGGAATGTAAAATTCTGATAAGGTGGCTAACAGATTATAAATAGGCATGTGAGAATTGTTTTAACGTATGCGAATTGGTTCTTCATTTGGCGGCTATTAAAATGCTCTAGGTAAAACTATTTCTCAGATTCGGAATTTGCTTTTGATAAATTTAAGCAAATAATAGGTGTACTGATTCTTCTATTTTAGTCTGTGTATTGATAAATCTGGTAATTGGTGAACTAGATAAATCAGATAAAAAATAGGCGTATCTCGAATTATAACTAATCCAATAGAAGCAGGTATCCAAGATAATAACGCTGTGAGCAGGGTATATGAATTTCGGACAGTTTCTTATCATATCACATTATACTAAAGCTAATAACCAGTGCTGTCCTGTTTTATGGTTAAGTTGTAAACCAAGAAAGAAAGAAAGATGACATAATAGACAAGCTGCAGAGCAAAATTAAGACAGTGGTCGGTAGTGCACAAACTGTGGATCTTCAAAAGATTAGGTATTTTGTAATAAGAAAAAAGTTTTGTACAGTTTGTCATTCCTAGGAGAACATCTAGTGGAATCTTTTACCAACAAACCATTGAGAAATGACAAACCTGAAATTCAGATAATCCCTCCAAGATGAAATATTGAAAGGTTGTACTTATCAATCGAATGCTTTAAACACAAAGACAGGAAATTAAAAAAAATACATTTAAATTAGAAAAGTTCAGACTGATTTGGCAAGCAGCTGCCTACAAAATTACTATGCATCAATAGAAAGGATCAACAAGCTTACATCATACATAGGTCTACTCACCTTAGTGAACAAATTAGTTACTGTAGCAGACATAGTGGACCATAGGAGAGACACAGCCTTATTTCTTGGCAGTGCCCAGTCATTATGTCAGTACAAATAGACATTAACACATACAGTATATATAAGCTGTTCAGCCATAACATTAAAACCAATGACAGGTGAAGTGAATAACATTGATTATCTTGTTACAATGGCACCTGTCAAGGGGTGGCATGTATTGGGCAGCAAGTCACTTCCTGAAGTTAATGTTTCAAAAGCATGAAAATGGACAAGTGTAGGGATCTTAGCGACTTTGACAAGAGCCAGACAAATTATGATGGGTAGAATACTGGGTCAGAGCATCTGAAAATTGGCAAGTCTTGTATGGTGTTTCCGATATTTAGTCCTTAGTACCTACCAAAAGTGGCCCATGGAAGGACAGCCAGTTAACCGGCCACAGGGTCATTGACACCCAAGGCTTATTTATGCACGTGGAGAGCAAAGGCTAGACCATCTGGTTGAATCCCACAGAAGAGCTACAGTAGAACAAATTGATGAAAAAGTTAATGCTGGTTGTGATAGGAAGGTATCAGAACATGAAGTGCATCGTAGCTTGCTGCGTTTGGGGCTGGGGCTGTGTGGCTACAGACCTGTAGGAGTGCCCATGCTAACCCCTTTCCACTGCTGAAAGCAACATGGCTACATAAGCTTCAGATCTAGACCATGGAGCAACATGTGGATGGGCAGATGCGTGTGCCGGTAGCAACTACCTCTGCAAGAGATGGCACCAAGATGCACTATGTAATGTAAGAAAGACGGCAAAGGCAGTGTTATTCTCTAGACAAAATTCTACTGGAAACTTTGGGTCCTGGCATTTATGTGTATGTTACTTGGACATGCACCACCTACCTAAACATTGTTGCAGACCAAGTACACCCCTTCATAGCAAAGGTAATACCTAATGGCAGCGTCTCTTTCACCAGGTTAATGCTCCCTGACAAACTGCAAACATTGTTACATAGTTACATAGTTAGTATGGTTGAAAAAAGACACATGTCCATCAAGTTCAACCAAGGGACGGGAAAAGGGAAGGGAAACATTTCTACACATAGGAGCTAATATTTTTTTTGTTCTAGGAAATGATCTAAGCCTTTTTTAAAGCCATCTACTGTCCCTGCTGTGACCAGCTCCTGCGGTGACTATTCCATAGATTCACAGTTCTTACAGTAAAGAAGGCTTGTCGCCTCTGCAGGTTGAACCTTTTTTTCTCCAGACGGTGGGAGTGCCCCATTGTTTTTAAGGGGATTTTACATGGAACAGGATTTCACCATATTTTTTATATGTGCTCTTAGTATATTTATATAAGTTAATCATGTGCCCTCTTAGTCGTCTTTTCTCAAGGCTAAATAATAGGTTTAATTATTTTAATCTTTCCTCATAACTTAGATTCTCCATGCCCCTTATTAGCTTCGTTGCTCTTCTTTGTATTTTTTCCAACCCCAGGGCATCCTTTCTATGATCTGGAGCCCAGAACTGAACTGCATATTCTAGATGAGGATTCACTAATGCTTTGTAAAGTGGTAATATTATATCCCTGTCCCGCGAGTCCATGCCTCTTTTAATACACAACAATATCCTGCTGGCCTTTGAAGCAGCTGATTGACACTGCATGCTGTTATTTAGTTTATGATTTACAAGTACACCCAGATCCTTCTCAACAAGTGACTCCCCCAATGTCACTCCCCCTAGGACATATGATGCATGCAGGTTGTTGGTACCCAGATGCATAACTTTACATTTATCTACATTAAAACTAATTTGCCAAGTGGATGCCCAAATACTCAGTTTGTTTAAATCCGCCTGCAATTCACGAACATCTTCCATAGACTGAACATTACTACATAGCTTGGTGTCATTTGCAAAAATAGAAATAATGCTATTAATCCCATCCTCTATATCATTAATAAATAAATTGAATAATAGTGGTCCCAGCACTGAACCCTGTGGTACACCACTTATAACCGGGGACAATTCAGAGTAAGAATCATTGACAACAACCCTCTGGATACGGTCCTTGAGCCAATTCTCAATCAATTACAAACTATACTTTCTAAACCTATAGTTCTTAATTTACCCATTAGCCGTCTATGAGGGACAGTGTCAAATGTCTTTGCAAAATCCAAAAACACTATATCCACAGCGGCCCCTCTGTCTAGGCTTCTGCTCACCTCTTCATAAAAACAAATTAGGTTAGTTTGACAACTTCTGTCCTTAGTAAAACCGTGCTGGCTGTCACTTGTAATACTATTTATTTATTTTTTGTTCAGGAAGGATTTAAGGAACATGACAAAAAGTTCAAGGTGTTAACTTGGCCTCCAAATACCTTAGATCTCAATCCGATCAAACATCTGTGGGATGTGCTGGAAAAACTAGTTTGATCCATGGAAGCCCACCTCGCAACTTACAAGACTTAAGGGATCTTCTGCTAACATCTTGGTGTCAGATACAACAGGAACCCTTAAAAGGGGTCTTGTGGAGTCTATGTCTCGTCAGGACGGAGCTGTTTTGGTGGCAAGAGGAGGAACTAGAAAATATTAGTCAGGTCGTTGTAATGCTATGGTTACACCATATGTATATATATATTCCATGCAAAGGGTTCTGTACATATTAGGCATTATTCCCTAAACTTCTGGAAAGAATCCAAGTAGACTACTAAGCTGATTATGCCTATCTTAACAGCAGCCAGATGTTCTGCCTCATCTGCTTAGAAATCAACATTGGCTCCTTCTGCAATATGTGCACATAAAAGGTCATGATCATTAAGCTTCACATACTGCAGCACTATCTAATAACACTCCATGAGATCTAACAAGGTATGGGAACTTTTACCACTAGATTATTAACAGCCCCATAATAAACAATGCAGCCTTTTCACTTCAATTCTAGTAATCAAGGTTCTTTCCTTACTTAGAACGGAATAAGTAACCTCAATGCTGACCTTCTGTGCCTATGACTTTCCTTTGTACATCAATGATTAAATTTAAAATAATAAAGGGGAAGCGATTATTATCATTTAGTTATAAAATACCAAGATTATGGAACAAACAAAATCAGAAAGATTAAACATGGGCTAGATGAGGAAGAAGTTCCTGGCCATAAGAGACTGCAATGAGAAGGCCTAAGAATCATGTCAAACGCAATAGAGTCCATTAGGAGGTATTGCTAAAGGTTGCTCAGATCAGGGTTGTAATTAGAAACTAAAGGAACCCATATCTGTGAACACACTAAGCAAACCAATTTTATACTTGTCTACCTTCCTTGGAAATATTCTACATTCTGTCTAGTGATAAGGGATAAGAAAATTAACCATTCTGAGGGACGAGCTAAAGATCAGCACCTTGGACCAAATACAACCATTCTTAATTAGAGAAGGTTAAGTGTTTGACCCAACGTAATGCTAAATGAAGACAAGAAACCAGTAGAACATTTCTCTGTTACAAGGCAAAACCAGCAATACATGACACTCGTAATTTAAAAAATACTCCCATTAGAAAATGAACTTTAAAATTGACTGCAAATGCAAATCTGTATTGTGGGAAAAGTGATTGACAAAACCCCTAGGCAGGATGTAATCAGGACTGCTGAAGACTTTACCATGAAATAAAGAAATGTAATCGCTTGACAAGACCTCCTGGATTTACACTATTTCCCACTATGATAAAAGATTGAGGTTCCTCTTTGATTTACATATCTTTGAGAGAGGGATAGTTAAACAACTATATTATGCTTGCTTGATTTTTCCTGCTGCCTTAGCGTATTTCTGAATAAAAAAAAAACAAAAGGTGACTTATAAATTCCCAAAATAATAAACTATTTTTAACAAAAAGCCGCAAGTTAGAGCTCTCTTCATCAAATCTTCTGTCACATTACATCAATCAGAAGTTTTTAAAATGAATAGTTAGCAGATTGCTCTGATCAGCATAGGAACCCTTAAATAACATATATACTTTTGCTCACAGCTACATGAAAAGTCATCCAGAATGAAGATTGCAAGTATCCACAAAGGGATATCCCTCCATCTTATTGCTCTCTCTAGGAAGTGCTTGAGTCGAGACACTGACCCAATTTCTGTACTTGTGGTTATCTTCTACATCTTTGGAAAATAATGGTCATTGATTAAAAATATGAGTTTCCAGAACTGATCCTGGTATTGTTTAATCATGGCGCTGCCACACTCCTCCACTAGAACTGTACTGGAAGCGGAGTTCCTTGACTGTGTGGTTGAGTCAGTAAGTTACAGGAGCTGCTATGCCAACCAAGCAGAACTGGGAGACCTTGGAGGCGCTTAAGAATTCTCCTAAGGGGAGGCTGTACTATAATAGAGAATAGAGCTCGGAGAATACTCTGGGTATAGATGAGTCTACTGTGGTGTTATCGGAGTACTCTGCTTGGGTTCTGGATAATGTCATCAACCGCATAGAATCTTACAACATTCCTGTCGAGAGGCCATTACTGCAGGATGACTCCGTGTCCATCACATACAATGAGCCAGCGCTCTGAAGAGTCACTCAGCTGCAGAATCGTCGGCAAAACTTCAGATGGATAAAGTTATGGAAGTCGTAGGCAGAATATTGTTATTTGAGAAAGCTCACTAGATGATAGTGAAGGAAGAATTGAAGGCTCGACTTGACATGTGCAATCAGTTTTGCAAATCTCTGGCTGAAAAGTCTGCAGAGTAGCTCAAGTGCTTCGAGGAGATAATGGAATTAAAGCAAAAAGAAGAGAAGCATCTGCTGCTCGAATAACTGGAGAAGGGCTCTAAGGAGGCCTTGGAACAGCAAGAAAAACTAAAGGAGGAACATTGTCATACAGCAAAGCTCTTGACTTTGAAGCCTCAAGAAGATGAAAAGCAACTCCAACAGGAAATAGAGTGCATCCGACAAGAAGGTCGTGACAGGATGCGCCAGCTGTGATCTTTACAGCAAGAAGTGCTGCAGCTTGTTCAGAAAATCCAAGAGGATTACAAACAACAGGAAGCATTGCGCGTGGACCTCTCTGCATACGTCCTTCGTCAGAACCATTTTATCCTCTGTCGTTCACTCTAGTAGTGAGAGAGGGTACCCTACTTAGGATGACATTAGTCTTGGTGAGCGCTCCCTGCAGGAGATGCAAATGAATCTGCCTTTCCTATTGCTTCAGTGGCTTCTGCTCTGTGGGTGATCGCTTTCTTGCTAACCTACACAAGAAATGTCCTTACGTTGTGCCATTTTACCCGGCCTTTAAAGAAGGGGCCTCCCTAGAGGAATATCAGAGGTTGCTGGGATACCAGGTGAAGGATTCTGTAGTTGAACAACAAAATACCTTCTTGAAACTTATGTCAGGAATGATTCACCTGTATGCTGCTATTATGCAAATTTTCTGGCCTTACGGGACAAATCAAGGGACCCACCCACATGGGCTAAATCATGGTTGCATTGGTTAGCACAGATGGTGAACATGGAGCCCCTGTCTGATATAACAGCTACCTTACTTTTTTATTTTTTGGAGGTGTGTGGCAGTGCCATGATTAAACAATACAAGGATTAGTTCTGGAAACGTAAATATTATTTTAATCAATGACCAATATTTTCCAACAATTGAGAACCTAACCACAAGTACAGAAATGGGGTCAGCATCTCGACTAACACACTACCTAGAGGGAGCAATAAGATGGAGGGATAAACCTTTGCCAAAGGATACTTGCAATCTTCATTCAGGAGCACTTAGCTTAGGAGTAGCTTTGAGCAAATTTGTTTTAAACATTAGACTTTTTGTTCTGCAAGAGTTTTAGTTTTTTTAATATATACTTTACAGTTACATCTGCAGTAAATGTGAATTGGTAGAGCAAACAGAAATGGAACGGTAGAAAGGAAATTTAGATAGTGGCCTAGAGCAGTGTTTCATAATGTTCCAAAGCCAAGTACCCCCTACTCAAATAAATTACCTGAAAGTAACCACATGGCTATGATCATTCACTGTGCCTATAAAAAGCACAGCATGAGGGTAGAGTGAGTATCTCCTACCCATGACATGTACCCTCTGGGGTAAACATACCATAGTTTGAGTGCCTAGGGCCTAGTGTAGCACTCTGGAATTTTGCTCTTTCTATCTAACTTAATTTAATTATAGGCATTATAAAAATGAAATCAATATTTAAAAAAAAAAAAAAAAGTGGGTGCCAACTTTTAAGAATGTAGTCCTCTTTCCAAAAGTGATCATAAATGCTCCCATGGCATGGTAACTCACTTTATGATTCATTAAGTGCTCGTGACCTTGGCAATGCTGTGAGCATTGATCCTGTATGGAGGCACAGAGAGTAGCTACGGGTCCCTATTATGGTAACTCTGCAATTAAGCAAGCTATGGGCGCTGTTTTACAGCTCAGTGTGCATGAGGATTAAGGCTGAAAAGGTAAAGAAAACAGATTCCCAGACAAGGCATATGGATATGTTACTAACATGCATAAAGCAGAGGCGTAACTAGTGGAGGCGACAGGAATGTAAACCGGGCACAAATAGTACGGAGGGCAAAGAGGTGCCGGCCTGGACGAACCATCATAGTCTGGCACACAAAGCCGCAGCTGTCAATTTAGGCACTGGAAAAGCCCTTCACAAACAGTTGATTCCTGCTGGAGATCGGTGGGAATAAGGGAAGGACAGGTCTTCTTTAAGTATCCCATTTTATCTGTATGCTGTGACATCACTGTGAGCATTGTCTCTGTGCATTATGGAAAGACACATGGCATAGATTGGAGTCCAAAACAATCCTAAGTGTTTCATGTTCTGAACTCCCTGCTAATCATGGTAAAGTGGGGCCACATTCCAAGTTTTACTATATGGGCCCCATTGTAAGGGTATATTCAGAAGTAGTAGTCATGTTGCAGTTTATTGCCGTAAATGCAACAAAATCGCTGCAAAACGCTATGTTTTTTTCAAAATCAAGAAAATCAGCATCATTTTGCCACGGTTTCATGGTAGTTGAAGCAAAAATACGCAACATGACTGCTACACCTGAATATACCCTACTATATTATGCCCTTTAGTAGAAGCACTGGGTTAACAAACGCCAACCTTAAAGTGGACAGGTCTGTAATAGTTTAATAGCTTGTGACCTGTTGGCCCATTTACTTTGAGATTTCCATTTCCATACAATATAAAACTGCAACAAAATTATATAGGATATGAGCAAAATATTACATCCTAAAGATGAGCTTACACCAGCATTATGTCATCCAGCTTTCTTAACCACCTTAACTCAAATTTAAGTCAGACAATGAATGACAATATAGTAGTATATACAAAGAAATATAACACTAGATTAATTTATTAGATTTCTGATACTGGTAGAATATTGCAATAGTGAGCTGTTATACATAATGATAGTGACAGATATTGAAATTAAAACTAGGGTTGAAATTTCAAAACAATATCAATAAAAGCATAATACCTATTATAGAAAGATGCTAAAATATTATAAAATAACACATACAAAATAATCATTGTCTCTTTAATAATTTGATAGAAGCATCAGATAATCATCTTTTAAAAGACAATCTCCAAAATTTTAATTCAAAGCTTAATATTTAGAAATGACAGAGAACAAATAAATACGTCTACAATTTTTAATGAAAATTACAGGCTCTGTGTTGATGCTCGACACAAAAGACAATTTAGTTCCTCACATATAAAATAACAAGTCTCAGTAGCTATAGGTGACAGCTAATTTCCTTTAGCCTTGCTGTGCCCTGAAGCTACTAATGGATGCCTGTTTTCAAGTACTATTGGAAAATTTTAAACAAAAACAAAACGAAAGCTGTCATTTTCTTGCGTAATTGCAATCCAAACTAAGTGCAAAGCTAAAGTACTTCAAATAAATTATATAAATAAATTAGCATTTTAGTTAAACAGATCCTGTTATTCGTACAAAACTGTGCAACTGTGATAACACAGAAATAAAATGATTTATATAGCGTAGCAATATCCATCCTTTGCCACAATAGAGAATAACATAGCTTTCAAAAGCAACCTTGGTGCATGATTATTCAGAAATACATTCCTAGGCATTCTTGGTCAAACATATAGGCAAGAACATTTTCAGAACACCATCTGGACACCATCCCAGTTGAAGTACTAAGAAAAACACCACAGGGTCATAGTGCAATTTACATTGATAATGGATTATATAAATCATAATTTTTTTTGCTCCAATGCATCATATTTCAATAGAAAAATAACTTTGCAAATAATCTTGATTATAAACTCCTACAATTCGACTCTACAGCTCTTATACAGACCTGTGTGTCTCTATGGTTACAGACTACAAACTCAGTGTAGTCTGACCCGACAGTTACAGACCCTTTTATCAATCTTGAGCGGAGCATGCTGCTCACTGAGCATGCAGTTTGTGGGATAGAACTGGAGGGTGAAGACATGGGTCAGCAGGACTAGGCAAGTAGCTGGGTTAATGTAGTTAGGAGCAGTAAAAAGGGGTCCAAGAAAAGGAAGGCCAATCCTGTGCCTGTTATTCCAAGCAAAATTGCCAAGTTGGGTGATGATGCGTAGGTGTTGGTCTCAGAAATGGCAGGCAGCCCTAGTGGATACTGATCCCTCTAACAGCCCAGCTAGTAGTCGGCGGGATGGTAATGCAGGTAAGGCAAGACAATTAGTAGTTGTACGGAATTCTATAATCAGGAGGACGGATGGAATAATTTGACGCCAAGACCGCCTCAACCGAATGGTTCACTGTCTCCCTGAGGTGGATAAATTACTGGGAGGGGCTGGTGATGATCCAGCGGTCATGGTCCATGTGGGAACCAATGACAGAATACATGTTAGATGGAGGAGCCTTAAGAATAATTTTAAAGAACTAGGAAGGCCCTCCAAGGTAGTATTCTCTAGAATTCTACCTGTGCCATGCACATCACAGGAAAGACCGCGGGAGCTCAGGGAGTTAAATGCATGGCTTAAATCTTGGTGTAGAGAAGAAGGCATTGGGTTCCTAGAGCACTGGGCTGACTTTTCATTGGGGTACAAACTGTATTCCACAGATTTTTTGCACCTGAATGGAAGGGGGTCCGCTATGGGGGGGGATTCTAGCTGGGGTGGCAGAGTATTTAAACTAGGGCTGAGGAGGAAGGTTAATGTAGAAACCAAGGGGAAGTTAAGTTAGAGAAGGGTCTGACTATATTGGTGGGGAGGGAGAAATTGACTGTGGGGAAAGGATTAAGCAACAGGATAAGGAGATCCTTTTGTTCCAAGACAATATTGAAAATAAAAAATGCCCAAATAATGCCAAATAAACACATTTCTGATACTGAATGTGAAAAATTGAAAGGCAAGTTAAAGTGTATGTTCACAAATGGCAGAAGTCTAGCAAGCAAAATGGGGGAGCTTGGTACTGGAGGAACATATTGAGTAGTTGGTGTTGCTGAAACATGGCTATACTCTTCTCATGACTGGGCTGTAAATCTACAGGGTTTTACAGTATTTTGTAAAAAGACAGGGCAAATAGGGAAGGCGGTGGTGTATGTCTGTATGTGAGAAGTGATATGAATCTGAGTGTGAAAGAGACAATAGTGGGTCAAGATTGTGAGGTGGGAGGTGGTTGAAACCTTGTGGGTGGAATTACAAAGGGAGGTAAACACTGGAAAAATTATTTTTGGTGTAATCTATAGACCCCCCCCCCCCCCCCCGTCAATATAACTGAGGAGATGGAAGGTCAGCTATATAAAAAGATGGAGAGGGCTGCAAAGGCTGATACTGTAGTGATAATGAGAGATTTTAATTACCCAGATATTAATTTGTGTAATGGTTCGGCTACAACTGCGATGGGGAGACATTTCCTCAACCTGTTGCAGGAAAATTTTATGGGCCAGTTTGTGGAAGTCCCAACTAAAGGTGACATTCTGTTGGATCTGGTCATTTCTAATAATGCAGAGCTTGTTGGGAATGTCAATGTTCATGAAAACCTTGGTAACACTGATCACAATATAGTTACATTTTACCTATACTGTAAAAAACAAACACAGGCTGGGAGGACAAAAACACTAAATTTTAGGAAGGCCTATTTCCCCAGGATGACGGCTGAAATTCAGGATATAGACTGGGAAGAACTAATGTCAAATAATGGTACAAATGATAAATGGGAGATTTTAAAAATCCACTTTGTATAATTATAGTGCAAAATTTATTTCTATAGGTAACAAGTGTAAACGACTAAAATTAAACACCACATGGCTTACACCTTCTGTAAAAAGGGCAATACACTGCGTTCCAAATTATTATGCAAATGTTATTTTTCGCTGATTTTCCTAAATAGTCGATGCAAATGACAGTTAGTATAATCTTCAAGCCATCAAACGTTGGAGTATAATGCAAATTTTATTGAACAAATCTCCTAAAGATAACAGATTTTTATTTAGAAGTAAAAAACTCAAAATGCACTGTTTCAAATTATTATGCACAACAGAGATCAAAACATTTTAAAGATTGTAAAGAGAACTAAAATGGTAATTTGTTGAATTTGCAGCATCAGGAGGTCATATTTACAGAAATCAAAAGCTCTTTCAATAAAAAAAAACTTAACAGGCCAAGTTAAATGTTAACATAGGACCCCTTCTTTGATATCACCTTCACAGTTCTTTCATCCATTGAATTTGTGAGTATTTGGGCAGTTTCTGCTTGAATATCTTTGCAGGATGTCAGAATAACCTCCCAGAGCTTCTGTTTTGATGTGAACTGACTTCCACCCTCATAGATATTTTGCTTGAGGATGCTCCAAAGGTTCTCAATAGGGTTGAGGTCAGGGGAACATGGGGGCCACACCATGAGCTTCTCTCCTTTTATGCCCATAGCAGCCAATGACACAGAGGTATTCTTTGCAGCATGAGATGGTGCATTGTCATGCATGAAGATAGTTTTGCTATGGAAGGCACGGTTCTTCTTTTTGTACCACGGAAGAAAGTGGTCAGTCATAAACTCTACATACTTTGCAGAGGTTGCACGGCACTCATCAGTAAACAACACGGTTTGAAAATTAGTCTTCATGTATTTTTGAGCCCACTGTAACCGTTTCTGCTTGTGAGCATTATTTAGGGGTGGCCGAATAATAGCTTTATGCACACTTGCAAACCTATGGAGGATCCTACACCTTCAGGTTTGCGGGACTCCAGAGGCACCAGCGGCTTCAAATACCTGTTTGCTGCTTTGCAATGGCATTTTAGCAGCTGCTCTCCTAATCCTATTAATTTGTCTGGCAGAAACCTTCCTCATTATGCCTTTATCTGAACGAACCAGTCTGTGCTCTGAATCAGCCACAAATCTTTTCACAGTACGATGATCACGCCTATGTTTTTCTTGAAATATCCAATGCTTTCATACCTTGTCCAAGGTATTGCACTATTCCACGCTTTTCGGCAGCAGAGGATCTCTCTTTTTCTTTCCCATATTGCTTGAAACCTGTGGCCTGCTTAATAATGTGGAACGTCCTTCTTAAGTAGTTTTCCTTTGATTGGGCACACCTGGCAAACTAACTATCACAGGTGTCTGAGATTGATTACAATGATCCAAAGAGCCCTAAGACACAATACCATCCATGAGTTTAATTGAAAAACTAATAATTAAATGTTTAGGACACTTAAATCCAATGTGCATAATAATTTGGAACACGGTGTATATGAAAAAAAAAAGGGCATTTGAAAATACAAAACTGAGGGTACAGTTCTAGACTTTGTAAATTACAAATAGCTTACTAAAATCTGCAAAAAGTAATAAAATCAGCAAAAATACAAAATGAAAGGCAGATGGCCAAGGATAGCAAAACAAATAGTGGTAATGGGGAGTTGGTCACAGGGGATCAAGAGAAGGCAGAGTTACGAAATGGGTTCTTTAGCTATGTATATGCAACAGAAGAAAGAGCAGCTGATGTAGCCGGTGCCAGTACTATTAATACATTAACTAATATAGTTAATTGGCTGAATGTAGATATGGTCCAAGCTAAGTTAAATAAAATAAATGTGAACAAGGCTCCAGCTCCAGATGGGTTACACCCTAGAGTTCTTAAAGAACTTAGTTCAGTTATTTCTGTCCCCCTCTTCATAATATTCAGAAATTCTCTAGTGACTGGTATAGTGCCAAGGGACTGGCGCAGGACAAATGTGGTGCCTATTTTCAAAAAGGGCTCTAGGTCTTCCCCGGGTAATTATAGACCAGTAAGCTTAACATCCATCGTGGGAAAAATGTTTGTGGGGCTATTGAGGGACTATATACAAGAGTATGTGGATTAAAAATTGGCTCAAGGACCGTATCCAAAGAGATGTAGTCACTGACTCGGACTCTGAATGGTCCAGGGTTATAAGTGGTGTACCCCAGGGTTCTGTGCCTGGACCACTATTATTCAACTTTTTTTTTAACCCCTTTAGGACACAGTCTGTTTTTGCCTTAACCCCTTAAGGACGCAGCCTAGTTTTGGCCTTAAGGCTCAGTGGCCATTTTCCAAATCTGACATATTTCCCTTTATGTGGTAATAACTTATGAATGCTTATACCTATCCAAGCGATTCTGATATTGTTTTCTCGTGAGACATTGGGCTTTATATTAGCATTTTTCTGAATATAAATGTATCTGCTTGTAAAACTAATGGTTATACCACCCAAAATAGTTACTAGTTCACATCTCCCATATGTCTAATATATGTTGGCATCATTTTTTGAACATTCTTTTATTTTTCTAGGACGTTACAA
The DNA here is from genome assembly GCF_050947455.1 of Rhinoderma darwinii. Lineage (NCBI taxonomy): Eukaryota > Metazoa > Chordata > Amphibia > Anura > Rhinodermatidae > Rhinoderma > Rhinoderma darwinii. Next base: position 65,511,105 of record NC_134691.1, read on the forward strand.
GTCTTAGAACATAAGCAGCAATTTCTCATATTTTGAATAGAATTTGAAAAGCCGCTTTTTTGGTACCTGTTCAGTTCTGAAGTGGCTTTGAGGGGGGCCTATATATTAGAAACCCCCATAAAACACCCCATTTTAGAAACTAGACCCGTCAAAGTATTCAAAACAGCATTTAGAAAGTTTATTAACCCTTTAGGTGTTTCACAGGAATTTAAAGCAAAGTAGAGGTGAAATTTACAAATTAATTTTTTTTGTCAGAAAATCATTTTTATTCAAATTTTTTTTCTGTAACACAGAAGGTTTTACCAGAGAAACGCAACTCAATACTTATTGCCCATATTCTGCAGTTTTTATAAATATCCCACGTGTGGCCCTAGTGCGGTAATGGACTGAAGCACCGGACTCAGAAGCAAAGGAACACCTAGAGGATTTTGAGGCCTCCTTTTTATTAGGCACCATGTCTGGTTTGAAGAGGTCTTGTGGAGCCAAAACAGTGGAAACCCCCCAAAAGTGACCCTATTTCACAAGCTACATCCCTCAAGGAACTTATCGAGGGGTATAGTACGCATTTAGACCACACAGGTTTTTTGCAGCATTTTGTGTAATTAGGCTGTATAATTGAAAATCTAATTTTTCCGATAAAAGGTACACATTTTTACAAGGAATAAAGGAGAAAGAGCACCCCAACATTTGTAAAGCAATTTCTCCCGATTACGGCAATACCCCATATGTGGTCATAAACTCGTGGTTGGCAGGGCATAGAAAAGCAGGAGTGCTATTTGGCATGTAGATATTGCTGGATTGGTTTCTGGGCGCCATGTCGCATTTGCAGAGCTTCTGAGGTACAGGGGAAACTCCTTAAAAGTGGAAACTAGACCCCTTGAGGAATTCATTTCAGTTTTCATGGGGTGCATGCGACTTTTTGATCAGTTTTTTTTCTATTTTTTAAGAGGCGTGGTGACTAAAAAACAGCATTTCTACTATTGTTTTTTATTCTATTTTTTTTTTTACTGCGCTCACCGTGCGCTATAAATCACACATTCACTTTATGCTGCGTGGCGATATATGATTACGGCGATACCATAGGTTTATAGTTTTTATATGTCTTAATGCGTTTGCACGATAAAATACTTTTTATAAAAAAATCATTTACTTTTTGTGTTGCCTTAATCTAAGAGCCAAAACTTTTTTTATTTTTCCATCAAGAAAGCCATGTGAGGACTTGCTTTTTGCGTAACGAACTGTAGTTTCGATACGTAACATTTTTAGGTACAAGTAACTTTTTGATCTCTTTTTATTAAATTTTTTTGTGAGGTGAAGTGACCAAAAAATTGTGATTCTGGTATGGTTTATTATTTTCTTTTATGGCATTCACCGTGTCGGATAAATAATGAAATACTTTTGTAGTTCAGGCCGTTACGGACGTGGTAATACCAATTATGTATAGTTTGTTTATTATTAGAAAAAAATAAAAAATAAAGGACTGATAAGGGAAAAAGGGGGATTTTTACTTTTATTTTTCCACAACTTTTTTTTAACTTCTTTATTTTATCCCACTAGGGGAAGGCGGGAGGCCCTGATCACAGTTCTAATACACTGCACTACATGCGTAGTGCAGTGTATTAGAGCTGTCAGCTACTCACTTACAGCAAGCATAATGGGTCCTGACTTTGTCAGGACCCACTAGGCTTCCGTAGATGGCATAGCCGGAGACCATTGTAGCAGGCTGTCGATGGTGGTATAACCCCTACGAAGCCGCCATCGCTATTGAACGCGGATTCTAAGGGGTTAATCAGTGTGGATACCGCGATCGGTCCCCGCTGAAAGAGCTGTGGAAACTGCTGTACAAGACAGCAGTTGTCACAGCTACTGCATGTGTCGGGAGGACAGCCAAAATGGCCGTTCCTCCCTCGACGTACTACTCTGTCATGGAGTGCAAACAATGTGCTTACCATGACCGAATAGTACGTCAAGGTGCGGGAAGGGGTTAAAGAGGAAGCTGATTTTTTTCAAATCTGACGTGTCACTTTATGTGACAATAACTTTGGAATGCTTTTACCTATCCAAGCGATTCTGAGATTGTTTTCTCGTGACATATTGTACTTTATCAAATATAGTAGAGATGTGGGAAGCACAGCAGAACGAGGCCACCAGGGCACTGTGGGTGCCAGCCTCAAGGAATCCGACTTGTAGATCCCCACAGTATAGGTAAAGACAAGAAAGAGAAGCAGCGCTCCAAAATTGATTTAAAGACTCCAGGTTTATTCTCCCTTCTGTGCAAAGAGTAGGTGCAACATTTCAGCTGCTCAATGCAGCCTTTGTCAAGCAGTGACAAAATTTCAAAAGGCTGTTTTTTCAGGGACCAGTTCAGTTGTGATGTGGCTTTTAGGGGTCCATACAATACAAACCCCCATAAATTACCCCTCAAAGTATTCAAAACAGCATTAAGAAAGTTTCTTAACCATTTAGGTGTTTCACAAGAATTAAAGCAAAGTAGGGGTGAAATTTACACATTTCATTTTTTTTGCAGAAATTCATATTTAATCCTTTTTTTTCCTGTAACAGAGAGGGTTCTTAAGAGAGAAATGCATCTTAAAATGTATTGCCCAGAATCTGCAGTTTTTAGAAACATCCCACATGTGGCCCCAGTATGCTTATGGACTGAAGCATAGGCAACAGAAGCAAAGGAATACCTAGAGGATTTTGGGGCCTTCTTTTTATTAGAATATATTTTAGGCACCATGTCAGGTTTGGAGAGGTCTTGTGGGGCCAAAACGGTGGAAACACTCCCAAAAAGACACCATTTGGCAAACTACACCCCTCAATGCATTTATAGTGAGCATTTTGACCCAACAGGTTTTTTGCTGAATTTAGTGGAATGAGAACGTGAAAATTAAAATGTCAAATTTTTCCAATAAAACGTAGAAATTTTCAAGGCATAAAGGACAAAAAACACTCCAACATTTGAAAATCAATTTCTCCCGATTACGCCAATACCCCATATGTGGTAATAAACTGCTGTTTGTACCCAAGGCAGGGCTCAGAACGGAAGGAGCACCATTTGGCTTTTGGAGCTCAAGTTTTGCTGCAATGGTTTTTGGGTGCGATGTTGCATTTGCAAAGCCCCTGTGGAACCAAAACAGTGGAAAACCCCCAAAAGAGACCCCTTTTGGAAAACTATACCCCTCAAAGAATTTATCAAGGGGTATAGTAAGCATTTTGACCCCAAAGTTTTTTTGGTGACTTTAGTGGAATTAGGCCGTGAAAATGAAAATCTAAATTTTTTTCTAATAAAATGTAGTTTTAGCTCAAGGATTTTTCAATTTTCAAAATGAATAAGGGAGAAAAGCATCCCAAAATTTGGAAAGCGACCTCTTCTGAGCACAGCAATACCCCGTACGTGGCAATAAACTGCTGTTTGGACCCACAGCAGGGCTTAGAAGGGAAGGAGCACCATTTGACTTTTGGAGCTTAAGTTTTGCTGGAATGGTTTGTGGCGCCATGTCACATCTGCAAAGCCCCTGCGGGATCAAATCAGTGGAAACCCCCAAAAGTGACCCCATTTGGGAAACAACACCCCTGAAGGAATTTATCTAGAGGTATATGGAGCATTTTAACTCCACAGGTGTTTTGCCGAATTTAGTGAAATTAGGCCATGAAATTGAAAACTAAATTTTTTCTGATAAAATGTGGACATTTTCAATATTCACAAGGAATAAAAGAGAAAAAGCACCACAGCATTTGAAAAGCAATTTCTCCCAATTACGTCAATACACTGCTGTTTGGACCCATGGCACAGTTCAGAAGGGAAGGAGCACCATTTGGAGCTCAAATTTAGATGGAATGGTTTTCAGGTGCCATGTCACATTACAAAAGCCCCTGTGGGGCCAAAACTGTAGGAGCCACCCCAAAAGTGACCCCATTTGGTAAACTACACACCTTGAGGAATCTATCAAGTGGTATAGTGAGCATTTAGACCCCACAGGTCTTTTTAAGAATTTATTGTAATTAGGCCATAAAAATTAATATAATATAATATTTTTTCAACTAAAAAGTTTAATTTTTTCATTTTCACAAGGGATAGAGGAGAAAAAGCCACCCAACATTTGTAAAGCAATTTCTCCCGAGTACGGCACTACCTAACATGTGGTCATAAACTGCTAATTGGACACACAACAAGGCTCTAAAGGGAAGGAGTGCAATTTGTTTTTTGAAGTGGAGATTTTACAAAATTAGTTTTCGGACACCATGTTACATTGAGCTAAGGTACCAGTACATTGGAAAGCCCCGAAAAATTACCCCATTTTGGATAATACATCCCTGAAGAGATGTATCTAGAGGTATCGTGAGCATTTTTACCCTGCAAGTGTTTTGCATAAATTAGTGCAGAGTGGATGTTGCAGATTGAAAATTGCCATTTGACATCTGTGACCAATATGTTGTGGCAGCTTGTGCCACTGGAGACACATACCCCAAAAATTGTTAAGCGAGTTCTCCAGAGTACAGTAATACCCCATATGTGGTCATAAAAAGCTGTTTGGGCACACCGTCAGGCTCGGAAGGACCGCCATTTGGCTTTTGGAGTGTAAATTTTGCTTGGTAGTAGTTTGCTTTGGGGTTTTACTGGTATTTCAGCTTGTAATGTGGAGACATATGTGAGCTTGGCAGAGTACATCAGGGTACATGTAAGCTGGGCGGAGTACATCAGGGCATATGTAAGCGGTGCGGAGTACATCAGGGTATATGTAAGCAGGGCGGAGTACATCGGGGTATATGTAAGCTGGGCGGAGTACATCAGTGTATATGTAGGCTGGGCGGAGTGCATCAGGCTATACATAAGCTGGGCGGAGTACATCAGGGTATATGTAAGCTATGCGGAGCACATCAGGGTATATGTAAGCTGTGCGGAGCACATCAGGGTATATGTAAGCTGTGCGGAGTACATCAGGGTATATGTAAGCTGGGTGGAGTGCATCAGGGTATATGTAAGCTGGGCAGAGTACATCAGGGCATAATAGGATGATGTAATAATGAGGTGATTATACAATTAATAATCCATGGATTAGCGTGGTATACTTTGACGCACAGGCCGGGTTTTTGGGGTATTGTACAAAATATCTGCGCTCCATTATTGCCTAATCTTAGACTTCTTCACTAGCCCTATAAGGCCCTAAAGTTTCCTCATCTCCGCTGCATCTTCGGGGTCCACCTGTGGGGTCTAGCAAATGACGATGTGGAGTTATTAGTGAAAAACTACTGGATCTAAAAAATTAGTCTGGGCCGTCATTTAGCATCTTTGCGTTTTGAGAGTCATAACGTGTTATTTTTCCGTTGATGGAGCTGTGTGAGGGCTTGGTTTTTGTGGAACGAGCTATCATTTTTATTGGTTCCATTTTGGGGTATATGCGATTGTTTTTATCACTATTTATTCCATTTTTTGGGAGACGAGGAAACCAAAAAACAGCAGTTCTAGCATTGTTTGTTTTTTTTCTTTTTTACAGCATTCACCGTGCAGTACAAACAACATGTTAACTTCATTCTGCTGGTTGATGCGATTACAGCGACACCAAATATATATTGTTTTTTTACGTTTAACTACTTTTCCACAATAAAAATACTCTTTAGTAACAAAAATAATGTTTTAGCGTTGCCATTTTCTGACAGCCATAACTTTTTTATTTTTCAGTTGATATCTGTGGGAGGGCTTGTTTTTTGCGGGACAAACTCAAACTGTAGTTTTTGTGGGTACCATTTTGGAGTACTTGCGACTTTTTGATCACTTTTTATAAAAAAAATGTGAGACAGGGTGACCAAAAAAAGAAATTCTGTCATTGTTTTTTGTTTAATTTTTTTACGGTGTTCACTGTGCGGTAAAAATAACGTGATATCTTTCTAGTTCTGGCCGTTCCGAACGCGTCGATACCTATTATGTACAGGTTTTTTTCTAATTATAAAGGATTTGATCAGGGAAACAGGGCATTTTTCAACTGACAGTTAAGCCTATTAGGTCCTGCCTTGGGCAAAACCTAATAGGCTTCCGTACCTGGCAACTAGGAAACCGTTGCTAAGCTTCCTGGTTGCCATAGCAACCACTGCAACCTCTTGCGAGGGGGGACGGTGGGGTACAGAGGGAGCTGACACCCGTTGAAGATGAAGCGAGCACAGCTCCTGTGCCCGCTTCATCTTCATGACAGGTCTGGTACGTCGGATTGCGGGAAGCGGCTTGTTATGCCGACGTACCAGACCCGTCATTTTGCGGGAAGGGGTTAATGATATAGAGGATGGGATTAATAGCACTATTTCTATTTTTGCAGATAACTCCAAGCTATGTAGTATTGTTCAGTCTATGGAAGATGTTTGTAAATTACAAGCTGATTAGGACACACTAAGGCTGGGTTCACACGACCTATTTTCAGATGTAAACGAGGCGTATTATGCCTCGTTTTACGTCTGAAAATAGGGCTACAATACGTCGGCAAACATCTGCCCATTCATTTGAATGGGTTTGCCGACATACTGTGCAGACGACCTGTAATTTACGCGTCGTCGTTTGACAGCTGTCAAACGACGACGCGTAAAAATACAGCCTCGTCAAAAGAAGTGCAGGACACTTCTTTGGACGTTTTTGGAGCTGTTTTCTCATAGACTCCAATGAAAACAGCTCCAAAAACGGACGTAAAAAACGCTGCGAAAAACGCGAATTGCTCAAAAAACGTCTGAAAATCAGGGGCTGTTTTCCCTTGAAAACAGCTCTGTATTTTCAGACGTTTTTGGTCACTACGTGTGCACATACCCTAAGTGTTTGGGCATCCACTTGCAAATGAGGTGTAATGTAGATAAATGTAAAGTTATGCATCTGGGTACCAACATTCTGCATGCATGATATGTCCTAGGGGGAGCTACACTGGGGGAGTCACTTGCTGAGAAGGATCTGGGTGTACTTGTAGATCATAAACTCAATAACAGCATGCAATGTCAATCAGCTGCTTCTAAGGCCTGCAGGATATTGTTGTGTATTAAAAGAGGCATGGACTCACAGGACAGGGATATAATATTACCACTTTACAAAGCATTAGTGAGGCCTCATCTAGAATATGCCGTTCAGTTCTGGGCTCCAGTTTATAGAAAGGATGCCCTGGAGTTGTAAATAATAAAAAGAAGAGCAAGTAAACTAATAAGGGGCATGGAGAATCTAAGTTATGAGGAAAGATTAAAAGAATTAAACCTATTGCCTTGAAAAGAGACGACTAAGGGGGGACATGATTAATTTATATAAATATATTAATGGCACATACAAGAAATATAGTGAAAACCTGTTCCATGTAAAACCCCCTCAAAAGACAAGGGTGCACTCCCTCCGTCTGGGGAAAAAAAAGCTTCAACCTGCAGAGGCAACAAGCCTTCTTTACTGTGAGAACGGTGAATCTATGGAATAGCCTACCACAGGAGCTGTCACAGCAGGGACAGTAGATGGCTTTAAAAAAGGCTTAATTTCCTAGAACTAAAAAATATCAGTTCCTATGTGAATGTGTAGGATTTTTGTTTCATCCCTTCCCTTTTCCCATTCCTTGGTTGAACTTGATGGACAATTGTCTTTTATTCAACTATGTAACTATCTATTCCCTTATCCTTGATAATCTAGCACATATATGTTACCTAGAATAAGTGGACCAGTAGAGAGGTTTATGACTGCAGGATCAGACTACAAAAAGTTTCATTGTAGTCTGTTACCACACATAGGACTGTATAGGAGCTTTAGACACAAACAGTAGTATATTTTTAATGAAGCTTATTTGCAAAGTTACTTCATGTTTCAATTTTAGTACATTGGAGCAATACAAAAAAATAATTGCAAAGGACATAGCCTTAAAAGTGGATAATATATAGAGCCTGATGTGAACTTCATGATTTTACTAAAATTCTAAAAATTTTTGCTAAAAATTCTGTACTGTTTTCTGATTAACACTCATTAAAGTGTAGCTAAACATTTGACAAACTTTTGACATGTCATAGTGACATGTCAGAAGTTTGGATTGGTGGGGGTCCGAGCACTGAGACCCCCACCAATCGCTATAATGAAGCAGCTAAAGCGCTTGTGTGAGAGCTCAGCCGCTTCGTGTCTGTTCGGCTTTTTCCGGAAAGCCAATGTATCGGAGTACGGGCTCATAGACTTTCTATTGAGTCCGTATACCGATACAATTATTTACGGAAAAAGCCGAACAGTCACGAAGTGGCTGAGCGCTCACACGAGTGCTTCAGCTGCTTCGTTCTAGTGATTGGTGGGGGTCTCAGTGCTCGGACCCCCACCAATACAAACTTCTGACGTGTCACTATGACACATCAGAAGTTTGTCAAGCGTTTAGCTACACTTTAAGATTACTGTATTATCAGTGCAGACTGCACTACATGTATATCTTTTTTAAACTGCAGCAGTAAGAGATCACAATGATCATCGCAACAAATCGCACCATTGGATAAAAATATATATATTAAAAAAATATAACAATAAACAAAAATGTCCATTAAGCCTTCTATGAAACATACAACCATGGACCAAGCAATATGGATAATGACGTAGAGGTCCTTCAGTACTTCCTGGTGAAACAAGCCAAAATTTCAAGGACATAACCAACAATTACATATCATCTCATCATCTCACTTCTGCCCATTTATTTCCTTGTAGTTTCCTTGTAGAAGTGCAGAAAGCTCTGCAATATGTTGTATCCAAGATGATTTGTCTTCTGAATCTTGTACGACTAATTGTTCTAAAACTTCTCTTACATTGTCTTTTGTCTCCTGGCTTTCGGGCAGAATTTGCAGTGGTTTATCACAACATGGCTGGTTCTTGTGGCTGCAGGGTAAAATACTCTTAGGTGCGGGTTCTTTGTGGAGAACATCCTTTTGTCCTTTAGCTTTCAAGTGAGTGTATAGATTAGACAGAGTCTGATTGCAGGTTTCCAATTGAAGATCCAAGTGCTGGCATTTAAGCCTCTCCTTTTCCAACTCCTGCCATAGACATCCATTCTCTTGACTTAGTTCAGTCAGCTAGATCAGAAAAAGGCAAAATGAAAATCTAGTGTTTGTAAGGATTTTTTTTTTTACATATGAAAGACTGGTTTGAACAGAACAGGTTGAAAAAAAATAAATAAAGCTTATTCGCTCTTAAAATAAAACTGACATACATAAGGTAACTAATAATAACATAAAAACTTGAAAGAGCTTGGAGGTTTACAAATTTATCTGCTGTGGCCCGAAGCATGCTGAGAGGAAGGATGGACATCTTCTAACTTAGATGGAAGACCTAACCCAGGTAGTTTCTAATACAGTGAAACCTCTTTGAGGTGACCACCAAAAATTTAATTGAAAAATGATCTTCTAAGAGGTAAAGACACCTACCATAAGACCATTTTTCAATCCAATTTATGGTGGTAGTCTCAAAGAGGTTTCACTGTACCGTAGTATAAACTTCTCCCATCTGAAAGAAGAGGCCAACATATACAGAAGATAGGGAAAATGAAAATCCATCTCAAAGAAGAGGCCAATACATACAGAAAATAGGGGAATTAAAAATCCATCACAGAAAAATCGGGTCTAGTTTGGGGGCGACTTTTAAAAGAGGTTGTCTTTAAGAGAGGTTTTGCTTTACTTGCCTTACGGCATCACCATCCTGACATGGGGGCCCATACCAAAGGCATTAAAAACTGGGGTTTAAGTGGTCTTTCCCCAAACTTGCATCAGTTGAAGACATTGAAAATAATTTAACGGCTATTTGCGCTTTTGCAATCATTTTCTTTACAGTTTTAAGTGATTTTACAAGTAGCCTAAAAGAAAAATATCCTACTATTTTATGTCTTTAGCTCTTATACAGACCTAGGTGTCTCCATGATTACAGACTACAAACAATCCCTGTGTAGTCTAATCCTGCAGTCATTTTTTCTTCCATCTGTCCGTTACTTCTTCTTACTAGCCAACTTATTGTAAGATAGCAAGAAGTAAGCGACTGACGAAAAGGAATACAACTATTTGCAAAGTTGCTTAAATACATAACGAGAATGTTAACATTTCTGACATTGGGAACACTTACCAACCTAAAGGTAGAACACTATCTATTAGAATAGGTGACGTCCGGACCTCACAAACACAATATTCAAATCTGAAAACTGTCTAAAATGACCCTAGATCAGTAAACGATAAATTGCTTTTGTTACCTTTAAATGTCACCGAAGTCCCAGCATCCTTTGTAACATTAAGGAAATTCTGAAAAAATATATATTCTCTGTATAAATGCCCACTACTACTTTGTTCGAACCGGGCCAGTATTACTTTATGCAAAAATGCCATAGAAGACCAACCATTACAGCAATTGTTCAGTCATTATCACTAATCGGGGAGGTGGCAGTTAATCACTTTATTGGCCATACAATACATTTATCATAAAGTGACAAGCGCCACTTCTGTACTATATGCATAAAATGTCACATCACTTCAAGAATAGGATGTAGTACGCCTAACAATACAAAAAAAATCCAGCTCTATTTTATAGTTTCTGAAAAAGCTTTTAGACTTTCAAATATCTTCTGACGTTGGTGTGATGTGATAATGTTATAGTTTGAAAATGGTTGTAATAATCATAGGGAGAGGAAAAGACTAGTGATTAGCTGTAACTCAAATGCTGTATTTAGCAATTTGGGTGTTAATTAAAAGATCGTTCTCTGGCTTTAAAATGATAAAATGCAAGCAATTGAATCCGAGTCCCAGAATAATGGACAATAATGTGTAGCTCATAAAGCTTGCTAGGTATTTGACATGATTAGTGTGCAGGGTTTTTATACTTTTCTTTCCATTTTGGGAAACTTTAAAATAGAAGTAATTGGAATCAAGTTTAGTGTCACTTATCTTTATCTGGAATTAATACAAAATCTATTCATCTTTGCGAGACAATTTCCACTTCCATTTATCACTTTCTAACAGCCATTCTGGGCAAGATGAAGCGCTAAGTGTAAATTCACAAATTAATCGTTCATACGTTATACAGGAGTCCCGTGAAGCTCGGGTAAGAAACGTATGTGCGAATCACAGAGGCACAGGGTTATTTTCAAATAGTATAAGAATAAAAACATAAAATGCTGAAAATAAAAAAACATATCTTGCGGTGGCCACAAAAAATTTTCTAAATTTAATCATGTCTGAATTTTGCCTAAAATACTGTTCTGACTCTTCTAAACTCAGTCACAATATACACTGGTACACTGTGTTAAGCTTAATACAAGTCCTAGGCGAGGTTTCCTGCCACAGGAATTGAAAGAACGCCAAGAGTGAACCCCTGTGTCATACAACACACCACAGGTCTTGCACTAGGCATAACACAGTATCAGTAATGCACGGAAAGTTCCTTTAATCATGGGACGTTACATTTGAAAACATTTTGAGAACAAGGAGGTCATGTATGAAATAAAACGCAAATAAGACCAATGTTTTTGTCTATAGCAACCAGTTTATAGAATTTATTGTGAAACTAAAAAAATTCCAGGTAGACTGATTTTTACAAAATAAATATTAATTTTTTTTTTTTTAATTATTATTGATGATTATGGCAGAATGGGGTACTACCAAACCTTAAACCCTTAAGGATGCAGCCTTGTTTTGGCCTTAAAGCTCAAAGCCCATTTTTCAAATCAGACATATTTCACTTTATGTGGTAATAACTTCGGAATGCTTATACCTATCCAAGCGATTCTGAGATTGTTTTCTTGTGAGACATTAGGCTTTATGTTAGTTTTCAAATTTGGTCTATATATTCAGTGTTTATTTGTGAAAAATTGCAAAATTTAGAGAAAATTTGAAAAAAATAGAATTTTTCTGAATTTAAATGCATCTGCTTATTAGGCCTCCGGTTGCCATAGCAGCCATCACCGCCCGCTATCATGTAGCGGGCCATCGATGGTGGTTTAACCCCTAAGAAGCCGCGATCGCTATTGAACGTGGCTTCTAAGGGGTTAATCAGCGGGGACACGCCGATTGGTCCCCGCTGAACGGCAACTGATGCACGAGACCATAGTTGTCACAGCTCCTGTATGTGTCGGGAGGACGGCCAAAATGGCCGATCCTCCCCTGGCATACTATTAGGTCATGGAGCGCGAACGATGCAGTTACCATGACCTACTAGTAAGTCCAGGAGCGGGAAGGTGTTAAGTGCCTGTTCCTTCTCTGTTTTCAGCTCAGTTACAACTTTGCTTTGAGCCAAAGATCTAAGTAATCTGTGACAGACTGTTTGCTAAGGACACATTGCTTGACAACCACACATAAAAGGTCCTAGCTGTTAGCCAGTGTATCCCCAACAGCTAGTCAGTCCCAAATGACTCTGGCAGAGGTTATAGCCATAAATCCTGAATGCTATATACAGTGCCTAGCAAAATTATTAACCCTCCTTAGCATCTTCCTGTTTTGTTGCATTACGACCAGGAATTAAAATACAATTTTAAATTTGATAGTTTGTAATGTTATCGGCAGGGACTGAAAAACTGGTGAGGATTGAATGAAAGATGGATGGCAGTAAACACATGGCAATTCTTGAGGAAAACCTGTTTCGGTCTGCCTGAGATTTGCTAAAGCTACTCTGGAATTGTCTAAGGTGAAACTAGTCAAAGCCCAGACCTCCAACCAATTGAGAATCTTTGGCATGACTGGAAGACTGCTGTACAACAACACAACAATCTGACTTGAATGAGTTAAAGCAGTTTTGCCTTGAAGAATAGGCAAAAATCCCAGTGTCTAAATGTGTTAGACTAATAGAGACATACCCCAAGAAACTTGCATCTATAATTGCAGCAAAAGGTTCTCCACAAAGTATTGACTGTCAGGGTGTGAATACTTAATTACTACATTAAATGAATCTGTTGTTTGTCTTAATCATTGCTTGCATCATAGTAAAAAACATATTTCGCACATTCGAAGTAGTAGGCATGTCGTGTAAATCAAGCGGTACAAAATCCCCAAAAATCCACTTTAATTCAATGATTGTAATGCAACAAAACCACCAAGGGCGTGAATATTTTCACAGGGCTATATATATATATATATATATATATATATATATATATATATATATATATATAATTATTATTCTTTTTACAGAATTTGACACCTTTTTTTTAGGGAACTAATCATATATTACAAACCTGCATTTCACGCAGGCTAGTTCATTTATAAAGTCCTGGGGCAGGGCTTAATGCTTGAGGTGAGCTCTGCACATTATTATCAGTCACAACTAAAGTGCATTTCATTAATGAAGAAATCACAAAAAATACAAATGATAGCAATTTATTTTGACAAAGCCTTAAAGGCATTTTTTTTTCTTTTTAATAAATAGATGTCAGTGTGATTAGTGAAACTTTGTAAATAGTTTTTATTAAAAATTCCTTTTACTTTTGGAGATACAGCTGTTCTGTATGCTTTATAAAAAAAAAATATTTACAAAGTTGCACTAATCACACTGACTAATCTATTTATTAAAGTTAAAAAAAATAAAAATAAAAATGCCCTGAAAGGAGTACATAGCCTTTAATAGGAAAGGTACATTGCAGGGAGTACTACAAATTTACTGCTGGCTAGTAGATTCTTGGAACTGATTTCAGGATCTTTCTGAAGACAAACCTGGATGACTTCCAGATCTAAGGCAAAATATGTATGAAACATCATGTCAAAAATGTCATAATGTCAAAAATGTACGTATCATGGCATTCTGACCATTTTTTTTATTTTAAAAAAGTGAAAAACTTCCAGAATCAGTAAAGATATTAGCAACTGAGGTGACCAGAGAGACTCATAACTAATGTGGTCAATTAAAAGTGTAATCGTGCCTTTTTGACTTGCAAAAGGAGAAAAAAAACAACACTTTTTAATATCCCTTAAAAACCCCACCAGGTCAGTGAAGCATTATGCTCCCCTGCCACAATGCCAAGCGTTGATCCAAACCAACTGGAATGTCAGAAGAATAAACAAAAATTATCTTTAGCTTAAATTGGCGCTGTTCGACTTTGTTCGTGCTCCTCCAGTGTCATATGAACTGTTAAGCAGTCTGTAATGCCCATGGCCGCGGGCCGTCAGGTTTACTCACCTCCTGACGGCCGCAGCCATGGATCGGTGAGCGCTGGCCCGCATCAACTCCTCAGAAGACGCCAGCACTCACTTCCGCTTCACTCTGCTGTGTCACGTAGGGTGCGCGCGCACGCTCGTGACCGCTCTTAAATTGCCAGTGTGCGCACCTGAATTAAAAAAACAAATTAGCCCATGAGTACCCTGGACTATAAGAAGGGCCCTGTCACTTCCTGCATTGCCTGAGCACTGTTGTCGTTACCTATGTTCGTCTCTGCAAATGGTCCCTATAGTGTCTTCCTTGTCCAAGTGTTCCCGTTCCTACTACCTGTAACCTGTGTTACCCTGGTCCAAGTGCCGTATAGAGTTGGAGTCGTGCTGCGCTGAGTAATATGCCTGTCCTGTTACACCACGCCTGGTGTCTGCCTGCTGCCAAAGTCCCATCCGAGCCGGTCTTGCTACGTGACACAGTTACTTAAAGGGGTTTTCTGCTTGTCAGCTGATCACCGGGTGTCCCGCTGCTTGGACCCCCAGCAATCAGCTCTAAGCTGTGTTCAATTTCCCTGCAGCACCACCGCAGGGAAAATTAAGCATTACACAGTTTGTATTAAAATCAATGGGCTGTCGAGTAATGTCCAAAGCTGCCAGGTCCTCCAGAACGAGAGACGGTCTTTGAAGCAGCTCCATACTATGGTTGATAGAAAAGTTATTCTGAATAGGGGAACCCCACCCAAAAAACTCAAAATACCTAAGGAAGGAATCACACTTACTGTTTTGTGTCAGTTTTTCATACAAAGACAGGAGTGGATCCACAATGAAGGAAATTATAAGGACAGATATGTCTCCTCTCTTTTGGATCTACTCCTGTGTTTGGCTCAAAAAAATTGCCACAAAAACAGCATGTGTGATTCCACCCTAATACGGTAACTGGATTTTCTAAGCCAACAACCCCTTTCATATCCTCTACTTTTGGGATTGGTGTATGACACACCAAGTAATTGAGTATGAAAATAAGTGGAAGAAATACTACACCTATTAACTCCTAGATCCACGCATTTTGTGACAATCAGTACTACAGCTTATTACCGAATAAATGTTTAATGCAGCAATCACCACCTCATTAGTCGTGAAGCAACATTGTGAAGCTAAAAATTTCAATTATATCTATAAAAAAACAAAAAACAAAAGCATAAAATTAATCCGCAAAGTTGAAAAACACATCTGGGCTATTTCTTATAACAAGGAAGAATGGCAGGTGTTTCTGAAAGACAAATACTCCTTCCAAGCTGCGGGCCCTCCTGATGTAAAAGCTCCTTGTTGCTAACATTAGGGTTATAATGATCACATCAACTGCTTTATGGTTAAAAACAATAACGTTCACTATTAAGTACTGCAAAGCGGGCCTGCAAGCAACTGGGGTAATTATAGCTCAGCATCAATGAGACAGTAAACATTAGCGACCTTCCTCCAGCTAGGACTGAACATGCCGATTATGCAGGGACAATTTAGTTTGCAGTGGCATTGCCATTTTCTGACTATTAGCAGGAAATGAAATGAGATATTTCATTATTATTTAGTATGAAAATTCAGTGGAGAAGTTGCTGAAAATTACCTCTGAATTTATACTTGAGTTACTACACTCATTATTTCAAACATCTTGGTCTGAATCAATATCAGTAATGATTCATTCTTTTGATTAAGAAGTGACTCCATCTGTAGATGTCAGATAATTACCAAGATGACCCATAATGAGAACATTTCACAACTCTCTGACTTAACTTTCTTATTCCCTCAACAGCATAATGACTTCCTGAAAGAGCTTTTTATAGTGTGCCTATGCTCCTGGGGTTTCTTTTCATGATCAGCCACTATCAATGTAACTTGCTCAGTTTCTTTTAGTCCAGAGTTAAGAAATATATATCTTATGCGCAAAAAATACACAAACATTGCAATTTGATGAACATAATAGGGTTCCTGTGGCCTGGACGAGTGTTAATAGGTGATAGTTCTAGGTAGAAACAAGACGAAAAAAGGAAAAATCTGCATTAAAAGGAGACGGCGCGCAGCTTTAAATTATGATACAGAATGTGCTTTGTTATTCAGTTAAGGACTCAAAGGGGAATTAATCTCTCTTTTATTATATCCAATATTGAAATAAGAAATGTTGGATATTCTTTTGATCTATACACAAGAGGATATGGAATTTAAAAAGTTTCCAAAAAGAAATTTAAACTTTCAGTGACAGGTTAGCATAAACCGTGAAGTATACAGAGGACGCTTTGTAGCTGTCAGATGTGTTACTGTCTCCTGATATTTGTGCACTATTTCAGGTGAGTAATGACAGTGTATACTTGTGTATGTTTCATGTCTATACTTTATAGTTTAAGATCTGTCTCTCCCAACAGAAAATTGTTTAGAATCCTGACCATTTAACACGAGCCATAGACAACTTGTATTTTTCTAGCACTATGTAACTGCAAGCAGGTTCCCTGACTACTAGAGTATATACAAAATAATAACAGCAATAACAAATGTCTGACACGGACTCTGATACTAAAGCATCAGAAAGTCTAAGGGGAAAAAAACCCAATAACCTAGTATATACAAAATTAAAAATACATTTATATTATGGAAAATTGTATAATATAGTGGTGCATATTACAATATAAAAAGAAAAGGATAAAAAGCCTATTACTTCATAAGTGGAGGAGAAAATTCCTTTTTGTTATAAGGGTCTCCCAACAATAAACTGATCACAGGGTATCCCACTATTGGGACCCATAGCGTTCAGCTGCAATTGGTAAAGGAGTATAACAACAAGTGCTTCCCTGCAGTGGCACCAAAGGGAAAAAAACGTGTTTATGTTTATGACCTATTCTTAGGATAGGTCATCAATATGAAATGTGTGGGGGTTCAACTCCTGGCACCCCCACCGATCAGCTGACTAAAAGGTCGAGGCAACAAACGCCGAGGCCTCTTAATATTTTATCGGGCACAGCGTCATACACATCTGTAGCAACTGTGCCTGGGAATGCAGTTGTGGTCCGATACGAGTCAATAGCTCTAAGCTGCAATCCCAAGCACAGCCACTATGGCGGTGTACTATAAAGAGGTCACAGCGTTCGTTGCCGAACCTCCTTCTGATAGCTGATCACAGGGGGTGTTGGGAGTCGAAATCCCACCGATCTGATATTGATGATCTATCCTAAGGATAAACCATTAATATAAAAAGTCTCAGAAAACCGCTTTAAGCACTACAAATTTGAAATAAAATCGATGAGCTGTTTGTGTAATGCAGGGATGTGCTGAGTCCCTCAGAACATGAGACACCCTTTGTATTTTCTCTAAACCAGACAACCCCTTTAAATCGTACCATACACTATGGTATAGCTGTCATGCAAGTGGGGGCATTAGTAAATTTAACAACACAATGCACGTTAGTTTTCCATATAATATATTTAAAGTGGTTGTCATTTGGCCATGTTACTAAAAAATAAACCAACCCTTTTATTTGATAAAAAATTCAGTTCCCTTAGTTTAATGGGAACTCCATGTGCTCATACCCTGGCCCTTCATGTGGCTACTTCATCCAACAAATCTGGTGCTCTCGAGTGCCAGATCTATTGCTATGAGCTATGCTCTACACAATGTACATGTGGGGAATGGTGAGGCCATGTACTGGTTGAGCAATGGCTGCAATGTTAACATGAGATAGGGGGGAGCTGCTATGAATTTTTAATAACATATCAGAAAGTTTATTTTTAATAACTTGGCCACTTACCGTATGACCAATTCTAAAAAAAAAAGTCTTAAGATAACTCTTTTAATGTATATTACAGAGGTATTCACATCTTAGACATTTTTTGCAGATCCATAGTATATGCAATAAATGTCTGATCGAGGCGGTTCCAAGCCTTTGGAACATACACCTATCTCTAGAACTAGGTTTCCTCAACCTCCTCCCACCTGGTGAGGCGGCTGCTGCATCCAGGTGTGGAACACACCAAGCTAGACTGTTTCCAAAATTCACTTAGAATTCACTTCTATGGGAATTATGGAAATAGCGTAGCACAGCGAGTTCACTTGCTCCTATATATTTCATTTTACTTTTTTTTATTTAATCTTTTTCTGCCTCCTGAATATGTATTTCCAATGCTATAAAGGATGTAATAGAATATGCATAACAATTATTATTTTTATGATTTTGCCACGTTTCCAAACAAAGTTATTTTGTAAACTGAATGTGCCACCCACCTTTGCTGATGTAGCACATTTAGTAGCATTGACACATGGTTAAGATTGCTATATTCCTGTGTTTAAAACAAAACTGAACCTTGTATTAGTAAGTATTGTCTTTTTTTTTTTTTTTTTTAAATATGTCCTTCTTTGCTGTGATTTGTTTTAAAACAAATGGAGATTATGGGGCTTACCTTCTGATTTAAAAATTGAATTGATATCATATTGTTCTTTAACTGAACTTGCATGTCTTCTGTGGCTGCTAGATTCTTCTCCAGTAGGCTTGTGTGCTCTAATCTAATACAAAAGGGAAGACAATGCTTATTTACAAAGGTGTTTCTTTGATCTATTTCTGCTCTTAGAAGTAGCTCAAACCAGCAACAACAATCTGAAAATTTTTACTAAATACCCTAAGGCCAGAATCACACATGCAGGTTTTTTTATGCAGTATTTTCTAAGCAGGAGAGGATCAAAAAATAAAAGTATAAAAGAATAACTTGTACTTTTCTATTTTGGATCCACTTCTGGCTCTGACTAAAGGAAACTATCTAAAACTGCATCACACAGCATGTATGAATTCAGACTTAAAGCGTACCTAACTTTTCAGGTGACTTTTCAGAATAAGCTGTCATATGTGTGTACATGAGGAATAACACTATTTATGGCCATTATATGACTTGTATTCTGCATTATTTAGCAGTTTTCCCTCTAGGCTCTCTTTCTAATTCTCAGTTGTCTCTGAGCTAGTGAGCGGAACCTAACTGCTATCATGTCTCCTATACACTCCACACATAGAAGAGGGGAATCCTGCTCTCTTATCTCTATCACATATACAGAAGCAGCAGCAGCATGGAGGATATTATGCAGCAGTAAAGAGCAGTGTAGCTGAGAATCCAGCACTGGGCTGACATAAATGTTACCAGCAGCCTACGTCTTTCTCGCTCTGCTCCTGCTTCCTCCCCTGCTCCCCCTTCCCCCTTCATAGACTTATATGCAGTGTGTGTGTTTCTGACACTCTCTCTCTGTTACTTCCTCCTGCTCCTCCTCCCCTCTCCACAGATTTGTATAGGCAGGCAGTGAAGTGACATCCCCCACTTTCTGCAGATTACAGGTAGGGAGACACCTAGTGGCACTAGCATCACACAGAATTTGCATTGATAAAACAACTGCATTTTAACAGTAAGTAAATGATAAAGTTGTTTATATCAGGCATACTATTAAATTAGCATAAGATTTTTGAAAAGTTAGTGACCATTTATGTTGGCCATCCGCTTTACATAAGCATCGGTCTTACACATAGTTTTCGGCGGGATCAGTCAACAGTCTAATGTGCATAGGGATCAAACCAAAAGTATATGTTTATGGTGGAGTGGGGTGAAATAGATGTTCGGCAGACAGCTATTTTACGTGTATGGACAGCTTTAGTATGTATACCCTGCGTCTAAAAATTACTTTCACAATCACATTTGAAACTTACAGTATGGATAACGTCTAATAAATAAAAGTTTATTTTCTTATATTATTGAGCACAATAGCACAGCATATTTCACCTATACACTTTTCTACCTAACTACACAACAAAAATGATATCATTGCAGACTCTGCTTTACTTTTGCATGCCAACAAAATATTACCATTATCATATTTGACTAGTTCAAGTGTTTAGCAAACAAACAAACAAACAAACAAACAAACAAACAAACAAACAAACAAACAAACAAACAAACAAACAAACAAACAAACAAACAAACAAACAAACAAACAAACAAACAGACTTTATGGGGAAAAAGTGAAATGTTACAGAAAACAAAAACAAATTTTAGCGTCAAAGTAACTAGAGACTGTATTGAATGAAATCTTATGTTTATTATTCATAAATAGGTTCACCTAGAATCATTATATGGTATCAAAGAGCAGTCAGAAAGGCAGATAGCATACAGACATGCAGATCTGACAGCCTGTACTTGTGATAGACAGAGACTTCTTCAAAGTTCCTTGTAACTTGCCTGTGGAGTCTGTCAAGAGAGACGCTGTAACAGAATAACTATAAGAAAGATTCAAGGGTAGCGCTAATGGCAGGATGTGTAGTACTTAACACATCCTTGTTTGTAAAAGTATGAACAAGGGCAAACATATTTGTGATTAAATATGCATTAGGTAAGAAGGGTTGTGATGAATGCTGCAGACTTCTGCATATGAGCGTTTCTAACATACTATCAATGCATCCCATTATGTTCTTCACCATTTCTACAGAAAATAAATGACTTCCATGGAATTAACTAAAGGCACGAGTCACTAAAAAGTGGATAATCTGTAGTTCTGCCATTGCAGGGACTTTGCTCAATACTAAAGTTAAATCAAAATGTTATTCAATTCCTGTTCTAAACATCATTCATTGCACTGAGAAATACCTATGTAATCCGCCAGCTGATTGATCAAACGCACAAAATTCTAGAGTAATAAACAAATGAATTTCATATACTTGTTTGATTTATATTAATTATTTTGACTTGTATTCCCCTGACACTGGATCATAATACAAAATGGTCAAGTCAGTTTTTACAAGGATGTTTTTTGTTTTTTTCTACAAATCACGGCAGAATAACACCAAGACCTTTAAAAATATATACAACATTAATATTATTGTCTTACAGGTCAGAAGAACACATTTGTGGTGGTGGAACAAAGTACGACTCAGCAAGATACAAAAATGACAAAAAGAATTGATAAAGTTAAAAATTGTAGGAATAAAGACATTTAAAGACATTTATCCAGAATTAGAAAAAAAAAAAAAAAGTCTGATTTTTCTATCCAGAAATTGCGCTGCTCCATTGGACGTGTCTGGTACTGCAACTCAGTCGCATTCACTTAAATGTTGCTATTTCAGAACATCAGATGGCGTCATAAAAACTGCCCACTGTCACATTATTATTATTCCTTTACTGGTAATACAGGTGGGAGAATAATGGGGCTCTAACTTCTCAGCAAACCTAGTTTATTAGTTTAATATATACAGCACCTGCTGGTGTAAATACATTGCTGCTAGAGGTAATATTGCCTCTATCCTCCTGCTTTCATTACTAGTCTTGATTTTACATTACAATTTTTTTTTCCTTTCGGTTGGGCTTCAAATATTCCAGAAGAGCCTCCTATTATTTTGTATTGTTTGTACTTCTTTAGTTTTGTCTTCTTATTTTATTTCAGGTCAGTTAAGTCAAGTGGTAATGCTGTTATCAGGATTCTATGTCAACCTTATTGTACAAGTTGCTTAAAAAAGTCAACAGGAAGGAGAGACAGAGATTCTGCTTCTCCTGCATTTCCCATTATATTCCGAGCACTGAGCACTGTGTTTTATGGCAGAGAATGCAACAATTATACGTAACAATGCCCATTCGTGGGTAGTTTGGTTTCTGTATTCCATTAAGATCACAAGTCACATCAATACATACAATTGTTGGATCATACATTCCTGTGCAGTCTAATATACATATTCTATACTAGTCATCTAATAGGAGAAGCTCATAAATAAATAGTCCGTATAATCTACAAAGCTCTGTCAAATCAGTGTATAACCATAAACCATTTTCCATAAGCCTCTAGTGGTAGTTGTCACTTCAGCTAATGAACTACTTCTCCAGCTTCGTGATCCAAAGAACTCATCACAGATATAAAGCTTTAGAGTGGACAGTGTGTGTTAACGCTGTATATACTTGTCCTTTCTATGGACGCAATATATACAGAGATTTTTATGAGTGTATCTATATGGAATTGCACAATTTTACAGTGCCGAGATGATGTTTTAACCCATTCAGTTATTTTTTTGCATGGCCACTTATAAACCTTCCTTACGCCACATGCACACGATGCGTACTATGTGCGGATTTGTGACGCAGATGTTCCTATGGCAAATCCTCAGCGTAATACAGTACCAGCAAAATAAATAGTAATCTCATTTACATGTTGAGATAATATTTTCGCACATGTGGTACATATTTTAAAATCCCCAGCATGTCAATTTATCTTGCGTTTCCTTCTCAGATTAGTATCTGACAAGTTTATAAAAAACGCACCAAAATTTGCAGCACAAAATCTGCACCCCATCAAAATGTAAAAACCGCACCTCAAAACACATAAACAAACGCAATACTAAGTGTGGATTTTACCTGCAGATTTATCTGTGTTTACCTGAGGTTTTGAGGTGGATTTTCGGCATCAAATGACACAATATGTTTATGTAGTTTTACAACATAAATGTTTTCACTGCTGTAGAAGAAGAAAAAAACTGAAGCTTTGACAAAAAGGTCAAATAAATTTCTTCCAAGAAGAAACTGGCATGAAATACTGTAGATTGGTGAACATTTTACACATTTAAAAACAGCATATCAAAGAAAAAAAAACCTCGTACAATGTGATGTTTGAAGAGCTGAATATTAACGGCATCATGGTTGTGGAGATGCATTGGTAAATAACTCTCCTTGCTGGAGATGTAATTACGGATTTCTAAAAGCTGATCCTTACTGAATGTATTTTTTTCATTGTGACTGGCACTAATCAATAGCACGAGCAGATTTTTATTTCAACTACAGGAAATGGTATATGACAATGGCTTGTTCTCGAGCACGCTTTTTAAAAATCCCTTTGTTCAGAAATATATATTGATGTATTACATGGAGCTGTTTCTCTTTCCAGTGAAACAAAAGCTGGCTTTGCAATCTGATGTCAGTCTGAATTTCTCTACAAGTATACTTATTATCAGGGAATCTCTGTGGGTCATTCCCATAACTGGCACTATAAAAGCTGATCTTCATATACATGCCAAACAAATATATTACTAATATGCAAACTAAGGCAACAATGGTTGTAGGATTTCATGTGGAAAAATGCTTTAACAAGGCTCTTGTGACTGCCCAACTCAGTGCAATTACAATAAAGACCTACTTCAGTTTTACCCCATATAAGACTCAAGGGGAAGAAAGACTCATACGGCAATAAATGAGACCACATGGGAACACCGTGGCAGTATTCCTCGCCGAGTATTTAAAATTATATAATTGAAATTTAATGAGACTCTGTCACCAGATTTCACAATACAAACTGCATATATTATTGAATAGATCTCTCACACCTGATGAAGCAGGTGTACAAAGTTTGAAAAATGTAAGAATGGCTATAAAAATCTTTCTAAAAAAAATGTTTCTGCCTTGTATTAAAATGAGAATTTTTTGAGACCAAGTATTGGTATGATATAATTTCAATCTCCTCCCACCTAGAAGCTCCTATCAGTGTCCCTCCTCCCTGGCTCGATGCTAAAATGTCACACATACTCCCTACTCATGTACATTGTCAGCACTAGGTGGTAGGAGATTGAGATTACATGATACAATGACTTATCTCATGCATATACTTGGTGTCGTAAAATGCTAATTTTAATATCTGGCAGGAAAACTTTGAAAAAGGATTATACAGCCATTCTTACACAAATTTTCAAAGTAAGCACATCAGCTTCATCAGGTCTAAGAGATCTATTTGATAATGTATAGTATGCCGTTTGTATTATGAAATCTGGGGACAAATCCTCTTTAAACTATAAATTTAACAGTGAAAAAATAATAGATATAATTTTATATTGGTCCCAACTAAAACAATAAAAAATACTCCTGCCTAACCAAAATTGTGCATGCAACAGGAAGTCATGTAAGTAGTGCCTAGAGAAATATATCATGGCTGGCCACATTCATATCAACAGTCTTGTCGAACTCTGCAGGGGACAGATATCTCCAGTTTAGGTTCCATACCTCGATGGTTCTTCTAGACCAGGGTTACTTAACTTCGTAACCCCCACAACAGGTCATGATTCAGGATCCTCCAATAAAGTGTACAACTGTGGCAAATACTAATCTGCTGAGTTTGCTTTCTTTTTATTTCAGCAAAAATATAGACAAAACCGGAACATGTGTATTTACCCTTAACTAAATTATAACCTATTGGGTGGAATGGAAATGAGTAGCACTAGTCTAAAGTATTGACCATGCTGACATGGGAATATCGAGCAGCTCACAGTAGTATTAGTATGTTGTTTAATGCTATCTATAGGTCTTTTTCCTGGATAAACAGAGAACAAAAAATTTATTAATTCTAAAAAACCTATGTATTGATCTTTCTGTCCTAAAAGAGGTTTAGGAATGTTTACCCTTGTTCCTTCTCCTGATGACGAAAAACAGAAGGGAAAATGGATCTCCCCACCACTACTGAGAATTGAGCCCCATTAAAACACATAATCTGGATGACTAGGTCTTCTTGATATGTATGAAAGCTTCTAATAGACTATTTAAAGAATTGTGCTGGTTTTGTTCTTCATTCTACTGTATTGAGTGTAAGAAGTCCGACCTACATCACAGTGACAACAATGGAGATTAAACCAGAGAACAGTAAGCAAATGTCTACAAGTAAATTTCTCATTTTATTTGCACTGATTTATACAATTTTAATTCAGGAATAGGCCACTATATGACAACTTAGTAGCAGTGATGTTTCAAGCCAAGATTAGCCAATCACCAGCTTGAAGAATTGCTTATCATGGTCTGAAACATTGCAGGTACTATCAGTCATATGGTGGCCTTTTTCTGAATAAAGTTGGTATAACATTGGAGAGCTCATCAGTACTGATGGTTTCTATTGAAGCACCGACAGTGGGGTTTAGGAGACATGCACCCTCTTTATAACAGTGAGTGCTACTGTCAACTGATATTTTGTTAATGTGAATTTAATGGGTGTTCCTTCCTGATCATTATAATAACATTAAAACCCCATATACAATAACTATTCAGTGACAATTTTGCAGCATTTACAAAAAAAATAAAAATAATTCATCATAGTCGTAAATGTGAACTGGAGTAAATAGGTAACTAAGACACCAATTTATTTCTCTGTGTTTGACACTTACATACTGATGCTTAAAGTATTTGTATGTAAGGATGGGTCTGCCTTTATGTGCTAGTATTGGTGATACTGTATACCATTTAACAGTGTTTTCTCTCCCAAGTCCATGCCAGCTGATTGAAGTTGTGCACCAGTATACTGGTAGGCATTAGGAACATACAGGTATGTTCACACACGGCAGATATGCTTCATAAAGTGTTTGGCTGGCCCTTTTCAATGGGTTTTGCAGAAATCCATACAAATGCTGCAAAAACAACCCTATTTAGATGGATGGAATAGTTTAGTAAGGTGTGGAAAAAGCCCCCTTTAGAAATGCTGGGCCTCAGAGACTTCATGGCAAATATGGACAGTGAAGCGTACGGTGGGAAAGGCCACCATGTGCAGATAAGTAGCAAATGTTTTTGTTCCAGTTCCAGTGTGATGTCAAGGATGGCATTAGTTAAGCCTGGGAGATGTAAGGTGTGCCCGGGGCAACAAATGTGCTTTGTTCAAGACCAAGCATGTGTCGGTAAACGATGGTCTTAGAAGCAGTTCTATGTGTTGTAGTGCATTGCTGCCACATAGTGGTCAAACTACATTAGTATTTGATATTGTGCTGTTATGTTATGTAAATAGGACCTATGGTCACATAATAAGGATGTGCAGGTCCTCAAGTTAGTGTGTTATACTGAAGAGGCTGTGGTTGGCAGGCTGTTGTTGTGCTTCCTTGGTGGCGCACTTTGAAGTTTAACTTTGCAGTTTGTAGAACGTGCAGGTGTAGGTACACCATGCTCGCACGTTCAGGAGGCGAGGCCCACAGGAATTTACAAAAGTGCCTTTGATGCCAAACAGCTGTTGGGTAAGTGACTGTGGTGAAGGAAGTACCTGTCAGTGACTGGGTTGAATGTGGTGAGGCAGCGGAGCAGAGCAGGCCATGATTGGGACAGAGACGTTGCAACATGAACGTCGTCTGAGGCCGCGGTAGTCTAGGAGTGTCAGGTGACCTGAAAGACGGAGGGAGGCTGAATGCCACGATTCCAATCGAGTCGCGAGGAGTGGGCTACGACTGATTGGCTTGAGAGTACCACTGCAAATTAGAGTGTCAGGGACTTGAGGAGGTACTTTGCAGTGAAAGAGAACCATCATATTTGTATGTAGGCCATCTGTGAACATCACGCTGATAAGCCACTGCAGAGACCGTGAGAGAGCATTTAACAGGGAAGCCAACATTGCCAACCATTGTAAATAGTTGTTTACAAAAGACCAACTAAGATTTGTGGTTATTTGTAACCAGCAAGCGTATTCTGTCTAAGTGAATAACCGTCACCAAT
This sequence comes from Rhinoderma darwinii, assembly GCF_050947455.1. Taxonomy (NCBI): domain Eukaryota; kingdom Metazoa; phylum Chordata; class Amphibia; order Anura; family Rhinodermatidae; genus Rhinoderma; species Rhinoderma darwinii. The sequence continues at coordinate 65,537,681 of NC_134691.1, forward strand.
CTAAAATCCTTAAGTGCATTGTATGTAAGTCTGCAACTTTCAAGTTTGTGCCCTCTGTGTGAGAGACTATAATAATTGTAAACTTGTTGAACTGTGTAGATATTTGAAACCATCAAACTTGCCTGAGTACTGAGTAAAAGTTGCTGCATTTGAACTGAGTGTCTACCTGCCATTCTTCTGAGCATTCGAAGTTCCTGCAAGTCGTCCACCCCCCCCCCCACATACATTCACGTTATAGTTGCATGGCAATTTCTGCAACACTTATGCAGTGTGTGAGCTAACCCTACAGCTCTCCTAGCAGACTATACATCTATGATTAGCTGGTTTAGACAGGGCAGGACAATTTAACAATGGATAAAAGAAGTGGAGCATCACCATACACCCCACACAGGAGAAAAAGAAGAGAAATTATCCTGTGCTGCTGATTTGCATCCATGTACACCCCACACAAGTGTCGTACTGTGACATTTAGAGGTTCTACCAGAGACTGTAATATTAATGATTAGGCAATAAAATACTTTTATTCCTCTGTGACTACATTAAAGTACATTTTTCACATAAGTTAGGAGTGCCTCCTGCCTCATGATTCTATAAAGAATGATCTTATTTTTCTGGGCCGATGTGCTATTACCAATGGTGAAAGTGAATCACAGTGATATGAGGTTAGCACCACCCATACATGTACACATTTGCAATATATTTTTTCTTACTGCTCAATAAAAATAAAAAAAAGAAACTTTATAAATAGTCGATTTACTATATCCTGCTGATCTCATATGTGTCTCCATGGTTACAGATTAATATCAAGCCCATGCACATTTTGACACCCATAGGCACTCAGCCATATAGGCCTGAGGAAGATGCCTATACGGCATTGAAACGCGTAGCCTGGATTGTTCAATAAACGTCATCATTCCACATAATTTGCACTTTTATTGAGAAGCAGCTCCGCACTCATTCCCGTTTTTCCTAAATCATCAATTGTCTTCATTGCGGTGGCCAATGGGTCTGACCGGTTGGGATTTCGGCAGCAGAACTCATTCCTACAAATAATTATATTGCCATTGTTCTACGGCCCTGTGGTGAGCATTCATTTGTACTTTACTGACTGCTACTTCTGGGCTTACTTACACTATGTGGCGCCGTGCTTTTTCCTTTTATTTCTCTATGCTTAGGATAGGTCATCAATATTAGATCGGTGGGGGTCCAGCCCCCAGGACTCTCACTGATAAGCTGATTGACAGGGCTATGGTCTTTTGCCAGGTTACAAACACAGCATTGTACATTTCCGTAGCGGCTGTGCCTTGGATAGCAGTTCCGGTCCCTTTCAAGTAAATGGGACTGAGCTGCAATCCCAGGCACAGCCACTATGGAAGTGTATGGTAGTGTGCCTGTAAAACTGGGAAAAGGCTGCGGCACCGAACGCCGCAGCCCCATAAATCAGCTGATAATAGGGGTGCCGGCCCTCACCGATCGGATATTGATGACCTATCCTAAAGATAGGCCATCAATATAAAATGCCTGGACAACCCCTTTAAGGCTATGTTCACACGGAGTATTTTGGGGGAGGAATATCTGCCTCAAAGCTCCAAACAGAATTTTGAGGCAGATATTCCTCCCCCAAAATACTCCGTGTGAATAGCAATTATCGCGCCGTTTTTCGCCCGCGGCCATTGAGCGCCGCGGGCATAAAACACGCTTTCTCCTGCCTCCCATTGAAGTCAATGGGAGGTCGGACGCGGAAGCGCCCGAAGATAGGGCATGTCGCTTCTTTTTCCCGCGAGGCAGTTTTACTGCTCGCGGGAAAAAGACGCCGACGCCTCCCATTGAAATCAATGGGAGGCGTTCTCGGGCCGTTTCTGCCGAGTTTTGCGACGCGGTTTCCGCGTCAAAAAACTCGGCAAAAGACCCCGTGTGAACATAGCCTAAGGCACACTTGTATACCTTTCAATACTTAGAAGTAGCAGTGCTCGCTGTTTAGGAAGATGTTATTTTGTTATAAGGACACAGCATTATTTACTGCATGTTGTTAGGAAAGGTGGTGAATACACTGTGTTGTATGAATGTGTTAAACCAGGATAAATAGTTGAATTTTTTTTTTAACCCATGTATTGTGGAGCACGGCTTATTACTGATGCAACAGTCAGATCTGCAGAGCATTGTGTCAGGCCAAATTAATTTCTATGACACCGGGACACATAATTATTGGTGACAACAAAAATGAATAATTGCTGCATGATTCTTCCTACATCCTGCCTTATTACTGTAACTGTAAGGGGAGAAAGGGCAAATACAATGAGGAATGTGTCATGTGGCCCAGGAGCGTCTATCTGACTCTACCAGAGACTTGCGACCTTTGCACACACACAGCGCCTGTTATAATTGCTAGTTCTCCCCTCTGCCTCCATTTCTCTGCTCTGTACAACTATGGTACACAAAGAGACAACATCTATGTCTTGTTTTATCTCTACTGGCAAATTTTTTATGAATAAATAAATATTAAACAGACATCTTATCAGAAGTGACACCCCTTCCTGACATCCTCCGTATATACACGGCGCTGTCGGGAAGGGAAAGCTGCAGTACAGGTACGTCGAGGTGGTAGTGCGGGCTCAGGAGCAGAGCCCGCACCATCGCCACCGGGTGTCAGCTGTATATTACAGCTGACACCCTCCTGTAACGGCCAGGACTGGAGCGCAGTATCTGAGGGGTTTTTAGCCGTCTGGGGTGCAGAAGGCTGGTATGGCAATGTATTAGAATAGCGATGGGATTATAAAAAAAAAAAATGCTGTAAAAAAATAAACGTTTCAAATTAAAAAACCCAAATATGCCTTTTTGCCCGTAATAAGTCTTTTATCATTGGAAAAACATAAAAAAAATGTAAAAACGATACATAATTGGTATCACCACGTCCGTAACGACCCAAACTATAAAACTATTACGTCATTTATTCCGCACGGAATAAGAAGTCATCAAAAAGTCACATTTACCCCAAAATAGTACAAATAAAAATAACACAGCTTGTCCACTGAAAAATAAAAAAGTTATGGGTCTTAGAATAGGGCGACAGAAAACAAATGATTTAAAAAAAAAAAAAAAAAAGTGATTCTATTGTGCAAAACCTGCAATACATGAAAAAAATATATGTATAAATTTGGTATCACCATAATCGTATCGACCCGCAGAATAAAGTTAACATGTAATTTATGGTGCACGGTGAATGCCGAAAATTCTGCAATCGCTTGTTTCTGGTCATTCCGAAAAGTTATATGTGTCCCAAAATGAAACCAATAAAATCTACAGCATGTCTCGCAAAAAACAAGCCCGCATACAGCTCCATCAACTGAAAAATAAAAAAGTTATGGCACTAGTAATGTGGTGATGAAAAAAAATCCAGATGTGCAGGCCAGAGGTTGAACATTCCTTCAGTTTCAGCGCCGTAGTATTTAGGAACTAGGAAGGGAAGGGACATAGCAGACCTGTTGGAAGCGAGGGTGCCCGTATTATACCAGCGCAAAACTTCCCCAGAATAAAATTCCCAAACTACAAATGAGGAAAAGTCCCGAAAAGGTGCAGACTCAGAGTGTTACAAAAGGGGGATAGGAAACAACACCATTTATCAGTGTCACACTGGCCTGTGAATAAAGGATTGCTTCACAGAGTACCACACATATATGATAATTGTATTATTTACACCATTATTATACCCCCTTATTATGCCCTGATGTACTCCCCACAGATTACATATGCCCCCACATTATAAACTGAAATACCAGTAATACTCAAAACTACTACCAAGCAAAATCTGCACTCCAAATGGGGCTCCTTTACATTGCAACCCTACAGTGTGCCCAAACAGCACTTTATGTCCACATGTAAGGCATTTCCATGCCCGGGAGAACCCGCTAAACAATTTTTAGGGTAAGATTGTCCAGTGGCACAACATATTGTGCTGTGAGCCTATGCATCATCCACTGAGTATTCATTTCTGGAAAACACCTCTGGGGTCTAAATGCTCACTACCCCCTTGATAAATGCCTTTAGGGTTGTAGTTTCTAAAATGGGTTCACTTTTTTTTTTTTTTGGGTACATCAGGGGTTTTGCAAATGTGACATGGCATCTGCAAACCATTCCAGCAACATCTATGCTCCAAAAGTCAAATACCACTCGTTTTCTTCTGGAACCCTCCCATATGTCCAAACAGCAGTTTATAACCACATATGGGGTATTACTATACTCGGGAGAAATTGTTTTACAAATGTTGGGGTGCTGTTTCTCTTTTAGTTTTTGTGGAAATGAAAAAAAAAAAACTAGTTAAACCTACGTCTTATTGGAAAAAAAATTTGATTTTTATTTTCACGGTTTACTTCCAATAATTTATTTTAAAAAAACCTGTAGCGTCAAAATGCTCACTATACCCCTAGATAATTTCCTTGAAGGGTGTAGTTTTTTGAATGGGGTCACTGGTGAGGGGTTTCCAATGTTTTGTCTCCTCAGGGGCTTTGCAAATATGACATGGCCTCCACAAATCAATCCAGCAAAATTTGAGCTCACTTGACACTTGAGTGTCACAACAACCATTTATGACCACATATGGGCTATTGCTGTACTCGGGTGAAATTGTCTTACAAATGTAGGGGTGCTTTTTCTCCTTGTGAAAATGAAAAAATTAAAATTTTCATTTTCACAGCACAATTCCAATAAAATCTATGAAACACATGTGGGGTCAAAATGCTCACCACACACCTAGATAAATTGCATCTTAAATGGAAGGGCAAGGCACCCTGCTAGTCAGCGCCTTTCAACAACGCAAGCGGCGCGATGATGTAATCGCGCCGCTTGCATCATTGAAAGATGCTGATTGTCAGGACTGAATGCCTTGCCCTGCTAGAACCAGCAGACATGCTCAGAAGGGAGAAGGCCTGCATTGCAAGAGTATGGCGCGGGAATGGGATCAGGGGAGTACGTAAATGTTTTTTTTCCTGTTAAAAGTGTGAGGGACTATATGTGGAGAACTATCTACAGGGGGGCTATATGTGGGGCACTATCTACAGGGGGGGCTATATGTGGGGCACTATCTACAGGGGGCTATATCTGGGGCACTATCTACACGAGGCTCTATAAAGGGCACTATGTATGTGGGGGCACTGTCTACATGAGGCTCTATGTGGGGCACTGTCTACAGGGGGATCTAGTTGGGGCACAGACTACAGGGGACACTATCTACAGAGGGCTCTAAGGGGGGCACTATGTATGTGGTGGGGACACAGTGTATGGTGCTATTATAATCAGGGACACAGTGTATGATGCTATTATAATCAGAGACCGTGTATGATGCGATTATAATCAGGGACATAGTATATGGTGCTATTATAATCATGGACACAGTGTATGATGCTATTATAATTAGAGGTGCAGTGTATGGCGCTATTATATTTAGGAGCGTAGTGTGTGGCACCATGATAATTTTATGTTCTATATAGGTGCAGCAAGTTAAAAAGTGAGCTGTAGACATCAGAGCAGCAAATTGCAGAAATGGGTCATGGCCGGGAGAAGTCATCATAAAGGTCTGAACCGGAGGGAGAACAAAAAAGAAAAAGAACAACTAGAATCTGAGAAGACATCACCTGTGAGTCACTTAATGTAAATGCTTATTCTGCCTGTAATCAGTGCTGTCGTCACTGCATGTCCTGCAACGAGATGATGGGTGGTATGATTTTTGTTGTTGTTGTGAAACAGCAACTCCCAGCATAACCTTACCATTGTTCGGGCCATGTTGGGAGCTGTCGTTTTACGCCGTACAAACCTATACGGCAGGGCTTGCAGTAAATTGAGCTGTATTTCTGCTAGTTCTGTATTTATGTACTAAGCTTGGTTGTGGTGCTATATATATATATATATATATATATACATATATATATATACATATATATATATATATATAGATATACACACACTGAGCTTGGTTCTTGTACTGTATGTATGTACTGAGCTTGGTTCTGGTTTTGTATATATGTACTAGGCTTGGTTTTGGTGCTGTATTTATGTGGAGTGTCACGATCGGGGGTAGCAGCTGGCTAAACATCAGTTTACCAAGTCAATATAAAGTCTGAGCACAAGGATACCTGAAATAGTCTCGACAGTAGCAATGGCTTTGGCACAGATGGGACCTTGGCAGCAGGTAATGCAAAACGTAGCAGATGACACCAGACATAGTGTAAGTCAGCAGGCGTAGTAGACATCACAACACGACTCAAACACTAGAGATGGCACAGGAACAAATACAGCACGGGATACAGGTAGCAGGGCACGGGAAGAGGATACGACCAAGGGACCATTTGCAAGACTAACAGAGGAATACAAACAATGCTCAGGCAAGGAGTAAAAGGGCAGAGCCCTTCTTATAGTCCAAGGTGATGATGGGCTAATTAGTGATGTTTTACATGTGCGCGCACAGGCCCTTTAAGGCTGGGGCACAGCAGAGCGGAGCAGAAGTGAGCGCTGGGGTCTCTTGGGGAGGAGATGCGGACCAGCACTCACAAGTCCATGGTTACGGCCGTCGAGAGGTGATTAGTCCCGATGGTCCGCAGATGTTGCACTGAGCTTGGTCCTGGTGCTGTATTTATGTACTGAGCTATGTTCTGGTGTTGTATGTATGTACTGAGCTTTGTTCTGGTGCTGTATTTATGTACTGAGCTTTGTTCTGGTGTTGTATATATGTACTGAGCTTGGTTCTGGTGCAGTATATATGTATTGAGCTTGGTTCTGTTGCTTTATATATGTATGAGCTTGGTTCTGGAGATGTAATTATATAGGATTTATTTCAAAAAATTGCAGGGCAGATGGAATTGCTGCAATTCATTATATATTTAATGGGAACCTGTCAGGTAGTTTTAACCCCTTGTACCGCCACCTTGCAGTAATACATGACCTGACAATATTTCCAAACATTCCTTTGTATGTTTTTTTTTTAGATGCAGCAAAATCTATAAAATCAACTTTTAAAACGCCTCACACTATATGCTAATTACTCATTAAATGGTCATGGGTCAGTGCCACTATCCTGAAGAGTCACACAATCCTGACTCCAAACCCACCTTTCCATTCGTGATTGACATCCCACTGGCTATTTTACATCACTACCAGTCTCCTCCAACTTTCTCGGATGTGCCATTGCCTTGTACTACATGGGCACGCACTGTGCAGCTCGGTGTACTCTGCCCGGCTTCATCGCTGCACTGCGCATGCTAGGGGAGTACAAGGCAACGACGCATCCACAAGAGTTGGAGGAGGCTGCTCGTGATAGAGAACAACAAGGGGGATGTCAATCAAGATCTGTGGGGCGCCATTTTAATTTTCGCCTCAGGCAGCAGAAAACCTAGAAGCGGCCCTGCTCCTACCACCATCATTCTGCTAGTAAATAGTTAAATCTTTTTTTCTGAAACACTGATTTCAATTTCTGAGCCTGGCAGCCATGTTTTCACAAAGTTCTTACGATCATTGCTAAGTTAGAAGGGTGACTCCCCATATCGGAAGGAAGTACTATCTGTGCCTAAATAATTTTATATACAAAAGGATGTACTGCTCCCTCTAGCAAGTAAACCACCACATTACACTGAAACCTAAGCATAGGGTGGTCACCTTGCTGTCAAATTGTCTGTTGCCATGCAATGATCCTCCGCTATTGTGCATTCAGTGCATATTATTATATAAAAATAATTATCCAAAAAGCAACATTATTCAGGGTCATGAGGAACAGGTAGTATATACTGTGAAGAAAAACAATCAAAAAAGTTGCTGTCTAAAGGCGTTTTCCCAACGAAGGAAGTGATGGCATATCGCTAGGATTCGAGTAGGAGCTCCCAGCGCTTACCTAACGTAAGTCCTTCAATGTGAGGATTGGTGGGAATCGAGGCAGTCGGGATTGGTCGGTTTCCAGAGGTCGATAATAATTTGCAAAATCCAGATGGAAATACCCCTTTAAGTGCACTTTGTATGTCAAATATAGTACAATGTTTTTCATTCCACATCATTCTCACATCTTGAGCGAGTTCAGCAGCACAGAACACAGAACAGAGGAACGGGATGTTGGATTTTTTACTAATTACATCCTAATAATATATTTTGCAGTGATGTCAATGTCTGCATAGCCATAAAACAATCTAATAGCCGTTCCTAAATGTTTACAGAAGTGTGTCTGTGATCAGCAGGTGCCCTCCGAGCACTGCAATACTTCATGTTTCAACAAACACATCGTGTGCCCAAAATGTGCCTATAGACAATTTACTTGAAAAATGCAGCACTCTTATTGAGATCTGGATTCACAGCCCCTGTGTGTCACGGTTTTGTTGTTTCTAGCAACATTATTAAACTATCAATCATAGAAATAGACAATGATAGATATATCAGAAGTACTCCACAGGGAGGCAGCGTTCAGTACGCTGGCAACTGCTAAATTACAACTCCCATCATCTTGCTATTTCCTTTGGGTATGAGCGAGATCCCATAAACATTAGTTTAATACAAATATAAATTTATACATGAAAACAGAACCCAAATACACAATACCTATTTCACTTTTTCTTTGTGTAACTGTCTCTTTTATACAGGAATATAAAATATATAAAACGGATCCAGAACATTTGTAGCTTTTCTAATCCCATTCACGTGCAGCTGAAAAATGTGCGGATCCTGCACCTACTGTATTCCAATAGGAGTAGTTTACATGTTAATACATGGAGGTTTACATGAAGATTTTGTTGGAATCTGTAGCAGATCTGAATCTGGTTTAAGAATATGTTTATATAGAAAAGAAATCCCACAGAAATGCACAGGATAAGAGAGGTAGGTAACCTTCATAGTTAAGGCTTAAAATGAAAAAAAAAAAAAAGATAAATAATACGTGATAATAAATCATGAAATCTCAATCTGACCGCTACTGACAAACTCAACTCTGCTACAACTGCTCAAGCTAAAGAAACTGTGATGATCTAAGGCTTTGTTCACCTTATTCCAATTGTGGCTCATAACTGATATTTTTATGCATGAATTGTGCCAATCCTTCAATCACTGACATTAATGTAAAATAAAATATATTTTGTGTTTAGATTTTTTCTTATCCAGACAAAAAACACGGCACAAAATGACTGTATAAGGCAGATGTCAGCAACCTTCAGCACTCCACCTGTTATGAAACAACAATTCCCAGCATGCCCTGACAGCCTTCGGCTGGATTAACAAAGCATGCTGGGAGTTGTAGTTTCACAACAGCTGGCGTGCCGAAGGTTGCTGACCCCTGGTATAAGGCTCTGTTCAGAAAAGTGTCATGGTTTCCGATCATAACTAAGCCTCAGCAGTTCTGCTGGATCAGTTTTCAAACAGATGAATTCCTAATTTACTGTAATGGGGTCTGTCAGCGTACCAGTATTTTTTACGGTAACAATAGGTCTGCAGACTGCGCTAGTCTTGCAGTCGGAGATACTAGAAAAGCCGACAGAAAAGAACACAGTGAGTGTGAACAGAGCCTAATCTTATGATTTTACTGATAATCCATATAACGAAATCCAAATATTTACCCAAATCAAGCCCCAAAAAACCTCATTGCTCCATCTCAACTAAACTCCAGATCCATCTATTTAAATCAGGCTATGTGTGGTTTTTGTCGTCCAAAAATGGTTTGAGGATTCTTAAAGGGGTTTTCCAATTAAGGACATTTATGACATATCTACAGGATATGTCATAAATGTCAGATAGAGGTGGGTCCCAACACTAGGACCCGAACCTATCTGTAGAACGGGGCCCCCTAAAGCCCGATCTAGCTTTTGGTGCTAATGCTGTCTCCCGGCTACTTCCTGACTTTATGGTCGGGACTTACGGAAACAGCGTAACTCGCTGAGCTACGTTGTTTCCGTAAGTCCAATAGAACTGAATGGTAATTACAGAAACAGCGTAGCTCACATGCGGTTCTACTTCCGTAACTGCCATTCACTAGTATAGGAGTTACGAAAACGGCATAGCCCAGTGAGCTACGCTGTTTCCGTAACTCCCGACCATAAAGACAGGAAGTGGCTGGTTAACTGCGTTAGCACCAAAAGCTAGAATGGAGTTTAGGGGGCCCCGTTCTAGAGATAGGTGCGGGTCCTAGTGGTGGGACCCGCATCTATTTGTCATTTATGACATATCCTGTGGATATGTCCTAAATAATACGGAATGAATTACACATAGTATATATAGATTTTTACCTGAAAATGAAAGAATAGTGAAAGAATAGTAGATCAGCCAAAGGAACTCAAAATCCCAACAACTTGCATGATAGCCCAACATTAGGCTATAGACTTATTTAGTACAGCCTGCATCCCAATGGCAGACAGCAGACTACAATAGATGATGGCCTATAGACTGCTGATGGAAAACCAGGGCAACAGCAAGGAAATGTAATGTTCCCCTGTGACCTGGCTCTAATAAAGTATTTATCGTATCAACACAACCACTGTCCATATGACCTATTAGGGCATACAGATATCATAGAGGAGGGGGCCCCACTTGGGACTTCCCTCTATTAGCCGACTGGAGAGACACTGTAAAGAATGGCGCTCCACTCTGTAGGACATGGCACAGCCATGCATTATTACATGGTCACTCATTACATTGAATGAGCTCCTCTGTGGCCGTCTGTATTTAGAAAAGGGGCTGTCCAGATGTTCTAGTCGGAGGAATGCTATTACAATACACCTATATAATAAGGAATTCCTTTTTTTAAAAACAAAAAATCCCTAACATTTTATATGAAATACCTAAACAAGTCCATTTGAATAGATGGAAGTTATCCGATCACAATTATTAAACCACATATCCTTTCATTGAGTGATATTATATTTTTAGGGATGGGTCTAGGCCCTGATAGATAGAAGAAAAAAATATCATGGACATGAGGACACAATCACCTGCCGAGTTCTATGCACCAATTCTGAAACCTAAAGAACCTTATAGTTGTGAATCATAACCTTTTACTATTAATGTAATAAAGGGTCTCGATGATAAAGAGGGGTCTTTCTTTTTTTGTATTGCTATGTTGGGGTAAAGGGCTAACATTCAAAAAGAACAATTATCCTAAAATAAACAACAAAAGGGACTAAAAAAACCAATACTATATACTCAAGTCCTCAGAACATGAGATAAAAATGTCCTTTCTATTGATGTATATTCCATCTTCCGTGCTTAACTCAGCCGTGTTCTAATCAGAGCTGCAACATGTCTGCAGCATTTCCCATTGCTACCTGCTGTGCTTTGCCTCACAGTTCTTCCCAAAATGTATTTCAGAATCCTTAAAGAACAGCGCTGGGTAAGCATGGCTGCCATCCACACATTCTGAGTTGAGCTGAAGCAAATTTGTCATATAAAGCAGCGTCCGTTTCCGCTTCAAGAAGCAAACCTGCCATTTCGTCTTATCACTGGGCATCTAGGTATGTGCTTATTTCTTCTGAGAACATGCTGTGCTGGTATAGCACACTCAGTAGTGACTCCAGTATATTAATGAAATTGTAATGGAAAAAGGAAATTGCATACAACTGGTAATATCGCCACGACATATACATCATTTTTGTTATGTTTTGTCACAGAATCTTAAATTTTTCCTATCTTAACTTCCACAAACACAAATGACGGATTTCTCTCCATATTCTCAGCAATGACATTTGCCGTAAATTTAATTTATAATAGTGTATCAAGTATCCAGTGCTGTACTGTCATTGAGATTATTGAAATGATAGTTGTGTGAGATGATCTATCAGTCCAAACTGCAGGACTTGGACCAATCTCGTCTATATTAAAATTACCTGCGCTGTAAGAAAGCCATAACTCTTCCTCTTTCTCTTACAAGTTTGCCTTCTGTTTTGAGTTTGGTGAATAATTGCATTCTGCTGATCAAAAACAAATTCTAATGTACTCCACACACTGTCATTGATCACTGGAAGCGTTAATATCCGAATAAAAAATATGTTCATGTTTCCAACTAACACTGACATCTTTATAATAAAATCCCGTGCTCTCGGGCCACTGTGTTTTTATGCTAAGATCACAATTTACTAAAGTGCAGTGTGAAAACCCTGCAATTAGATTCTATAAAATTTCAAACCTCAGTTCCTCACTTTTGAAATGATTTATTTACAGGCTGCAACTTTAATGTAATATCGTAGAGATGAGTAACTGGAGCAGTGGAATACTAAAGTCTTCCCTAAGAAAAGCAAAATGCCTAATTCTAGAATATTACCTATATACAGTGCAGTCAATGAGGTACCGGACTGGATTTGCTTGGCTATTAGATGCTTTTCATGTCTAATCAGAAAGCAGGTTTCAGGTCTTTTTTTTATTATTAGAGACAGCCCCACTCTTGTACATAGGCTTGTCCATTCACTTGGGGCTGAGCCCCACCAGACACCATAGCAGACATAGCCATAGAGTAGACTGATGCTGTTTCTGGGGGAAGGGGGACACAGTCAACTCCTTTAATGTTCTTCCCCTTTTGCTTACAGATTTGGACCTTGAAAAATTCCTGACCACTGGGCCTGTTTGGATCACGTAATAGGACCACTGGAGTGAAATGTACTCATTGGGCTCTATGCCAAGACATAAATCAGAAGTGTAGCCAGGTTCTTCTGCACCCGGGGCAAAGATTCAGTATGGCACCACCCCCCCCCCCACCCCGACTACTTCTTTCCTGGTATCTCCTTCCCTCTCGTCGCCATGTTTGCTTTCTTTACCAATGAATGAGATGTCATTTTTTTTCAAATTTTTTTTTATGTAACTCGAGCATAAAACCATTTGTACATTTTACAAGCAATATAGTTATATAAAGTAGTTAACATAACAATAAATTAAAATAAAATAAATTAAAGAGGTTAGTGTGCTTCAATAAAAGAAATTGTATAACTGGGGCCACACCCCCCTTGTAGATAGTGCCAAACACCTCCACCTGTAGATAGTTCCACCCCCCCATGTAGATAGTGTTTTACAACCCCCTTAGTAGATAAAGCCATACAGCCCCCCCTTATAGATAGTGCCACACACAATCCCTGTAGATATTGCCACACACCCCTGCAGATAGCACTACACCCCCTGCAGATAGCGGCAATGGGACTCCCTCATATATGGACAGAGACGTCAGGGGCTCCCTCTGGGAGCGGGATACCTGGCAGGAGCGTCGGCAACGCGTTGGCCAGTGATTTCGCTGCAGGAGAAGCCCTTGATGTCACAGTCCATATATGGACAGGGACATCGGGGCTCCTTCTAGGAGAGGATTAACCGGTCAGAGCATCGACAAAACTCTCTGGCCGGGGATTCCGCTACAGGAGGAGCCCATGATGTCCCTGTCCATACATGTACAGGGACATCAGGGGCTCCTTCTAGGAGCGGAATACCCGGCCACAGTGTCGGCAATGCTCTGGCCGGGGATACCGCTCCAGGAAGAGTGAATGGCAGAGCAGGGAGCGGATAGTTTCCTGCTTTGCCATAATATTCAATTGTATCTGTTTCTAATCTAACACAACCGAAATCCACATAAAACCTTATGACAATTCGCATCCCATGCATGTGAATGGGGTTTTTCGCAACCCCAGTCACATGCTATGGAAAATATTGACGTGGATTTAGATTTTTTTTCTGAAAAAACACAGCCGCAGAAATAAGTAGCATGCTGCTTATTACCACAGAATCTGCACAAAAAAGCAGAGGATTTTTTTTATCCTTTTAGGGTTCTGTTCCACACCAACAGCACCCCCATGGCAGAAATCAGAGTTTAAACCTCAGATTTCTTTAGCAGAAATACATGTCGGATCTAATGTCAACGTGTGGGCGTGGCCTAATAGTATGTTGCCGCGGGCGTTATTACCCAGTGATTATGCTGGCATAAAAGCTGTGCCGTGCCATCCCTTGCTGGTGCCGGCTGTATTATACAGCCGACACCCCTCTTCAACAACCGATTTAGACGTTTAAAACCTTAGATGCCACGGTCAACAACGACTGCGGCATCTAATTGGTTTTACAGACGGAGCGGGCTACCCCATCAGCACCCGCCTCGATACGATTGTGGGGTTCTTATGGGTTGCCGTGGCAGGCAGGGGCCTAACATTGGCCTCCAGGTCTGCCATGTATGAGAGCCTATTGGTCTGTCAGGCCTAATACATTGCAATACAGAAGTATTGTAATGTTTTATACAGGCGATCATGGGATCACATACTAAAGTCCCATAGAGCAGGGGTGGGGAACGTCTGGCACACGGGCTGTATAAGGCCCGTGAGATAATTTGGTCTGGCCCGACCTCACTCAGACCACCGTGTCGCCGCGTCAATCGCTACTTGACTCCGTCCGCCCTACTCACTCATATTTAGAAGCAGGAAAAGGGTGGACGTAGCCAAGTATGGCTTCAGCGGTCTGAGTGAGCTCGGTGCGTGCCGGCCCGAGAGTGGACCAGTCCGGTCACCTGACCTCACGTCCACTCCCGGGCCGACACATTCCAGTCATCTGGCCTGAGTCATCCCCTGCTTGGCTCTGTCCGCCCTACTCGCTCATATATGAGAGAGGCCGGTGCGTGCCAGCGCGGGAGTGGACCAGTCCAGTCATCTGACCTGAGTCACCTGACCTGACTGGTCCACTCCCGGGCCGGCAGGCACTGACCTCCTCACTCAGACCGCTGCATCCTCATTCACTAGTAGTGAATGACAGTACTTGGCTCCCTCTGCCCTCCTCCTGCTCCTGACCTAAAATTTAGAAGCTTAGCTGAGGCTTAAATGTAGAAATTTAGCTGTAGTGTAGACATAGGACCCGTCCTAAATGCATGAAGTAAGGGCAGGTGAATTAAAGGGGTTTTCCCATCAAGGACAATTATGGTATATGCACAGGATATGTCATAAATGTCAGATATGTGCGGGTCCCAGATCTATCTTTAGAACGGAGCCCCCTAAACCCCGTTCTACCTCTTTGTATTGTGGCTGAAGCTTGTGATTTCCGACCATAAATAAGAAAACAGCGTAGCTCGCTTCGCCTCACTGTTTCCATAAGTACCATAGAACTGAATGTTAGTTATAAAAACAGTGTAATTAGCATGCTACGCTGCTTCCGTAACTGCTATTCACTACTATGGGAGTTACGGAAACTCCCGCTGTTTTCTTCTGCATGGTTAGAAATCAGCCGGAACAGAGAGAGGTAGAATGGGGTTTAAGGGGCCTCGTTCTAGAGATAAGTACAGGTGCCAGAGGTGGGACCCGCGTCTATCTGTCATTTATGACATATCCAGTGGATATGTCATAAATGTCCCTGATTAGATTGGAAACCCCTTTAAGTAAGTCAGAACAACTTACTTCTGCGAGCAGTTCTTTTCAAAACTTACCATTGCAAAGAGTCGACTGCACTCCAGACTGACCGATGCAGAAGCAACATCATCAATACCGGCTAACATCACACGCCTCATCAAAGAGAAGCAGTTCCAGCCATCACATTAGGGGTGAGTTAATTAAATGTTTTACCAAATATAGCAGGCTAATTTTTAAGTGTATATTTTTGTATGGCCCGCGAATGATGTTATAAATATCCAAATGGCCCTTGGCAGAAAAAAGGTTCCCCACTCCTGCCATAGAGGTATTAAAAAAAAAAAAGTTTAATAATGTTTATAGAAAAATAAAAAACAAATCCCAAGAAAAAAAATTAAATACCCCTGAAAAGTGCTTTATTATGGGAAATATTAGAAAATAGAAAAAAAACTACAAATAATTGGTATCACTACATCAGTAACAACCAGTACTATTAAATCAAAATATTATTTATACTGCACAGTGAGGCCCAGTTCACACTAAGTTTTATGACGCGGAAATCGCGTCGGAAAATGCGCCAAAAAACTGCCGAAAATGCCTCCCATTGATTTTAATGGGAGGCAGAGGCGTTTTTTTCCCGCGAGTGGAGAAACCGTCTCGCGGGAAAAAGAAGCAACATGCCCTATCTTGGGGCGTTTGTGTCTCTGACCTCCCATTGACATCAATGGGAGGCAGAGAAAGCGTATTTCACTGTGTTTTGCGCATCGGCGCTCAATGGCCACAATCGAAAAATGCGGCCAACTGTGTGCCGGCAGATCAAAATCTGCCTCAAAATTCCAAACGGAATTTTGAGGCAGAATTTCCTGCCAGCAAAAAACTCTGTGTGAACATACCCTTAAAGTTGTAAAAGCAAAACAAAACAAAAAATAAAAAACAATGGCTCTCAGACTGTAGTGACACAAGAACCAAATTATTAAAGGGTAACTAAACTTTTAACATGTCATAGTGACATGTCAGTAGTTTTGGTCAATGGGTCTGAGCACGGAGTCCCACACCAAACGCTAAAACTAAGCCACAGAAGCACTCGGAAAGCACAATGAGTGGTGTACGGGCTCATAGACTTAGCTGCCCTTTAAAAAAATATATATTTTGCAAAAGTAATAAAGACTATATAGATTTTGTACTTTCTGAATTTAATGACCTGCAGAAAAAAAATAAGTCATTAATCGCACAAGGTAACGGTTGTAAAAACAAAACACAAAAAAGGACATGGGATAATGTTCACTCAAAGCTGTTTATTCCATATTCCATACTTACAAAGTATAAAAGAATTCAAACATATAAAAAAAGATATGTTTGAATTCTTTTATACTTTGTAAGTATGGAATAAACAGCGTGGAGTGAATTTTATCCCATAAGACCCTGTTCACATGGCGGAAATTTTGTGAATGAATCCGGAGCAAAATTCCGCCTCCCATTCATTTTAATGGTAGTCGTACGCTTCTTTTCCCGCTAGCTGATTTTTTCAGCTCACGGACAAAAGAAGCGTCTTGCCCAAACCTCCCATTAAGGTAAATGGGAGTAGGAATCTTCCTGTCGACAATCTTCCTGACGATAATTCTGTAGCAGATTTTGCGACTGGACCAGCCAAGCAAAATCCGATGTGTGAATATAGCCTAAGTATTGCACTATATCTTATTTACATCTTTAAGGTATAAATCTCTTATTCTGGAATATCGCAGAAGTCAGTGTTGGGGAACCAATGCTTCCTCTTTAGTTCTACAGGATCCAGGAGAACTCAGCGTACACAGTTTGGGATTCCAATTGTCTATCGCACATGGGCTGGGGTAAGTGCAATCCTCCGAAGATACGTTTTGGACTGCTATTAAGAACCGTCAGAGGAGTAAAATCTGTATTTTCTTGTGTTTATTTTGGGTGTTATGGATTTACCTGCTCCGGTCTGGACTTTTGAGAAGTGTGCAGAAGGACACTAGTATATATATTTTCTGATGCTTTAACCTGCCCTTGTATCTAAAATCTAAAAAAACAAGAACAATGTACTCAACTTTTAAACCGTCCCTGCCCCCAAGTCTCGTTCAGCGGTCACGTGTCGAAACAGCACATCATCACTGTAGTGGAGTAAACAAAAACTGGCGAGGGACCGGGAAACTATCCGTGTGGGGGATTTGAAGGTAAAGTACAACCTTTTTATATTTGAACTAATATTCACTAAATTTATATCTTTTTTCTAAAGCTGGAAAACTCCTTTTAGTACAGAACAAACTGATATGGATTATGTAATATTGATGATGACTACTCACAGTGTATGGCACAGCCAATGTACCAATCAGCGGTGGATCAAGCTCTCTTGGTGCTCAAGGTAGTCACCCTGTGGTCCAGCATAATAGCTAGAAGGACACTTATTTAAGTGTTCCTTGGTGCACCCTTCCACACCAATCCCTAGTGTTCTTGTTTATACAGGAAACAGGGATTTGCAAAAAAAAAAAAAAAGGCAGAACATGAAATTTTTTCCCCCTCAATGGCGCGGTAGGTGGCCACCTACCCCTCATCCCTTAGTATTAAATACAAAATATAATATAATATATATTTACACCTGCCCTTGAATGCTAGGACTACACTATGTGTTAAATATATTGAGTTCTCATTAAATCAAGCTTCTGTAATTTTTTATCTGACCAATTTGCACATTTTTTTTTCACTTTTAGGAACAAAATAATGAAAATGAATGGCTGAAGGGCTGTCTGTCTCGTGCATATACACAGTAGTAACAATAGCATGTACCTGCATCTGTCTGTATCCTCTGTGTTATTAGCAATGCTCCGGGATGTTTTTAGAAGGAAATGCAGCATAGATCAGATTTCTAAATGAAATATAAGCATGCAGGTACTTACTCTTGTGTTTCCAGCTGTCTTTTAAGTTGTGAATGCAGTGCTCGCTGTTCAACACCATTTTCCTTTACAAACCAAAAAACATGAAATGGCTTTAAGCATTAAGGCAATACAGATGTTAAGGTTAGCAAGTTACGTTTGCACTGCTTTCCCTTTTTTATTTCCCTAATTTCAAGAGAAAATATGATCTTACCTATATATGCTCCGTGTTTAGATTTCTAAACAACAAATTCATTTTTTTTTGGCGATAAAGAATGACTTTTTTTTTTTCTTTATAGCAAATACAGCTTGAGAATCGCTTGATAGGGGAAAATTATTATGGTTACAGTGACAATAGAAAATATTCTAGTTTTGCAATGAATATTGCTTGCTGAATGTATCACTCTCTGACCAATATCTTCATTTTTGTTTAAATACTGAGGTTTAAACTAATATCTATTTGAAAAATGTTTCCTGCCAAATTTTTATAATAAGTAAAATGGACCTACTAGGGCCTTAACATTTCAGGGCCATTCATTCTTTTACTCTGGACCTTTAAATGCAAATTTCCAATGTGCTGGGTACGTTATAAGTCCTAGGCAGATAATCAGTAGAGGGAGATGACAGTTTCTGAGTAGATCGCGGATGCCTTAGTTCTAATATGAGGACACTTCAATATAAAGTCCACAGGTTTTGCACTAAAGCAGTGGTTATTGTTACATCATAACTCAACCCAGACAACCCCATTCATACTGGAACTGCTGTAGCAATCTGTCACGGCCAGACATTTGCCCTTTGGCCTCTGCATGAGAAATGTAGGATTACATGGCAGCCATTCAGATAAATAGCCGTCCATGTAATACTGCACATCGAAAGCCTGAGTCCGCCATAGCGGTATCTGCTCTTAAATAAAAAGGGGTCCCGAGCGTTGGGTGCTAGTCATCACATCGTCGCTTTAGGAAGGTAAACAGGGAGAGGCGGAGAACCACTAGTTTGGCTGGAGGAGGGGGGGATTTAACCAGTTAATATGGGCTTTTGTTTTACTTATGTCATCAAATTTGCAGCTAGAATTTTTTTTTAAAGGCACTGAAAACCCCTAATTTATTAGCTGCACGTTCCGTGCATAGGTGCTGATACATGTAAGGTAGCAAATAGGCTTTGGAGAAGGGTGTGTATATATATATATATATATTTAAATATGGCTACCAATGACACCACTAAATGTGCATAAACGGTTAACAAGTTAATATTACATTTAAAAGTAATAATAATAATAATAACAATAATAATATGTATATTATATTACATTATGTAATGATATACAAGTCTAGACACAAATACATATTTACCTTTAATTGGATATTTTCATGTTTTATTTCTTCCATTTCTGATTTAAGTCCATTAACCACTGCAGATAACATCGCTTCTCTTTTTTGGAAATTGCTGCAGAAAAAATATATACGTTACTTACATATAATCTATTTTAAGGTAAATTATACAAAAAAAATAAAAATAACAGCAATTAAATGACTAACTTAATGAGACATGTTGTTGGCAGGAAAGTGTATGAAGACCACTTAGAGAAGCCATCAGGAGTAGCTATCCTGATTGGTCTATGTAAGTAAATACGCGCGTTCCTCATTAAATACCAATTCTGGAGCATATTATCTTAGACCTCTGCATTGTGTTGTTGCTCTGTTATTCCTCTTGGAAATATGAGACTATATTGACAACTGGGTGTTAGCATTCCCCTTCTGGATGGGATATGTACTTACACACTCTGTCCAATCCATGCTGATACACCCTATTGCCCTATTAACAAGGGAAATTATAATGCTCAGTTCTCATATTATTAATACTTTTCCAGGAGGAATAACAGAGGGACGGCAAAAAGCAGAGTTCGAAGAATAGGTCATTCATGTAACGGCAGGGGGTAGGGAGACGGACAAGTGAGCCCTAATCTACCCGCCACTCTGTCCCTGCCTACTTGCAACGACCCGCCCTAGGCGACGGGGTACAACTGGGCGGCGGTCCCTGCACTCAGTAAGTTCACGACAAACACGACAAACATACAAGGAACACAAGCAAGGAAAAGGGGCCGTTGCCCACGGCAACACCGTGAGCAACCAGAGTGGTGAACGAGCCGAGTCAAGCCAGGAGTGTGCGAGGTACAAAACGAAAAGCAGAAGAGTAGTCGGTAAGCCAGGGTCGGTATGGAGCAGGATCAAAAATAGCAGGAGCTGTAGCTGGGCCAGGAACCACAAGGAAGGAAACAAAAGCAATAACAAGCACCGAGGGACAGGAAGTGCAGGCTTAAATAGACCGAGGGCGGGAGCTAGCTGAGTCTGGCCAGGTTACGATAGGCTCTCCCACTCCTAAGCCTGCCAGCCTGAATGGTGGAAGCAGGAGTCAGTCTCAGGGATGTATTCTCAGGTGCTGACTGATTAGTTCTGGGAGTTAACCCCGCAGTGCCTGGCAGATCCTTTACAATTCATCATTGTTATTTCATGGATACGTATACATATCAGAAGAGCTAGAAAACACCAGGACACGTGCTATGGGAAATATATAATTAAAGTGCAATGTTTGTTCAAAATCCTGCATCAAACTTGTTTTCTACTAAACTTCATCTGAGTGAAGCTGCACAAAGACCTATGATCTCTCTATTTCTAAAGACACTGCAGTTTCACTATAGGCCCCGTAGGACCTTTCACACAGTGATGTCACGGTTAAACTGTTCATTGTTCTCAGAAGCTGCAAGAGGAGAAGGAGGGAGCTGGCAAGGCCATCCCACTGAACTGCTTATGGGTTTTATAAATTATCTTGTTTAACTGGTTTAGGACCACCCACTGTATATTTACGGTGGGCGGTCCTGGTCCTTAAAGCCCGCGCCATAGTACATCTACGGCACAGGCTTTAGCTGGCTGTGTAAGCTGAATATTGGGTGCTCGACAGTCAAAGACTGGCAGAGACCCTGGATAGAGGACAGAAGCATTTTTCACCACTTCTGTCTTCACTGATTTCACATACACAGCGCTGAATGAGCACTGTGTATAGAATAGAGGCAGCGGCAGTACTAACTACTCTATTGGTCCTGGTGGTCATGATGCCGGAAGTAGAAGGCTGCTGCTGGGTCTAACAAGACAAGACAATAGTCACTATAATATGGCTGATTTTCTGCACAGCATCCCCAGTTACAGTGGTAAGGCATAGTGTAAAAAAAAAAAAATGAAATAATAAAGTCCCCCAAAGCTCTTTTCTGACCTTTGAGGGGCAGAACATAATAATAAAAAAAAGCAAAAAAAAATTAAATACTAAACACAAGTAGGGTGCTGAACCCAACTGTGGTTCATGGAGCTGTATAGTAGGTGAACTTAGCACCCATTAGTTTAACAATTTACTGACATTTTCCATATGCCCATGTTTAAAGTGCACCATAGTCAATCTTGAAATAATATATTGTACATACACTTGTGGTTCTGTGAAAGCACTGCAAAAAAACAATGGCCCTTATTTATCAAAACTGTCAGAAAACCTGGCCATGTTCCCATATCAACCAATCAAAGCTTACCTTTCATTTCTTAAGCTACTATTGACAAAGTAAATCTACACTGTCATTGGTTGCTTTAGGTAACAAGCACAGCCCCGTCAGTGGCAATAGTCACTAAAATAGGGCCAATTTTCTGCACAGCGGTAAGGCATAGTGTAAAAAAATAATTAAATAATAAAGTCCCCCAAAGGTCATTCCTGACCTTTGAGGGACAGAACATAATAATAAAAAAGGTAAAAAAAAAAAGCATAAAGAAATTAAATAAAAAGTACACATAAAATACCCACCCTAAAAATGCTCCCCCAATCATGGTTGCAATGCTAGACCTGACCCAATTAACCTAAAATAGACATGTAATATTTCAAAATGTACTGGACAATGACAATCCCAAATAAAAAGTAAGTTCTAGGGTAACATTATATTGTTACAAGAAAAAAAAGTTATCTAAAAAGCAAAAAGAAAAAAATTATATTTTTTTACTACTTGTTTAAAACTATAATCCTAAAAATTCTGAAAAAGCAAAAATGATGTGTATAAAAATGATTAGAAAAGAAACCTGCATTGTCTCATGACCATTGCGTTTTATTGGAACTATAAGGTTTTAAACCCGTGGGCGCTAAATTTTCCCACTTTATAAACTTTTGTACCAGCGTTTGGAGGTTGCACACTATTTCTAGGACCTCATGCAGCTCTGCCTATTCCACCAGTTCAGCTACTAAACACAAGTAGGGTGCTGACTCTTTGGCCTGATTTACACGAGCGTGTGCGTTTTGCGCGCGCAAAGAACGCTGTGTTTTGCGCGCGCAAAAGGCATTTGACAGCTCCGTGTGTCATCCGTGTATGATGCGCGGCTGCGTGATTTTCACGCAGCCGCCATCATAGAGATGAGGCTAGTCGACGCCCGTCACTGTCCAAGGTGCTGAAAGAGCTAACTGATCGGCAGTAACTCTTTCAGCACCCTCGACAGTGAGTTCCGATCACAATATACACCAACCTGTGAATCAAAAAAAGACGTTCATACTTACCATGAACTTCCTGCTTCCTCCAGTCCGGTCTCCCGGCCGTTGCCTTGGTGACGCGTCCCTCTCTTGTCATCGGGCCCCACCTCCCAGGATGATGCGGCAGTCCATGAGACCGCTGCAGCCTGTGATTGGCTGCAGGCTGTGCTTGGCCTGTGATTGGCTGCAGCTGTCACTTGGACTGAATTGTCATCCCGGGAGGTCGGACTGGAGGAAGAAGCCGGGTAGTTATCGGTAAGTCAGAACCTCTTGTTTTTTTTACACGTATATGTATATTGTGATCGGAAGTCACTGTCCATGGTGCTGAACCAGTTTAACTCTTTCAGCACCGTGGACAGTGACTGTCTCCTGCCGTCGCGTACCCGAACATTTTTTGCCGGGTTCGGTCAAAACGAGTTCGGCCGAACCCGGTGAAGTTCGGTGCGCTCATCTCTAATTTGACACTCCGTTTGGATGTTTGTAAACAGAAAAACACGTGGTGCTTTTCTGTTTACATTCATCCTTTTGACAGCTCTTGCGCGAATCACGCAGTTCGCACGAAAGTGCTTCCGTGCGGCATGCGTGGTTTTCACGCACCCATTGACTTCAATGGGTGCGTGATGCACGAAAAACGCACAATTATAGAACATGTCGTGAGTTTTACGCAACGCACTCGCGCTGCGCAAAATTCACGCATAGTCTACACTGCCCCATAGACTAATATAGGTGCGTACGACACGCGTGAAAAGCACGCGCGTCGCACGCGCGTATATTACGCTCGTGTAAATGGGGCCTTTAACTGTGGTTCATCGAGCTGTATAGTAAGTGCAATTAGCACCCATTAGTTTAACCCTTTACTGACATTTCCCAGATGCCCATGTTTAATGTGCGCCATTGTCAATCTTTAAAAAATATAGTGTACATATACTCAGAAACCCTGACCTTGTTCCCATATCAACCAATCAAAACTCACCTTTCATTTCTTAAGCTACTATTGAAAAATTAAAGCTGCACTGTGATTGGTTGCTTTAGGTAACAAATAAGGCTTTTCTGTTAGACAATTATAATTAAAAAAAATATATTACAGATTATAAAAGTACATAATTCCCCATATACTATATATTCAGAAAGTTACATTTACTGGAGAAGACGGAAATGCAAATCAGCAAAATGTGATCTGATCTCGAGCATAAAATGTAGTGGTCATTAAAGGGTAGTAATATCCGTCCACAAGTTTGTGTTGACAATATGAGAAATGGTATACCGGCTGAACTGTAACTGAAGGAGACTGGCAGCGTGTCACATATATTGTATATGTGGCCGCCTTTGTATTATTTGTATTTTCTACTTACATTTGAAGCTCACTATAAATCAAGAACAATGCCAAAAGATTTGTATATTAGAAACACAAAAGCTGGAAGCACTTCTCAGAATGCATAATTTATGACCATGGTTTCTCCAGTCCTTAGAGCAGTCATATTATAACACTCGCATTTGTTTCTTTGTGTAAACTTTGGTTGTTGTTTTACAATTCTCAACAAACAGTGAAAGTTATGTAACAAACTTCCGTGCCCAGCGTTTGCATTGTGTGCGCTGCCAAGTTCCAAAACCAATGTGACAGAGGGAGTTTAGCTATAATGAACTTTAATAAAAGCACTTAAGCACAGGCAAAGCGCCTCAATAAAACCTGATGACATCATAATCTTTCCTGTTGTAAACTGCAGCGGTCTCCTTCTTAAACACGAAATATGAAACATTTATAGGAGTGGATGAAGTAGGACCTGTAAAATTCATCTTCTGAGTATTAACAGCTTATTCATTATTTGTTTCATGTTTTCCTAACATCCTGTTTCAATAGCCTACTACTTATATATTGTTCTTCAGCCACATGGGCTCGCACATTCCTGCCAGCTGAGATAGCTTGATTTATAATAATGATATCCCTAAAATCCATATGTTTGAATGCATCCTGTGAAAGTAGTTATGGGATGTCTGCTTAAATACATCAAAATAGACTTTAGCTAGGACAAAAGTAAATCAAATGTATAGTATCTTAGTTGTTTTACAAAGACAGGTAAAACGAGAAGACAATTTTTATGCACAGAACACAGTGCGAAATAAGATTAGTGGTCCACAAATTCTCAAAGGGGTTGTCCAGAGGCACAAAAAACCTGACACTGCTCTTTTAATATAAAAGTAAAGCACCTACTAAATAGTTTATTCAAAAAAGAGAACGTGAAGAAGAACTCAAATAAAGTGAATGTATTCATCCAACATGGAACCACAACGTTTCACCTCCTAAATGAAGGAATTTTAAAGTAAATAGTTTATATTACCAAAGATGCCTTAAATGCCCGAACAGAGAAGCGGTCACATGATCCCGGAGGTTTAGTGGGCTTTCAGAAAGCTGTGACGCGTCGCCACCGCTGCATGCCACAGGAGTTGCCTCCCTCTTCCATATACCTATAGGTCAGCGCGTCACTGCAAAGAGGCAGGGCGGTATATTACAGAGGCAGTGGGAGGGTGGGGAAAGCAGAGTTGCACATACACACATGGGATCACGAAGCAGCTCCCTGTGACGTGCAGCTTTCAGAAAACACTCGAAATCTTCTGGAAACCATGTGACCTATTTTCCATTCGGGCGATCTGGACATATTTGGTAATAGAAACTATTTAGTAGGTGCTTTACTTTTATATTAAAAGAGCAATGTCAGGTTTTTTTTGTGCCTTCGGGCAACCCTTTTATAGATATGGTAAATTTTAAGCCCCACAAATCGGACTTGGGGCCTGACATAATTTAAGCAAATTATATAGGACAGATATTAAAGGGTCCTGCACGGAAGTGATCTTCTTTAGGCCAGGAACACACAGTTTTTGGCACAGTATTTGTTAGCCAAACACAAAGTCGACACAAAGAAAAGTAGATGCATCGGTTTTCTCTTATTACCTTTCCTTTCTGTTGGATCCACACCTCACTTTGGCTCAAAAAACGGAGCCAAAAACTGCATCAAAACTGTGTGTGTGTGTGTGATCCTGGGCTTATGTTGGTTGTCCCAACCCCTTTTTGGCATACAGACATTATATGGGGGTGCCTATGTGCCAGAGCGGAGTACTACTAAGAGCCGCTCTTGGACTGGCATATCAGGCCGAGCAATGTATTACAGCCATGTAATATTAAACTTCTCCTGCAGCGGCCACAGCAGCGGAAATGTCTGGCCAGCTACAGCTTCCCTAGCGACAAGTCGATCTCTGGGGGTTTCTGAAGCCAGATATACAGCTATCTGCGGGGCTGGCTTAATCTACAATCCAATTCAGATAGGGAAAGAATATGGGAGGAAAACCACATTCCAGCTTCCTTGTAGAACCATAACCATGCTATGTGTCACGAAGGGTCTGTGGACCCACTGGGCCGTACCGCCTTGACTGTATGGCAGCTGGCCAACAGAGCGCAGGTCAATGTCTATAGTTCGTATAGGGTACCTGTGGCAGCTCGGACAGTAGAAAGGCAGGCTCGGCTGGAACTAGGCAGCAGGCAGACGTCAGGCGTGGTGAAGCAGAACATGGGTGGTATACAGAACGGCACGACTTTGGCTCAGCACAGTACTCGACCAGGATAGTACGGAATGCAGGGAACAGGAACACACTAGGAGGCCATCACATATACAAACTTAGGAAACAACAACAACGCTCAGGTATCAAAGCAGGGGGCTGGACCCCTCTTATAGTCCAGGGTACTCACGGCCTGATGTACATAATACGGGATCCGGCTGAGGTGAGTGGAAGCGAGTGCTGGCATCTCCTGAGGAGGAGGCTGGGGCCAGCGCTTGCCGACTCATGGCTGCGCCTGTCAGGGGGAGATTGGAGCTGAGAGCCCACAGCCACGGACATGACACTATGGTTGTTGTGTCAGTCTATAACATATAGACCATAGACAAACTAAAGTCTGTTGTTGAACTCCAGCAGACGTTGTGGGGAGTTTTTTTTTTTACCCAAGGGTAGAACCTGTATAACTTCATATAGTTTATGCAGCAGGAGTGATCCAGGTAATGAAGCTTTATTAGGGAGTAATATATATAATGCTGCTTTATACAATATAAGCCTGTGTACCTGATATTCACAATTAACCTAATATTACTATATAAGTGTTTCCGTACAGAAGTATGAAAACACATATAGACATAGGCACTTTTAATAGACAACAAGTACTGTATATCACTTGCTAAAGTAAAATGTATATCAAGCAGGAGCAGGATAAGATCTTTTGGTGCCCAAGGCTGGGGTTTCAGAAGGTGTCCCAAATCTCTCAGTCCCTGAAGTTCAGCATTATGGCTGCCCGATGGACAATAATTCATTTAATGTTCCCTGTTGTCCCTCTTACCCACCATTTACTAGCCTTCTTAAATATAACACATATGTCCAGTTTCCCTTCACTCTCTTCTACCAGAAAGTGGTGATTGGCTACAAGTTATTCCTGTGTGACAGGTGCGGTTTCCCCACCCATTAACTAAAACAAAGTGCTCATTGTACTCTCAGACACAGCGTCCAATAGGCTTTGCCCCGTCCCCCCAATATACCCTCGGTAACCGTCTACTCTGCCTACTCCTCGTTCCAGCCTTGATGTCAACGCACACCCCAACTCCCAGCATACTCGGCCGGCCATGAAGAACTAAAAATTGATCCTCATGTAGCCGGGGTCTGGTTTACCAGTTCTAGACCCATGTAAACACATAAATGCTGATATACAGCACTGTGTCCCCTGAACTGCTGAACTAGGGTTCACGATTACAAAAGACAAGACAAAATAAACACGGCATGGATGAAAAAAAAAGGAAAAAATACACAACCATCAAATATTGCACTTTCTATGTCATCAGAAGGCAGAGGAAGCTAACTATTCTCCGTTTTTATTCTTCTTGGTATAAAGCAATGCGCTGGGTACGGGGTAAAATTCCATGACAGTACGACTCTAGAGACATCTTTGATCATTCGTTGTGATGCATAAAATATGTCACAGCTGTACCATAAAAGATATCAGCCATCAGGCATTGCTGTCATTTGCCCTTGCTGGTTTATATGAGGGAAAGGGAAAAAGTCAGCTCTTCTGTTTTGTACTTCTGTAGAATTACTACTAAGGATAAACACAAGCTATTTAGACTATGCACATATTATCAGACGTCTGCTTCATTTCAAACGATACCTCATCATAAAATAAACATGCTAAGGAGGACGGCTCTGGATGATATTTCCTTACAACATACACCATTTCATATGTTGTTATAAGCCGTGAATATGTTAAGGGCTGGTGGAGAGCTAGACCCGTAAAAAAGGATTGCACATTTCCCCAGAGACCAGTCCCTTTCATTTGATTCTCTGTGATGCACGCATCTTATTTTCATTCAAAATCTCATCCAGTGTAACAAAAGGCACAGTTATGACTACAAAAGCAAAGTGGCAACTAGAAATTTATGACATTTGTATCACAAAAGACAAAAACATAAGGCAACAAAATGAGTTCCCTATACTGTGTGTACATGATATATTTTAGGATCTGAATAAGAACCAGAAGGATTTGCCTGTAGCCCCCTATTTTATTAAACCACCACTGGCAGCGTGCTCGATTGTATGAACTGGGATTCATTGTATGTTATCCTTGTTCATATTGTCTTACTAAACAGAAAACCCACTGTATAAATGTAGTGCTGAACAATTAGATCAAGGCAGAATATCCTCAAATACACGATCACAAATGCTCAGCTTCACATTTGGAGACTATTCAAAGATATTAGGGAATCCTCGACATCATGTTATCATCAGAATCACTGCCAATAGCCATGGAAATGTTGAAAGAATTTTCTAGACAGCCTGCGCTTAGTGTCTAGTGACGGAATACAGTTTCATGGATTTGTAGTATATTGGCGGGGAATTTGAAATGCATACAACTGTGCAGTTTAGCATCAGAATACTGCAAAAGCCAAAAGAAATTCTATCAAAAAATATTTAAAGTAAATTAAGTGAATTATTAAGACCAAAAGTTGCCGCTGACTATTTTTATAATATAACTTTATAGAAAGTCATAGCTTCAGTTTGTTAAAACAGAGCTCCACATCCCCTGCTTCCTTTGTATACGGATGTATACAGCTCGCATTGAACTCATTGGAAATGTATGAATTTGTATGCAGTGATCTCCCCCTAGAGGCAGCCGCAGGTAACCAAAATGTTATCATCTAACCCTAAGGCCCTATGAAAAGAAGCAGCAGGAGCAGTTCAGTGGCATGCCCCACTCTCACCACAACCCCTATAACAGTGGAATGGTCCCTATAATAGGTACGCAACTAACAAAAGAAGCCAAACAACCCCTTTAAACATGGGAACAGTTAGAGTAAACCCCGTTTTTGGGATCATTATTGGGCACAGCA
Source organism: Rhinoderma darwinii (assembly GCF_050947455.1). Lineage (NCBI taxonomy): Eukaryota > Metazoa > Chordata > Amphibia > Anura > Rhinodermatidae > Rhinoderma > Rhinoderma darwinii. Next base: position 65,566,835 of record NC_134691.1, read on the forward strand.
GTCAGAACCTTCATTCTTTTATGGCATATCTAGCTAAGTGTGAAATCCCTTTAAAGCACTAAAGCAATTATAGTTCTAATCCCTAATAATCAATGATACTTTACAGTTCGTTAAAATAAACGAAGGCTGGTTTAAGACGAGTATAATACCAGCCACATACCCATGCCCAACTGCGTCTCTAATGCCTATAATTCCTATGTTGCAGTTAGTTCAAGCCATTAGGCCCACAAAAGGGCAGGATTTGGGGTAGTACATGGTCAACAAAATGTACCATATTATGCTAGTCTGAAACTTCCCTTTGGCCTGATTCACACTTGTGTATTTTGCATCAGCATTTGTAGGCCAAAACCAGAAGTTGGTCCAGACATGAAAATCTTCCTATTATAGTTTTTCTTCCCACTCCTAGTTTTGGCTTACAAATACTGAAGCAAAGCCCTAAACTAAATTTGAAGTGTGAATAAAGCCTAGTATTTGTATAAAACAAACATTAAACAGACCAATACACATATACCTAATTGTAATAAAAGAAGAACACACATTGCAATTAATGCTACAGAATTCTAGACATTTTAGACAATTGTAGCTTCCTACTTTATTGGAACAGTTTTGGGATGGCCGCTCCCTGTTTGAGCATGACTGCCCCAATGCACAAAGCAAGGTCCATAAAAATATGGTACGATGAGTTGGGTGTGTAGGAACTTGACTGGCCTGCACAAAGCCCAGACCTCAACCCAATTGAACACCTTTAGGATGAATTAGAACAGAGATTGCGAGCCAGGCCTTCTCTCTAACATCAGTGTCTGACCTCACAAATGCTCTTCTGGATGAATGGGCACACATTCTCAGAGACATACTCCAAAATCTTGTGGAAAGCCCTCCCTGAAGAATGGAGGCTATTGTAGATGCAATAGTGGCCCGACTCCATATTAAGGCCCATGGTTATTGAATGGTGGGTTGTCCAACAAGCTTATATACAGTGAAGGAAATAAGTATTTGATCCTTTGCTGATTTTGTAACTTTGCCCACTGTCAAAGACATGAAAAGTCTAGAATTTTTAGGATAGGTTAATTTTACCAGTGAGAGATAGATTATATATATTAAAAAAAAAAAAGAAAATCACATTGTCAAAATTATATAATTTATTTGCATTGTGCACAGAGAAATAAGTATTTGATCCCCTACCAACCATTAAGAGTTCAGCCTCCTCCAGACCAGTTACACGCTCCAAATCAACTTGGTGCCTGCATTAAAGACAGCTGTCTTAAATGGTCACCTGTATAAAAGACTCCTGTCCACAGACTCAATTAATCAGTCTGACTCTAACCTCTACAACATGGGCAAGACCATAGAGCTTTCTAAGGATGTCAGGGACAAGATCATAGACCTGCACAAGGCTGGAATGGGCTACAAAACCATAAGTAAGACGCTGGGTGAGAAGGAGGTAACTGTTGGTGCAATAGTAAGAAAATGGAAGACATACAAAATGACTGTCAATCGACATCGATCTGGGGCTCCATGCAAAATCTCACCTCCTGGGGTATCCTTGATCCTGAGGAAGGTGAGAGCTCAGCCGAAAACTACACGGGGGGAACTTGTTAATGATCTCAAGGCAGCTGGGACCACAGTCACCAAGAAAACCATTGGTAACACATTACGCCATAATGGATTAAAATCCTGCAGTGCCCGCAAGGTCCCCCTGCTCAAGAAGGCACATGCACAGGCCCGTCTGAAGTTTGCAAATGAACATCTAGATGATTCTGAGAGTGATTGGGAGAAGGTGCTGTGGTCAGATGAGACTAAAATTGAGCTCTTTGGCATTAACTCAACTCGCCGTGTTTGGAGGAAGAGAAATGCTGCCTATGACCCAAGGAACACCATCCCCCCTGTCAAGCATGGAGGTGGAAACATTATGTTTTGGGGGTGTTTCTCTGCTAAGGGCACAGGACTACTTCACCGCATCAATGGGAGAATGGATGGAGCCATGTACCGTCAAATCCTGAGTGACAACCTCCTTCCCTGCACCAGGACATTAAAAATGGCTCGTGGCTGGGTCTTCCAGCACGACAATGACCCAAAACATACAGCCAAGGCAACAAAGGAGTGGCTCAAAAAGAAGCACATTAAGGTCATGGAGTGGCCTAGCCAGTCTCCAGACCTTAATCCCATCGAAAACTTATGGAGGGAGCTGAAGATCCGAGGTGCCAAGCGACAGCCTCGAAATCTTAATGATTTACAGATGATCTGCAAAGAGGAGTGGGCCAAAATTCCATCTAACATGTGTGCAAACCTCATCATCAACTACAAAAAACGTCTGACTGCTGTGCTTGCCAACAAGGGTTTTGCCATCAAGTATTAAGTCTTGTTTGCCAAAGGGATCAAATACTTATTTCTCTGTGCACAATGCAAATAAATATATATAATTTTGACAATGTGATTTTTTTTTTTTTTTTTTTTATATAATCTATCTCTCACTGGTAAAATTAACCTATCCTAAAAATTCTGGACTGTTCATGTTTTTGACAGTGGGCAAACTTACAAAATCAGCAAGGGATCAAATACTTATTTCCTTCACTGTAGGTGTGAAGGACAGGTGTCCACATACTTTTGGCCATAAGGTGTTTGTTCTCCTATGATATGGGAACCTGCTCCACCTGCACTAATGATTATCCCTGATCTTTGCATGCATTGTGCTGTATGAGCAGATGTACAGTACGGAGACAGGTTTATTAATGTATTTATACCAGTTTTCTAGCGTAAATTCAAAAACAACGTAGATGCTCATGTGTCGAAATAGTTGACAAGGTTTCAGAGTTGTACCGAGCGTCGCTCATTTCTCAACTTTAAAGGGGGTGTCAGATTTGCAAATATAGTTAGTATATGACAATAATCAAACCTTAAAGGGTCTCTTTTAAGTTGTCCTTCCCCCACTCGACCTGTGACATGGGAAAAGGGGATCGGGAAGAATGTAAACAAAAGAGGCACAGTGTTAAAGTTGGAGGTCATGTGATGTATTATGTGACCACTCTGTGCATGGTGTCCCCTGTCTGAACATGCGCAGACTTATACAAGCTATTACTTGTACAGGATTTGTATATATTTGCACATGTGCAGGGAAAGGATGCTATGGACACAGTGGTCCCATCACGTGAACACCACCTCAATCACTGCATCACAATTTTTTATATAAAGTATCATAGCAAGGCCCTGTTCACATTTGTGATGTACATTTAGCATTAGTACATTTAGAGAAATAACTTTTTTTTTTCCCCACCGATTGAGCAATGTGAGGGCTTATTTTTTGCGGGACGAGCTGTCGTTTTTATCTTTACCACTTTCTGGTACGTAGAACTTTTTGATCACTTTTTATTACATTTTTTTTTTAAAGATAAGTTGACCAAAAAAATGTGATTTTGGCGTTTTCCTTTTTTTTTTTTACGGCGTTCACCGTGCGTGTTAAAGAGGCTCTGTCACCAGATTTTGCAACCCCTATCTGCTATTGCAGCAGATAGGCGCTGCAATGTAGATTACAGTAACGTTTTTATTTTTAAAAAACGAGCATTTTTGGCCAAGTTATGGCCATTTTTGTATTTATGCAAATGAGGCTTGCAAAAGTACAACTGGGCGTGTTGAAAAGTAAAAGTACAACTGGGCGTGTATTATGTGCGTACATCGGGGCGTGTTTACTACTTTTACTAGCTGGGCGTTGTGTATAGAAGTATCATCCACTTCTCTTCAGAACGCCCAGCTTCTGGCAGTGCAGACACAGCCGTGTTCTCGAGAGATCACGCTGTGACGTCACTTCCCCAGGTCCTGCATCGTGTCAGACGAGCGAGGACACATCGGCACCAGAGGCTACAGATGATTCTGCAGCAGCATCGGCGTTTGCAGGTAAATCGATGTAGCTACTTACCTACAAACGCTGATGCTGCTGCAGAATCAACTGTAGCCTCTGGTGCCGATGTGGCCGACACGATGCAGGACCTTCGAGTGACGTCACAGATCTGCACTGCCAGAAGCTGGGCGTTCTGAAGAGAAGTGGATGATACTTCTCATCAGAACGCCCAGCTAGTAAAAGTAGTAAACACGCCCCGATGTACGCACATAATACACGCCCAGTTGTACTTTTACTTTTCAACACACCCAGTTGTACTTTTGCAAGCCTCATTTGCATAAATACAAAAATGGTCATAACTTGGCCAAAAATGATCGTTTTTTAAAAATAAAAACGTTACTGTAATCTACATTGCAGCGCCTACCTGCTGCAATAGCAGATAGGGGTTGCAAAATCTGGTGACAGAGCCTCTTTAAATAACACTATATTGTAATAATTCAGACTTTTATGAACGCAGCGATACCAATTTTGTTTATTTTTTTTACATTACTTTAGGGGGAAAATGGGAAACAGTTTTTTTTTAAAACTTTTAATAATTTTTATTTTTTTTCACTACTAAAACCTTTTTTTTACTTTTTTTTCCACACACTTTATTAGCCCCCCTAGGGGACTTGAACCAGCAATCGTTAGATCGCTGGTACAATATACTGCAATACTAATGTATTGCAGTATAGCGTTATTTTTACAGGCATCTGTTAAGCCCTCAGATGCTGCGATCGCGATTGACAGCAGCATTTGAGGGGCTTAACAGCCGGGAGCTGCGCGATCGCTGCTCCAGGTTGTTATTCCCGGGTGTCCCCTGTCAAATACAGCTGACACCCGCAGCATATGGAGCGCGCTCAGCACGTGAGCGTGCTCCAAACATCACCCCCCGCACCCGGCCGTAATCGCACGTAAGGGTGCACGAAGGGGTTAAGGCATTGGTCCATCATTTTCAAGACTTATGCAATTCACTATGGCATGCTGGATATCAGCTTCTGGGCCAAATCCTGACTGATGGCTAACCAATTATTGCCTAAACAGTGCTTGGAATTTATCACAATCTCTGTGTTTTTGTTTGTCCATCTCCTTTTTGAGGGTTGGGATTTAGATCTGGGGAGTTTCCTAGCCATGGACCCAAAACGTCAATGTTTTGTTCACAGTTTAGTTATCACTTTTGCCTTGTGACATGGTGCTCCATAATACTAAAAAAAGCATTGTTCATCACCAAATTGCTCCTGGATCGTTGGGAGAAGTTGCTCTTGGAAGATGTTTAGATACTATTCTTTATTTATGTGTTATTAGACAAAATTGTGAGTGAGCCCACTCTCTAAGATGATAAGCAACCCCACACATGAACGGTCTCAGGATGCTTTACTGTTGGCATGACACATGACTCATGGTAGCACTCACATTTTCTTCTCCGGACAATCATTCTTCCAGATGTACTAAACAGTATGAAGGGGGCTTCATCAGAGAAAATAACTTTACCCCAGTCCACTGAAGTCCAATCCTTATACTTCCTGCAGAATGTCAGTCTGTTATTGATCTTTTTCTTGGAGAGAAGTGGCTTCTTCGCTGCCCTTCTTGACACCAGGCCAACCTCCAAAAGCCTTCACTTCACTGTGCGTGCAGATACACTGACACCTGCCTGCTGCCATTCCTGAGCAATCTCTGCACTGGTGTTGAACCGATCCTGTAGCTGAATCCTCTTTAGAAGATGGTCCTGGTGCTTGCTGGACTTTCATTGGCGCATTGAAGCCTTCTTCACACAATTGAACCTCTCTCCTTGAAGATCTTGATGATGCAATAAATGGTTGATTTAGGGGCAATCTTACAAGCAGCAATGTCCTTGTCTGTAAAGCTCTTTTGATGCAAAGCAATGATGACTGCACGTGTTCCCTTGGCGGTAACCATGATTAACAGAAGAAGACACCATCCCCCTTTTAAAGCAACTAGCCTGCTCCTGTTATTCAATCAGGATGACAGAGTGATATCAGCTGTCTTGTCCTCGTTAACACTTTCTCCTGAGCTAACGAGAAGATCACTGAAATTATGTAAGAAGGTTATTTTGTGGCAGGGCCGAAATGCAGTGGAAATGGGGGTTTCATGATTAGGTTAATTTCATGGCAAGGAATGACTGTGCAATTAATTGCAATTCAACTGATCACTCTTCATAACAATCTAGAGTTAATGCAAATGGCCACTATAAAAAATGAAGCAGCAAACTTTGTGAACACCAAAATTTGTGTCAGTCTTAAACCTTTTAGCAAGGACAGGAGTTCCCTTATTTACATATCTTCAAAAGTTTACCAAAGATGAACTTGCTCTTTAAATTACTAAACACACTGTTCTAATGTCACTACGTGTGGCCATCAAATGCTACAGATCTGGGGAAGTATCTGAAAAGCACTAACACTTATAGCACTTAGCATGTAAGTCATAATTTTTCTGCTAAAAATCTCTAATTTGAATCTAAAATGACCATGTCCTGAAAAAGTGACGCCCCGAGTATTCCTAGGGAAAATACTCCTTGTGATATTTAATAGAGCAGGACATGGTATAAACTATAGTGTGAACAACTAACAACAAAGTGTAATTCGATTTATACTTATTTATTTCACTTTCCAAAGATGATCGAATCTTCTTGCCAGTTCTTCTATTCGCCCCATTCTTTTGTGCAGCTGCCGCATTAACCGCTTTCTGTTTGAAAGTTTTCTCCTATTAGCTCAACATATAGGGGTCATTACATTATTTGTTAATTTACTACGCAGCAGTGCTTTGAAAGAGAAAGAGTAAACAGCCGCTTACCCGACATAAAGAATCGATTAGTGGTCGCCATCTGGATCAGCTCTTGAAAAACTGGCTGCCATATGTTTTCGGCCAACACGACAAAACAAACTGTTTTATATTGTCACCACCTCCAGCTCTGTTTTATGTATTGTACCAGCTTTAATAGACTTATGAAATGGATTAGAGGCTGTTTCACTTGTGCCCTACTGCTAGATCGAAAGAAAAAAGAAAAAAAAAAATAGAACCTACAGAAAGGTTTTAAAACAGTGAACGTGGCTGGTAATAGAACACTTCTGACAGCAGGAAATAAAAGAGGAGCCGTAATTGTTCCATGTCCTTATTACTGCATTTATTAATCTGTAAAGGCTTTAATTAAAGTCATTCTTATCATGACTAAGAGGGCTGGAATAACGACGAAAACAATAGGAAATTAATTTACCATGTAAGAGATTAACAGCATCTAAAATCGGATTCTTCTACTGTACCATGTCATAAATAATACATACATAAATACATATAGGTTGCTGTTGGAAAAATAACATATCAGGTTTAAATGAAATTTAGGAATGTTAATCTCTTTTGCAGCTGCTATTTTTGTTTTATGGAATTTTTACAGCTGTTTTTAATTTCTTTTAAGAAATACTAAACCTTTAGGAGAATTCCCCTGCGAGCAGCCGCAGTACAGATAATTGGTTTCATTGCAATTCAGATTATGAACATCATTTTTCAGTTGTTACTTTCAAACTCCATATACAGCTAAATCTGTAAGCCATTTTCTTCATTTCAGCTACCTCAAAAAGGCAAAATTGCACAAGCGACGCAGTCCCATTATTCAATTGTCTCTAAAAGTATTTACCTATAGGGATGCTTAAAGAGAACCTTGAAACTATGCCTAAGTACAAAAACATCTATTATTTTGCATAAAAAATGTGCGGTACGGTTGTGAGTCTTAACAATGGCTTCTGTGAGGAGTCTCAAATGTCACTAAACAGAAAAGAAAATGCAGAACTTTAAATGGTTCAATAAATTTCCTCAAAGTAGCAAAATGCGTTCCTTTAAATGTATGCTACAGCTCGGGTTATTATCGCTTATTGGTTGGCTTTTATGCTGTTGATTATTTTATTCTTCGAGTTGGGGAGGAAAAACACTTTCTTAAGAGGCTGTTAGGAGCTCAAGGTTAGCAAACATCATGATTTAATGTGCAAATTATTGCCACTAAATTAAACATCACATTTATTACTTATGTTTCAAGAAAAATAAGAAAAAGGATGATGTGCATAGAATTGTTCTTTGATATTGAAGTTTTCATGTGTTCGGAGACATAAACTGAGCTGAAAGTTGCTACAATTCAAGTCAGGGTCATGAAACTTCCGGACCCCAATGCAAAATCTGTAAGAGTGCCCCCATCTACCATTCATAATTCTAGTGTCTTCTTATGTGATAGAGGCACCAGGCCCCCTCAAGCAACTGCTAACTCTGCTCCCCCTATAGCTACACCACTGATTCAGGTGTTTTGTGCAAAGTGGAAAACAGAATACAAGAGCATTATGTATTATGCACAGTCAAGTGACAAAGGATTAAAAGGAAGGGTGCCATAATTCTTAGTCATTCGCCTACACAAAGAAAATCCACATGGGTCACCCTCCTGATGTGGATTCATGCCATCAAAGTACACCATCGCAGGACTGGAGGGCTAATCACTTTTCTACACCCATCCAACTTTCTCATTCATTTTAAGGGATGGTCAGGGTGAATCTGAACCATTTTTTATTATAATATTTTATTGCGGCACTGTAGGTTATTAAAACAAGGTGCGCTCTATAGGAACTTCAGCTTCAATGTATCAAAATAGAATATTAGGACCAAATAAAGGGTCCTGGAGCTTAGAGGGAACCGGTCGCCAGAGGTTTGGTCAATAACCTATTCCCGCCCTAAGACACACTATTACATCATGGTAAGCGGTTGTTCCCGTGAACCGATATAATAGTAAATAGAATACCTATCAAGACATATATAGACAATAAATCTAGAATGTGAATCACCAGTAGTACAAATATAGCACTAGCCAATATATAAAAAAAATCTTTATTAGAATATATAATAAAAACACATGTAGACCATCACACAAAATATAAAAAAAACAACACATAATAAAAATGTGGTAGTGGTATGAGGGGTCACAATGCATCACATTACATATACATGTGATAGGGCGGTATAATATATAGACAGATACTGTACAAAAAAACCCACCTCTTAAATTACCATTATACAGATATGTAAACAATAAATAGGGAGTATAGGTAAAGAGGTGAAAACACGATCAATGATCCAAAATCATGTCAAATACCAACCCATATTTTGCATGTTTGCCCCTCAATAAGACAAGCCACAGACCACAACCAAACGCCCCTGACGCACTTTTCGCCGTCAGCTTTTTCAAGGGGTAAATAATAATAAATAACAAATTCTTAATAAATTCTGTGAGGGCTGTAGTTTCTAAAATTGTTCCTTCACAGATTACAGATGATCGTAAACAGTCCAAGCAGCAGGACACTCTAATTAGCTTACATTCGGGGGGGGGGGGGGGGCTGCCTTTCTAACAAAAAAGTCTGTTTCAGACATCAATTTAGGCGTAACGTCCACGGCTGCGGACCGTCGCTCTCACTCACCCCTAGATGGCCGTGACCGCAGACTTCCATCTTTGGGCCGGCGCCTCTCTCCGAGGAGACGCCAGTGCTCGCATCTGCCCAGCTCTGCACTGGTCTCAAGGGCGCACGCTCGCACTCGTTCCAGGGCCAGCGCGCACATATGTATTTAATTAATTAATTATCCCCTGATCCCCCTGGACACTAAAAACGGCCCTGCCCTTCAACTCCTTGCCTGAGCATTGTGTATTCCCATTAGGCCTTATTCACACAAGCGTAATTCACGTCCATGTTACGTGCGTTAAAACAACGGACGTCACACAGACCTATGCAATTCAATGGGGCCATTCAGACATTCAGTGTTTTTCACGCAGTGTTTTGTTCTATACTTGTGCATTTTTTTGCGCATCACGCACCCATTGAAGTCAATGAGTTTGTGAAAATCATGGACAGCACACGGACATGTCATCCGCGTGCTGTCCGTGATTAACACAACAGTTGCTAAAGAAATGATGAGAAAAAGAAAAACACCTTCAGTTTTTTTTGCTGATGGAAAAAACGCGTAACATACGGATGACATACACGCGTAAAAAACGCAGATGTACACGTACACGTTCTTTGCCGCGGAAAACGCGGCAAAAGATGGTTGAAGTTGCCTCCCGTTGATTTCAATGGGAGGTGGAGGTGTTTTTTTCCTGTAAGCGGAAAACAACGCTTGCGGAAAAAGAATCGACACACCCTACCTTGAGGCGTTTTCCGCCTCAAAAACCCCATTGAAATCAATGGGAGATGGAAAAAAAACACCATGAACGTGACAACATGTTATTTCCTAATATATAGTTGACTAATTAATATATACAAATTGTTAGAGTCACTCACTTTACAAGCAGGAGTGTTTTTCCAATAGATATATCAGGGAATTAATGTCGATACAATTTTAAAATAATAAGAAAACATCCTGGAGGGGTCTCTTTATGGCCTAAATGACACAGGTCTATCTGAAATAATATTGATGGGAATATTGATGTCCCCATGAACAGTGGATAAACACGAGAAATCGTAAAACATGCACTAGACATAGGTTACAAAGAGCAAATCATTATTCATGTCAGAAAGTCATAATTAACTGACGCACACACTACAGGCAAAGATTTAACATGTCAAAAAATAGGAAATCCACATATAACAAACATGTAAGAGATTTGAGATGGGAAAGATAATACTTGATGCTAACAGAGCAAAATAAGTCAAGATCTCTATATGAATTCATAAAGTAAAGGCAATTAACACCATACGGCCAGAAGTATGTAGACACCTGACAATTACACCGATATGAGCTTGTTGGCCATCCCATTCTAAAACCATGGGAGTAAATATGGAGTTGGGCCCCTTTTGTGCCTATGCCTCTATTTTTCTGGGAAGACTTTCCACAAGATCTTGGAGTTTGTCTGTGGGAATTTGGGCCCAATTAGACAAAAGAGCATTTGTGAGGTCAGACAATGTTGTCCGAGAAGGTCTAGCTCGTGATCAGCGTTCCTGTTCATTCAAAAGGTGTTTTCTGGGGTTAAGATCGGGGCTCTGTGCAGCCACTGGAGTTTCTCCACACCAAGTCTTTATAGACCTCACTTTGTGCACAGGAGCACAGTCACCCAGGAACACAAAAGGGCCTTCCCCAAACTGTTGCTACAAAGTTGAAAGCATGCAATTGTCAAAAATGTCTTTGTGTGTTGTAGTATTAACATTACCTTTCACTGGAAATAAGGGTCTAGCTCAAACACAGACCAGACTGCCAGATAGGGAAAAATGCATAATCACTGCGCAGAACACGTTTACACTGCTCCAGAGTCCAGTGCAGCGTGCGTTACACCACTTCAGACGACGCTTTGCATTGTGCATGCTGATCTTAGGCTTGTGTGCAGCTGCTCAACCACTGAAATGGCATGGCTGTGTGGTTAATTTTAAGCACCTGTTTGCAATGGGTGTGTCTGCACACCTGAACTTAATAACCTTAATATTGCCTCCTTCAATGTGAAGGGGCTGAATATTCCTGAAAAGCGGGCGCAAATCCTACACCATCTACACAAGCGTAAGGTACACATTGCATGCTTCCAGGAAACACACTTCAAGGAAGGACATACCCCTACCATTAAGCATAAATTTTACACTACTTGGCACTTCAATAAAAATTCCCTTTCCAGGTCGTGTGGAGTGGCCATAGCTCTCCACAAGTCCCTCCCTCATCAGGTTGTCAATTCGGTCGTGGACCCCGACGCTAGATATATCATCTTAGTGCTCAATATCGGTGGGAGGGAGTTCACGGTGATTAATGCTTATGCTCCCAACCAGGGTCAGGTGCCTTTCATTCTTAAACTTATAGATACCGCCCTTCCAGTGGTCCGGGGGACTGTGGTGCTGTGCGGAGACTTCAACCTTACTTTGGATCCGACAGTGGATAACTCTACTGGTCGCTCGAGTGTTGCATATGGTGCTATTAGGCGGGTGAGACGTGCACTCTTGCAGCTTCAACTCTGTGATGTGTGGCGCCTTCAACATCCCGCTGATAAGGATTATAGTTTTTACTCCCATCCGTATGGCACTTACAGTCGCTTGGACTACATTTTTCTTCAGCAACATGCTCTCCCCTGGGTCACCGCCACGTCCATTGGCAGTATCCTATGGTCTGACCATGCCCCGGTGTATTGCACCTTACATCTCCCCTTCCTCACTAAGGGCCCTTGGACTTGGAAACTTAACGAGTCCCTCCTCCTGAATGGGGTGTGCCATGCTGACTTGCTTCAAACGGTGGAGTATTTCACACTTGATCACGCCCAGGATGACACGTCCCCCTTGGTTCGTTGGGAAGACCTTAAATGTGTCCTCAGGGGGGTCCTTATAAAACACGGGGTGCACCTTAAAAGAGAAAGGGCTCACTCCCTTAAAACTGCGCTCCAAAAAATTAGCTCCCTTGAACTGTCTCACAAGCGTGCGCTTTCTCTTCCGATTTTACGGGAATTACAGGTTGCCCGACAGGATTCCAGACGGCTGCTGGACTCCGCCCAGCAGCGTGCTCTTCAAGTCTGTCGTAGTAAGTTCTATGAGTTTGGCAATAAGAGCGGACACATGTTGGCCAGAGCTTTAAAGGCTAGGATTGCTCAGTCACACATACCAAACACTAAATCTCCTTCTGGCCAGGTTGTTCACACGACCCCAGAGATCGCGGATTGCTTCCATAGCTTTTTCTCTGACCTCTACAACCTTGACCCTCCCGCCCCCTCCCATCCGCCGGATCTGGATTCTTTCCCCTCTCCCTTCACACCGTTGTCTAGGGAGATGGCCGAGGAACTTGATATGGACTTCACCTCCCCGGAGCTCCTTGCGGTTATAACCGATCTTCCTGGGGGAAAGAGTCCGGGCCCGGACGGCTATACTGCCAAGTTTTACAAAGCGTTGGCTGATCATTTGATACCGCTTCTACTTCCAGCTTTTAATTCTATTTCCCCGGAGGTCATGTTTCCTCCTAGCTCTACTTTGGCCCATGTCACGGTTACCCCTAACCCAGGTAAAGATCCTCAACTCTGCTCAAGTTATCGTCCCATCTCCTTACTCAATGTAGACCTAAAAATGTACGCCAAATTGCTCGCCAATAGATTGAATAAATACCTGCTTAGTCTAGTTCATCCGGACCAGGTGGGGTTTGTGCCTGGTCTGGAGGCCCGGGACAACACCCTTAAAACTTTTGATATCATCCATCACGCCCAGACTAACCACATCCCGCTCATGATCCTATCCCTAGATGCCGAAAAGGCGTTTGACAGAATATCGTGGCCTGCCCTTTGCCAAACCCTTCAACATGTAGGCATAGGACCCTCTCTCCTGGCAAAAATTATGGCACTGTATCGCACGCCTTCGGCCCAAATAAAAATAAATGGATCCCTCTCGGCACCTTTCCCGATTCATAATGGCACAAGACAGGGCTGCCCCCTGTCCCCCCTGTTGTATGTCCTGGTCATGGAGCATCTCATGGCCTTCATTCGGAACAACACGGATATTAAAGGTATTACCATTGGAGGGATGGAATATAAGTGCTCTGCATTTGCTGATGACCTATTGGTCTATCTCACAGACCCTCATGTCTCTCTCCCTTCATTGATGTCCGAGTTGTCCCGTTTTGGAACATGGTCTAATTTCAAGATCAACCTCTCTAAATCTGAAGCGTTGAATGTTTCTCTCCCGGTCCCGTTAGAATCACTTCTCCAAAGTAACTTCCCTTTCTCGTGGCCCTCCAGAGGCATTACATATTTGGGTGCCCGTATAAGTAGAGACCTCACACAACTGTTTACAAATCATTTCATCCCCCTGCTGGCCAAGTTTCGTACTGATCTTAATTCCTGGCATAAGACTGAATTTTCCTGGTTTGGCCGTATTAATATTATTAAAATGTCTCTCCTTCCCCGATTACTTTATCTCCTGCAGACGATCTCCATCTCTATCCCATCTTCTTATTGGTTGCGGCTTCAGCAGTGCTTTGGCTCCTTCATTTGGCCGACTAGTCGTCCGCATTTGAGCCGAGCTCTTCTAACTCGTTCCAGGGATGCGGGTGGGGTTGGTCTGCCGGATTGTCGGCTCTATTATCTAGCATCAACTCATGCGCGTGTTTTAGATTTTTTTCATAATCGCGAATCAAAACTGTGGGTCCGTTTGGCTCACCAACTATGTCCCAGTACCCTATCTACCCTGCTGTGGACCCTGCCTGGGAATAGTCCGACCCAAGCCTTCTTTGTTGTTCACCATACCCTCTTGGCGTTGCGGTCCTTAGGGCCTGGAAGTACGCTGGTAGACCCCCTGGGTCCTTTAACTCCTATTACGGATAATCCAGCCTTTCCGGCTGGTAAGGCTGGTCGCTCCTTCCTAGGTAGGTCATCCACCGACCCCATGTATTTTGCCCAGGTCCTCTCTGCTTCCTCTCTTCTCCCTTTAACCTACATCTGCACCGATGATGTGCCCTCTACTCGCCGTATGTATGAATACGCCCAGTTAAAGCATTTTTATGGAGCCGTTAATCGACGCGCACATCTCCACCGGTTGTTAACTGACTTTGAACACCTATGTGTCTCCACCCAGCCCCCTACCCATGCCATCTCCACATTATATAAACTACTCCTTTCACAGCGATCCCACCAACTCCCCTCCTTCTGCGGGGCCTGGGAGAGAGAATTACATACTACATTTACGGATGCACAATGGAAGCGGTGTTTCTCCCTTTCTCAAAAAGCCTCTATAGCCATTAGAGCCCAGGAAACTAGTTACAAAATTGTCTCTAGATGGTACAGGGTCCCGGCTGCTCTTCATAAATGGTATCAGTCTATGCCTGACAATTGTTGGCATTGTGGTGCTGTGGGAGGTTCCATGTCTCATGTTTGGTGGAGTTGCCCCTCGTTGAGAAGTTTTTGGGATGCAGTACTTAAATTAATATTGGAGGTTACTGGAGTCTCTGTTCCCAATTCTCCGGAAGCAGCTCTTTTATTTATGTTCCCGATGCCAATACACGTTTATAAAAGTTCCCTAACTAGACATCTCCTTCAGGCGGCAAAATCAGTGATCCCGCGTAGGTGGAAAACGGCAATACCTCCAACATTAGATGAGTGGTTTTGGGCGGTTGCCTTGATACAGCGAATGGAAGACCTGGTGGCTCATTCCCCGGCAGCTGTGGTAAAATACACATCTACATGGTCTCCATGGATAATGTTCCTTTCTTCCTCTTCATACCTCACGGCCGTAACCTGAGTCGGCCTATGCCCCTGTGAAGTGTACTGTGGTGCTTATTCGCTGCTGGTTTCACTCATAATACCACAGAACAGGATTCCGGGATCCCCATGTCCTCTCCCCTCCCTCCTATTCCTCCCTCTCTTGGGGCCTTTTTCTATTCTTTCTCTTCCCCTGTCTAGGGTAATGTGCCTCTCCTTCTCCGCTTGAATTCAGTGGCCTCAATGTATGTTCTGATGTTTTGCTTCTAGGCTCATTCATGCTGCTGACATATACTGAACAATGTCCTTTGTATTGAGTTGTGATGCACATTTTTTATTTTTGTTTTTGTTGTTTTTGCTTTGGTCCTTGACCTTGTTTGTTGTTCTTCCGTTTACTGTGTGGAGGCCTTCCCTCCACTATGTCTTGTAACTTTGTGTACTGAAACTCAATAAAAACTTTGAATAAGAAAAAAAAAAAAAATTGTTTTACTTTTGGAAATACAGCTGTTCTGTATTCTATATACAGAACAGCTTTATTGTTCGCTATTCACTGAATTTGTTAGTCCTGCGGATCTAGCGAACTTAGTTGTGATAGTTTACAGGTGGATCCCGTTTGTCATAGACATGCAGGACCCGATCTCACCGAACCCATCAGGTCCGCGGGACTGACGGATTCAGTGAATAGTGCTAGATACAGCTGCTCTGTATAGAGAATACATAACAGCTGTATCTTAAAAAGTAAAATAATTTTTAAATAGAAACTAATTAAGAAGTTACAGTAAACGCACTGACTGATCTATATATTAAAAAACAAAAAAACCTCAAAAGGTATACACAGCCTTTAAATATGGCTATATGCATTCTATTCTGTAGAAAACCTCCAAAGAACACAAGTTCCCTTACTGGTCCCCTTTTGGTCTTTTTTTTCCAAACGGTGGCTATATAAAAAATAAAGAACTAACATGGTAATTTATGATCCAGAAGTAGCTCCAGGTCACCACCTTGAACGCTCTTACTGCCAGGACAGTTAGTGTTGATCCTAATAACAAATTCAGCTCTGCCATATATATATATATATATATATATATATATATATATATATATATATACACACACACACTACCGTTCAAAAGTTTAGGGTCACTTCGAAATTTCCTTATTTTTGAAAGAAAAGCACAGTTCTTTTCAATGAAGATAACATTAAATTAATAAAAAATACACTCTATACATTGTTAATGTGCTAAATGACTATTCTAGCTGCAAACGTCTGGTTTTTAATGCAATATCTACATAGGTGTATAGAGGCCCATTTCCAGCAACCATCAGTCCAGTGTTCTAATGGTACATTGTGTTTGCTAACTGTGTTAGAAGGCTAATGGATGATTAGAAAACACTTGAAAACCCGTGTGCAATTATGTTAGCACCGCTGTAAACAGTTTTGCTGTTTAGAGGAGCTATAAAACTGACCTTCCTTTGAGCTAGTTGAGAATCTGGAGCATTACATTTGTGGGTTCGATTAAACTCTCAAAATGGCTAGAAAAAGAGAGCTTTCATGTGAAACTCGACAGTCTATTCTTGTTCTTAGAAATTAAGGCAATTCCATGCGAGAAATTGCCAAGAAACTGAAGATTTCCTACAACGGTGTGTACTACTCCCTTCAGAGTACAGCACAAACAGGCTCTAACCAGAGTAGAAAGAGAAGTGGGAGGCCCCGCTGCACAACTGAGCAACAAGACAAGTACATTAGAGTCTCTAGTTTGAGAAATAGACGCCTCACAGGTCCTCAACTGGCAGCTTCATTAAATAGTACCCGCAAAACGCCAGTGTCAATGTCTACAGTGAAGAGGCGACTCCGGGATGCTGGCCTTCAGGGCAGGGTGGCAAAGAAAAAGCCATATCTGAGACTGGCTAATAAAAGGAAAAGATTAATATGGGCAAAAGCACACAGACATTGGACAGAGGAAGATTGGAAAAAAGTCTCATGGACAGACGAATCGAAGTTTGAGGTGTTTGGATCACACAGAAGAACATTTGTGAGACGCAGAACAACTGAAAAGATGCTGGAAGAGTGCCTGACGCCATCTGTCAAGCATGGTGGAGGTAATGTGATGGTCTGGGGTTGCTTTGGTGCTGGTTAAGTGGGAGATTTGTACAAGGTAAAAGGGATTTTGAATAAGGAAGGCTATCACTCCATTTTGCAACGCCATGCCATACCCTGTGGACAACGCTTGATTGGAGCCAATTTCATCCTACAACAGGACAATGACCCAAAGCACACCTACAAATTATGCAAGAACTATTTAGGGAAGAAGCAGGCAGCTGGTATTCTATCTGTAATGGAGTGGCCAGCGCAGTCAGCAGATCTCAACCCCATAGAGCTGTTGTGGGAGCAGCTTGACCGTATGGTACGCAAGAAGTGCCCATCAAGCCAATCCAACTTGTGGGAGGGGCTTCTGGAAGCATGGGGTGAAATTTCTCCCGATTACCTCAGCAAATTAACAGCTAGAATGCCAAAGGTCTGCAATGCTTTAATTGCTGCAAATGGAGCATTCTTTGACGAAAGCAAAGTTTGAAGGAGAAAATTATTATTTCAAATAAAAATCATTATTTCTAACCTTGTCAATGTCTTGACTATATTTTCTAGTCATTTTGCAACTCATTTGATAAATATAAGTGTGAGTTTTCATGGAAAACACAAAATTGTCTGGGTGACCCCAAACTTTTGAACGGTAGTGTATATATATATATATATATATATATATATATATATATATATATATATATATATATATATATATATATATATATATAAAAGAAAGAAATCCCACAGCACTCCTATAGCAGGACGGAAACATTGCAGCTGTTGACTGAATAAATCACATACTTTTTGGAACCATCGGAGTGCTGTGGGATTTCTTTCTTTTATGTTTTATAATCCACGGATCTGGATTACCTGCTTGCACCCATTACCGTGTTGGAAGCTGTCGCAGAGTGCTGCTTATCTCTGCATATATATATATATATATATATATATATATATACTGTATATATATATATATATATATATATATATATATATTGTACTCTAAATCCATTATATAATCTATATTAATAAAGCATGAGAGGTCTCATTATATCTCAGGATAGTGCAATACTATAATGTTTACCAATGACAAGGTTTCTGGTCAAACCATAAATTAAATATTGAAGGACCAACTAATTTCTGGCAAAACATACTTGCAGCAAACATGCATTATAGTAATATCTAAATCTTCAGGTGTAAGCAAAAATGTGGTTTATTAAGATTGTATTACATTCATCCAAATGTTTCATTAACCTGCAATTTTTTTCAGTCTCATACTGAAATACAAGAAACGAAATGAAAGTAGCATGCAGATCTCTAATTGTATTACTTGTACCTGCTTTATGAAAGATGAGGATCATGTATGCGCTCATATAATATTACACATTGCAAAAAGATTATTATTAAATGAAATCATATTAAAGTAGCATTATAGGTGGGGGACGCTACCCATCTCCCAAAAGACAGCAAATAGCAATTAAATGAAAGAGTCATTATTAATAGCATACACTCGAAATCTAACATCTCTCTTTGGTTCTTTGGACATGCTTATGATATCTGGTGCCCCTTGCTTCCACGATAACTTTCATTACATAAGTATATTCCTAATTTACTATTAAAAAGATGCATGTATGAGATAGTGTATTGGGGTTTTAATATAGTTAGAGCAACATTACCTCTGGAGTTACACTGTCCTTCCCAATGGGTAACTACTTACTTACCCCTCTTGCTCAAAAAAGGAAGATTAAAAAAAACATTCAAACCAATTTTCTTTTTTTTTTGGCTTCTAATGTTATATTCCAATGCTTTACTATATTTGCAAAGACATGATAAATATCATTCATGCATAAATGTGCATTAATATGGATGTAATTGGTCTTTTTCTTCTAAAGGTGTTGTCTGGGAACAGAAAAAGGTCTGCTTTTTTTTTCTTCTTCTAGAAATAGTGCCACACCTGTCCATTCAAGGGTGGTTACAGAGGGGCAGGGGGGTCCTTCATGAGTCAACCTCTTTTCTTTAAATATCATTTTACAATTTGCAAATATTTGTTATCTTGTATTGATCCGCAGCTACATATATTTAGAGAACTCATCTGTATTACAGTCCGGAGATCAGAACTTGTCTGGTTGCTATCGTGCAATGTACAGTATACGGCTGCACTTCATTCTATAAACACACAGGTTTTCTTACGTCAGGTTACTGTACATGTAAAGATCACACATCCCAGAATTCAAATCACCACGGCAAACTCTGTGCAGGCATTGAGCCACAAAAGAATGCAGGGGGATTTCAGCCTGCAGAATTATGAATGTAGCTGTGAATGAGACAGTGCTAGAATACAATCTGTAACTTGGCCTCTGTTTTAGACTGAATTCGAAAAAGATACAGATAATTATACAATAGATTAATCGAACTAGTGCAGAATGTGGGAACATATTAACCTGTGCTGGAAAAATACATAGACATGAATGGTAATCAAGTACTTCAAGTAGACGATTAAAATGGGTTCTTTAACAAATTGCACCGTACTACAGTATTTATACAGAAATGCAGAATGCACAAAGCCAGTCATAGAGGTGAGATCACAGTCGCCTAATTGCCCGTTTGTACCAAATATTGCCTACTCCACCATAAACACGCACACTCGGCGTGAATGTTTATATCTATCGGGAGGGGGAATAAGTCATTGTCAAAACCCTCCTTCGCTGCGGTTTATCTCCCTTGAGAACTAAGGATAGGGCAAGTTGAAACTTAACAAGCTCGATCCCTTTACCCCCTTCCCTATATTGTCAATGCCTGTAAAAAAAAACAAATCTATTTTGGTTTTAAACAGTCTGCTTGAAATAAAGAGCTCCAATAGACAATCTGGGCCTGTTTATGACCACAATGAATGTCTCCTCTTTGAGTGAATAATGAACTGTGTCTTAATAGAAGTATATTACATGGGCAGATGCAGCAAAGAAACTCTAAAGCAAATATTTCTAAAAAAAAAAAGTGGTATATTCTAAAACAATACGTACTCTCTTTCCTCTGTCAGGTGCGCTAGAAGTTGGTTTTGTTCACAAATTTTCTCGCCCAAGTTTTCATTGGCAAGCCTGTTGAACAGAAAAAAGAAAAATTTACGATGCTGAAACTATAGCTATTTATTAGGAATCAAACAGCCTCCGAATTTAAAGCAGTTTAGTATTAGTATATCAGTAAAATAAAAGAAGTAAAATAAAAGTTAAAAAAAAAGCTCAATACAAACAGCATTTGTGATATGGTGCCAATGTCATTGTCGGCACAATCAAATGAACATAAAGAATTCTAGGATCAAAGCTCAGTACATGCTCACATTAACCCCTTCCCACCACAACCAGTTTTTCCTCTGCACTTTACAAGCGCCATACCTTTTTTCTTTTTCTGTCCATATAGCTGTATAAGGGCTTGATTTTTGTAAGACAAGTTGTAGTTTTTCATGGCACTAGTTACTGCACAATATAATGTACTAGAAAATGGGAAAAAAAATATTTGTGGGGTGGAATGGGAAAAAAAAAGCGATTCCATTGTTTTTTGGGCATTGTTTTTACGGTGTATTTTGAGAGCCATAACTTTTTTATTTTTTCCAACAATTGAGTGATAGGAGGGCTTATTTGCGGGTCAAGTTGTAATTTTCAATGTTACCATTTTGGGGTACATGCAAGTTTTTTTATCACTTTGTATTAAAAAAATTGGTGGGAGATCAGGCGATTCTTGCGTTTACTTTTTTTTTATACGGTGTTAATCGCGCGGGTTAAATAATATTATATTGTAATAGTTCAGACTTTTACAGATGCGGTGATACCAATTATGTTTCTTTTCTTTTCTTACAATGCTTTAGGAGGAATATTTCTTTTTGTGTACTTAAAAAAACAACTTTATTTTACTCTTTACTTTATTTTATTAGTCCCCTTAGGGACTTGATCCATCTATCGTTGGATCGCTTGCATGATATAGTGCAATACTAATGTTTTGCAGTATATCGTGATTCTGACAGTCTCTTATTAAGCCTTGCCCAACTTCGGACTGGGATTTGTTGGGCCCACCAGAGGACATGATTCTAAGGGCCCACCATCCATCTATATAGAACATGTACATGTCCCCTTTTAATTTCATCATAGTCCTTGTTGTTATCATTGTACACACAGGACATATCCTCAATAAGGTCTAATAGGTAATTTGTAAATCATCCCGTAAGAAATAGACCATAGTGGCAAGTGATTGGCTCCAAAGAGCTCCAAATGGGGTTGTCTTCTGCTGGACCATTAAGGTCCATTATTGTGTTAGAGCCTGGGCTCACCGGCGGGTTTAATGGTGGACCAGTCCGACCCTGGCTCTGCCAGAGGCAGAAATTAATAGCAGTACAAAGATGGCATACCCGGGGGCCTTTATTAGGCCCCCAGGCTGCCATGTATACCATTGGCAGCCCGCAATTGCATTGTGGGGGGACCGATGGGCTGTTAGAGGGGATCGCCCCCCTCTTTCTAATGCCTTAGATGCCGTGATCGCTATTGACTGCGGCATCTAAGGGATTAAACAATCGAGTGGGATCCCGCGCGTTAAAGTGAAGTGTCGGCTGTAACTTACAGCTGACACTTGCGTTGTATAGAGTGAGCTCAGTCCATGAGCCCGCTCCATACTTCCCCCTACCCGGCTATGACGTAAGTATACGTCATATGTCGGGAAGGGGTTAAGGAGTATTGCAAATAGTGCAGATTTTAGACCGTGTTCCCAGGACATGGCATCTTAGTACTGGTGCACTATTAGTAGCTGTGAAGTGCTAATAGTGTGAAAATCGCCAATAGGCTGCTATCCAAAATGGTGCACTACACGTAACCGTGTGCCTGGCACCTTATAGAAGCCTTATCCGTGGGCTTAGAATAATAAGCAGTCACTCCCCTTATAAATGGTGCATCTGTGCAACCTTCCTCCATATAACATTGTGGCTTGCCAGCATCCTGCTGGGAATTGGTATTTTAACCTGCATTGTATCAGTAACTTAGGCCTTTTTCAGTGATATGTTGCGTCAGAGGATACCAGGGCTCTCAAAGTATCATTAAAATTTGGCACCATGACCCCTAGACCGCCTGCTATCATGGCTGAAAAAAAACCTCTACCGCCAATCACCAAAGAAGCTTATAACACTATACTATAACAGTCTCATTACGATGAGATTAAGGGCTTATTCAGACGAATGTATAATACGTCAGTGCAACGCGCATGATTTTCACGCGCCTCGCACGGACCTATGTTAGTCAATGGGGCCGTTCAGACTGTCCGTGATTTTCACGCAGCGTATGTCCGCTACGTAAAACTCACGACATGTCCTATATTTGCCAGTTTTTCGCGCATCACGCACCCATTGAAGTCAATGGGTGCGTGAAAACCGCTCACGGCACACGGAACCACTTCCGTGTGCCGCGCGCAATGCGCGCTACAATAGTCAAAACTATGAATGAAAACAGAAAAGCACCTCGTGATTTTCTGTTTACAAACATACAAACAGAGTGTCATAATGATGGCGGCTGCACGAAAATCACACAGCCACGCATCATACGCTGCTGAAACACGGAGCTGTTATGGACCTTTTGCGAGCGCAAAACGCCGTGTTTTTTTGCGCCCGCAAAATGCACACGCTCGTGTGAATCCGGCCTAACAGTGCAGCCTTCCTTCCTTAAATCTTGGGAGTTGGAACTGAATACAACTTTTTCTGACAAAGAAATCAAGGAGATCCGTAGAAACTCCTTAGGTGTATCAAACTACTGGAATCCTCATACAAACTGACCTCTGGATGGTATAAGACCCCATGGGTGTTAAATAAAATTTGTAATTAAATCTCCCCTAACTGCTGGAGATGTAATAAAGCCCCGGGAACTACACCTATGGTCGGAAAGTGAGAAAATGTCTCCTTACTGGGAACAGACACAAAATATCCTTATTACTATCACACACTCCTCCATCGATATTACTCCCCGAGTGTTGTTCTTAAACATGTGGCCAACATTCCCTAGAGGGACGCCCAGGGAGCTATAATTACAACTCCTTTCTGCAGCCAAGTCACTGATACCGCTGTATTGGAAGACTTAGGCTGGGTTCACACGACCTATTTTCAGGCGTAAACGAGGCGTATTATGCCTCATTTTACGCCTGAAAATAGGGCTACAATACGTCGGCAAATATCTGCCCATTCATTTGAATGGGTTTGCCGACGTATTGTGCAGACGACCTGTAATTTACGCGTCGTCGTTTGACAGCTGTCAAACAACGACGCGTAAATTGACTGCCTCGGCAAAGAAGTGCAGGGCACTTCTTTGCAACGTAATTTGAGCTGTTCTTCATTGAACTCAATGAAGAGCAGCTCAAGATATACGAGCGTCACAGACGCCTCGTATATTACGAGGAGCTGCTTTTACGGCTGAAACGACGCAGCTGTTTTCTTCTGAAAACAGGCTGTCATTTCAGCCGTAAATTACAGCTAGCGTGTGAACATACCCTTAGACTGTGCCGCCAATAAGAAACTGGCTTAGGAAAGGAGTCCAACTTGGTAGAATGGAGGAGCTCTCACATTTGGAATTTCATTCTCATGCCAAATACAAAAAAAATTGGGAACCCTGGTTTGCGTTCTGCGAAAATGACTTCCTTAAACACCTTTGGTGTGAAAAGCCATTTCTGTCGGAAAACGATAATTAGTATTTTGCCTTTTCTCTGTTTCTGGATGAATTACCAATAGAATCCTTAGGCCTGTTGCGCTTTGGAACCCTCTTCCCCTTATGGTTCCCCTCCCTTGACATTCTGTGATTGTGAACAGAACTAAAAGCAAACATTTTCTACTACCTTATTATTTAACTTGTTATTTCTAATGCAGATGATATGCAATCTGCACACTCGACCTCTGATTATGAGTCTTGATAATTACTTGTATACTGTGTGCATTGTTGTTATGGCTCACAATGTTATCATTCTACTGCCTTTATGTGAAACCTCAATAAAAAATTATTGTTGGGAAAAAACATTTGGCACCATGGCCATATCGCTGGCAGTTGAAACCAGGCTAAGGACCATACCACTAATTCTTGGCTTCTGTGTGAGGATCATATAAGACAGAATTATCAATGAAATAAGCACTATAAAGGCTGGATTTTGCACCAGTATAACATCAAGTTGTGTTGGGTCATGACCTTTTTTTCTTATTAGCTTAACCCCTTCAGGACGCTGCATTTTCTAGCATTGATGCTGCCACAATTTTTTCCTTTTTTTTCATCACTGCGTTCCGTGGGCCATGACTTCTAATTTCTCTGTCGATGCAGTCGTATGAGGGCTTGTTTTGTGGGGTACGTATAACTGTTTGATGAACTTTTATAAACTTTTTCTAAACAGGGTATTGAAAAAAAAAAAATCAACAGCATTTCCACCATCGTTTTTTGCGCTTTAAATTCAAAATAAAAAATTCACGGCATAAGGTATGTTTCAGACCTTGCTGGGACTTCAAATAGAAATGCCCTTTAAAAAGGCAGCAATGTCTCAAATATGTCTATACAAGCATTTCAACTGGTAGCTGATTAACCTTAAGGTTTTCTCCTGCATATAAGAATGAGGCTTACTTCTTCAAGTAAACGATGACATTTTTTAATATAGT
This sequence comes from Rhinoderma darwinii, assembly GCF_050947455.1. Taxonomy (NCBI): domain Eukaryota; kingdom Metazoa; phylum Chordata; class Amphibia; order Anura; family Rhinodermatidae; genus Rhinoderma; species Rhinoderma darwinii. The sequence continues at coordinate 65,591,628 of NC_134691.1, forward strand.
CTCTTTGTCAACGTGGTGCCTGAAGGAAGAGACCTTAGGGATAGTGCTGTCTCTGTGCCGTGACTATGGACCGCGGCGTATATTGAAGTATATAGGTATGCAGCATGCTCAGGCTCTAAGACACCTTGTATGAATTTGCACATGTTAAACACATAGACATTCAAACAGAACTCTCCCCACTATCATGGCTCAGGGACTACATTGACAGAGACACCGTTTCAAAAATGTAATCAATGTGCAATGAAATGGTAAAAAAAGAACAGCAGAAAACTCAACTGATCTTCAAACAGTTAAATAGCATTTACAGCTGAGACCATTTCTAAAAATATTTCAAACGTATACTTTATGTATGCAGAGCTAAATTTACTTACAATGTACCCGGAGGCAAAAGCTGCAGTGAAGTAAAAGTTACTGAGGGTTATGATGAAGCAACATCACTTCAATTTCTTCAAATACAAAATTGCTGATGTCAGCCTATAAAGAATGGTAACTATTTAATCTGAACTTCGTGCAAGTAATCCAAACTTTTATAGAATATTAATGGACAACAATATACAGGATAACATAAAATCGGAATATTACTGCTGGCTAAGTGAAAGGAGGAAATGGCTTGTTATCGTGAATATATGAGGGGGTTCTTTGCAGTGAGAGTGGAATGCTATCCTGAAAAGAGTAGTAATGGTAAAGTCAATAACAAAATCTTTATTGTACCTTTAGCTTAATGGACCTCACACAAAAATGTCTACATTATCTTATGTGAAGTTTTAGGATTACCTGCCCCCAGGATCCCCTTTTTTCACAACCATCTGTTTCATAGAGGCGACATTTTTTCAAAATGACTGCAAAACGGGCACAACTGTGAAGTAATACTTCTGTAATACTCTGGAACTACTGCTATAGCAGCCAAAGGCGCTGCTACGGGGCCAGCAGCACAATGAGGCACGTGCCTTCTGGCCCCTTATGCACGGTGGCGTCGCTAGCACAGGGCATTCGGGGGCCCTGGGTGACTGCCACATTCAATTCTATCTGCATCCTTAGGATGCAAATACAATTGAATGCTATGACAGGGAGCTAGCTCCCTGCTCTGCCATTCACTAGGCTACAGGCCACGTTAGGCCTGCAGCCTATAAGCCATTGGGACAGGATCCCTGCACGGGCCGACGCTTTTACATCACTGGATCACGCTGGCCTATGCAAGAGTTCCGTCTCGGCGTCTCATAGATTGCTGAAGAGGCTGTGGAGCAGCTCTGTTCGTCGCTGAAACGGGGCTAGGTGAGTTCAATATTTTTTTCCATTTATTTTCACTATCTACAAGGGGGAGGTGTATGGCACTATCTACAAGAGGGGTATGTGGCACAGTCTACAGTGATGGCACTATCTACATTGGAGTGGGTGTGTGGCACTATCCACAGGGGTGGTGTGTGGCACTACCCACAAGGGAACTGTGTGTGGCACTACCTGCAAGGGGCTGTGTGTGGCACTACCTACAAGGGGCTGTGTGTGGCACTATGTAGATGGGGGTGGGTGTGTGGCACTATGCACATTGGGTGGGTGGGTGTCAGGATCTACATGGAGGTTGATGTGTGGCACCATCTACATGGGTGTGTGTGTGTGTGTGTGACACTTTGTTTCACTACCTACAAAGGGCTGTGTGCGTGGCACTACCCACAAGGGGCTGTGTGTGTGGCACTACCCACAAGGGGACTGTGTGTGGCACTACCCACAAGGGGGCTGTGTGTGGCACTACCTGCAAGGGGCTGTGTGTGGCACTACCTACAAGGGGCTGTGTGTGGAACTACCCACAAGGGGGCTGTGAGTGGCACTACATGCAAGGGGAATGTGTGTGGCACTACCTGCAAGGGGCTGTGTGTGGCACTATGTACATGGGGGTGTGGGTGTGGCACTATGTACATGGGGGTGTGGGTGTGGCACTATGTACATGGGGTGGGTGTTAGGATCTACATGGAGGTTGATGTGTGGCACCATCTACATGGGTGTGTGTGGCACTATGTACATGGGGGTGGATGGGTGGCACTATCTACATGAGGTGGGTGGGTGTGGCACTATTTTCATAGGGGAGGGTGTGTGGCACTATCTACAGGGGTGTGTGGCACTATCTACAGGTGTGTGGCACTATCTACGGGGGTTATTGCCACTATCTGCAAGGGTGCTCTGTGTGGCACTACCTACAAGGGGGGCTGTGTGGCACTATCTACAACGGGGCTGTGTGTGGCTGTATCTACAAGGGGGCTGTGTGTGGCACTATCTACAAGGAGGAGTGTGTGGCACCCAGGGAAGGTGTGGCAGTCAAAATTTTGCTATGGGGCCCAGTATTTTCTAGTTATGCCACTGATTGAGATCTTAGCTCCAGCACCTTTTTTTTATTCACCTGCTCTATAGTGAAGCTTTTGTCACAGACCAGGTAAGCACAGGAATGAAACCATGGCCGAACATCTCTCCTCTGTATTTAGTATGTATAGACGCTGTATTTGGAGTAAGGTAGAAACTAATACTAAGGACACAGCGACTTCACTAGAGTAAAATTCTAGTATGAAGTCAGAATAAGATATTTTCCAAACTTGACCAAATTGATGTAAAGGAATATTAATGAAATATTATAGTAGTAGGTGAACTTCATTTAGTCAATGTATAAAGGTACTGAATGTTAGACTTCATGAGAATGACTGTACTGAGTAGTATTCTATGGGGTTCTACAGTATCTCCATATGCTTCCAACTTCATACAGAGCTAGTTTTTCCTGTTTAGTTCTGTACAAAAAAAACATGTGAATGCAATATTGGATGCCATATTTTAGAGCATTGCTTCTAGGGGAGAATAACACAATAACAAGGCGACGTATGAGGCACCATATGGCAGCACACGGAGTGCCTACCCAGTGACTCTGTGTGCCTCTGTACAGTCTTCTGCACATAACTCTGTAAGAGGTTTAATATTATGATGAACATATATATTTTCCAATGTTTGTTACTATTTAAATAAAATCATATCAGACTGTGTTCAGGCAGGGACTGTCATTATTTGGTGCGTTATTATGGCAGTGTCTACCTGTTACATGCAAGTACACAGGAACAATCATTTGAGCACTTGCTACTTTTCTTTAGTCATTTCAACGGGAAAATATGCAATACAAAATACAACTTTATGTATGTTTTTTACATGTTGTGAAGATAAAGCAAAGGAGGAAAAACAGGAACCGCTCTTAGAGCACTGCTGACTAAGAGACAAGCAGTAGTGGTCGTATATAATATAGCAAGATTACTTTAATTATGGCTACGTGTTTCGATGCTGGACTAGCATCTTCCTCAGGCCAGTAATATAGATTTTTAAAGTAACAAAGTAACACACTTATATAGCGTACAAAACTGTATAAAAAAAAAACACCAAACACGGCCCCACATAAGGTAAAATGGAGGAGGATGACAGAAAGGGTTAAGAACCAATGTGAACAGAGGACACAAACATATAATACAACAAGAAAGTGTGCAGTGATAAAATCAACAGGCAGAGTGATCTCCTAGCATAAAGTCACATAGTGTGTCACTTTATAACTCTGTATTACTGGGCTGAGTAAGATGTTATTCCAGCATTGAAATGCCTATCCACAATTAAAGTAATCTTGCTATATTATATAAGACCACTACTGCTTGTCTCTTAGTCAGCAGCGCTCCCAGAGAGGTTCCTGTTGTTTCTCCTTTGCTTTATCTTGTCTACCAGTGGTGGCAAGCTGTGCCAACTGGTCGGAGCCCAGCCGCAGCTGACGTACTATTTTTCATACACAAACCATGGTTGTGCCCGTTTGGGCAACCGACTCAGGTGAGCACTTTTTCACCACAATATTTTACCACTTTGTGAATAGGGGAGACGCTGTATAATTTTTCTCCTTTAGGTTTTTTTTTACATGTTGTGTAACCTACATAAAGCAAAAAAAAACTACAAAATACTACTACAAAAACTACTACTGAATCAACATTAAAATGTATAGGTTTAGTCTATTTTTGGAAGTGTGAACCTGATATTCTAAAGACAATTTCTGGCTGCACCTGAAAACCACATTGCTGCATGCAGCATTCCATATTGGTGTCGGTCATGCCACAGAGCCACTGGTTTTACGTGGGGTGCCTAAACGCTGTTTTTCATAAAGACAGTTCTAGTACCATTCAGGGTACCCACACACGTAGAGGGATTGAGGCAGATTCTCAGCAGTGTATCTGCAGCATTTCTGCAGTAAAATCAGAACGTTAAGAATGTGAAATTTGCGGTAAAAAGCTAAAACATTTGAAAATCTGCAGCATGCTCTGATTTCCGTATGGAAAATGTTCAGCAACATGAGATTTTTTACATTTCTTCCACTGCGCCAGCAAATCCAGATGTAAAATACACAACAAAGGTTTTTACGCTGCATGAGAGGCGTAGCTCTCTGCCGCACCATTACGCAGTGTGTACAGGTAACCTAAAAGAAGAAGGTCACTGAAGATGATGAAAAAAACTCTTCATCGTTGCTACCTGGGAGTTCACATATGCGCATGTGGCCTGGTTTAGCTTCATAAAATCAGTGCAAACATTCATCTTATACAAAATATGTAACAAAAATGTGCACAGATACATTAAATGAATAGACTAATGCTAATATTGACGCTGGCTATTTTAACATTTCAGTGTCGGCGTCTTATTTGGAACATACATTAGTAATGGTGCGGAAAACAAGGCATGACCCATTACTATAGCTGTTTTGTGTTTTATTTTCACATAACTTTGACCTTGCTCAAACAAAGAGTAATCACAGAGCCCCTATTATATGTTCAAAAGTAAATTCAGATATCAATGTTAAATTGTAAAGGGTTTTGTGTAATGTGAGACGATTGTCCTGCTAACCAATACCCCATTAAAGAACACAGTAAAGTAACAGTATCAAGTTCAATCGCTTGCAAAAAAAAGCCCATTCATTATATCGGCTGCTTGCTGTATGTTTTTACTTAATGCTTCTGTCTCTGTGGACATATGAATTTCTATTTTTTTTCCCCAGATAAAAAACATATTTTCTCAATGGCTTGCACATGGAATTGGAATAATACATAAAATTAAAAAAGAAATGGCCAAACATTTTTAAAAGCCTTTGATTATTTGATGTTTTCCACTTAGGCATTAAAAATGATAATAATGCCCCTCTGAAAAAAAACAGCAAAGAAAGGCCGCCACCCGTAACAGTATATCACATAATGCCATCATGAGATACTCTTGTCATCTTGACGTATGGGATGAACTGCAAACAGCTGTCCTGTGTGTTATGAGAGGCAGGGAAACCTGCAGATGATTAGACTTCCTGTCATAGCTTTGACTGCTTCAGCTCTAATTTGACTCCGAACTGAAATATCAACAAAGAAGAATGAGAAAATTAAAAATTCAGCCCGTTTTGACACTGTTTTCTTGACAACAGTTTGACGTTAATAGACAATTGTGGGAGGATAAAATGAAAAGAAAGGAGCTGTCTCAAACCAAAAAAGAAAAAAAAATCCATTTACAGAGAAAAAAAAAAAGATGATGGAACTGCAAGAGGGAGCTCGTCTTCATAAAATGATGTGTCTTCGAATGGCAGCCGTCAATGAGGAAAACAGAACCTGTGATAATTCTTTCTTTCTACTAATAATAAAAATGTGAATTTATTTTATGTTTCAAGGAAACGGAGGGCCACAAACAATGAAGAAAAAAAAAAAGAAAGTTACTATAGTAACTGGGGCCTATGTAATAAACTACACGGGCCCCTGTTACTATAGTAACTGACAGTACTTACCCCTTCTCTTCCTGGAGCGCATCGGATGTTGTGACGTCACAGCGCTGTGCGTAGCGCAAAACGTCACGATGCTATGCGCCGCACACAGCGTCCCGACAGTTGATGCAGTGAGGACCTGCGGCCGAAGAGGAGGTCAGTTTAGTTTTATTGTTTTGCTGATGGGTTGGGGTCAGATACCCGGGACCCCCGCAAATCAGCTGTTTTGAAGGGGTTGCAGCCGCTCGTACGAGCGCTACTTCCCCTTCATTCCGGTCACTTTCTCACACTGAATCGCCGACACGGACGTGACGATTCAGTGTGAGCAAGTGAGGGAAATGAAGGGGAAGCAGCACTCGTACGAGCAGCTGCAACCCCTTGAAAACAGCTGATTAACGGGGGTCCCGGGTGTCTGACCCTAACCCATCAGCTATTGATGGCCTATACTGAAGGTAGGCCATCAATGTTTAAACCTTTAAAGCCTGTATCTAAGCCTAAAGTGTGTTAGGCTTAGATACAGGGCCCAGCTTATACTGCATAAGAATACTGTCTGCTGGACCCTGTATCTAAGCCTACATTAGGCTTAGATACAGGGTCCAACAAACAGTATCACCCATGCACATGGGCCCTGTACCTAAGGCCCTGTTGACATCACCGCCACCCTTCCGTTGAGGGTTTCCGTCTGGTTAACCCCTCAACGGAAAGGCAAATGGAAACCTTAGCTACCGTTTGCATCACCATTGATCTCAATGGTGATGGAAACTTTGCTAAAGATTTCCGTTTGGGGGGATATTCATTTGTATCTATAGGGGGCTGTGTGTAACGCTCTCTATGGGGGGGTGTGTGTGTGATATCTACAGGGGGCTGTGTGTGGCGCTATGTATGGGGGGTGTAATATCCACAGGGGCTGTGTGTGGCACTATGTACAGGGGGCTGTGTGTGGCACTATGTACAGGGGGCTGTGTGTGGCACTATGTAGAGGGGGATGTGTGTGGCGCTATCTATGGGGGGGTATAATATTTACAGGGGGCTGTGTGTGGCACTATGTACAGGGGGCTGTGTGTGGCGCTATCTATGGGGGGGTGTAATATCTACAGGGGCTGTGTGTGGCGCTATGTACAGGGGCTGTGTGTGGCGCTATCTATGGGGGGGGGGTGTAATATCCACAGGGGCTGTGTATGGCACTATGTACAGGGGACTGTGTGTGGCACTATGTACAGGGGGCTGTGTGTGGCACTATGTACAGGGGGCTGTGTGTGGCACAATGTACAGGGGGCTGTGTGTATGTGGTGTTTTACAGTGTGTGGTATTATTATATTCAGGCGCGCAGTCTTTTGTGCTATTATATTTAGGGGCACAGTATGTGGCACCATGATAACTTTATTTTCATTTATAGGTGTGGAAATGTTGGAAAAGTGAGGAGTCGAAGACATCTGAGTGGCAAATTCTGCAGAAATCAGTCATGGTCGGGAGAAGTCGTCATGAGCTCTGGACCGGATGGAGAAGAGGAAAAAAATCTACTAGAATCTGAGACGTCGTCACATGTGAGTCACTAGATTTGTAGAGAATCTGTCACCTCTCCTGACATGTTTATTATAGGAAATCCTTGTATTTCACAAAAAGTCTTTCTGCAGTCCAGGACTGATAGACAATTCCCCTTGTCAGGAGGATGTGTCCCTGCACAGTGTGATACTGTCAGTATGTAGGGACACAGCCCTGTGACAAGGGGAATCCATAACACCCATTTGTTAATGCTTGCCCAAAAAGGTAGTGTTAAAAATAGTTACGGCGCGGCAGAGCGGAGGTGCGCAAGGGGGGCCAAAGTTTGGGTAACAGCCTAGGGCCCATCGTCTACTTAATCCGCCACTGTGTGCATGTACAGGGGCATACCTAAAATTCAATGGACCCCAACACTATGTCAGGAATGGGTCCCTACCACCCTGAGAACTGCAGTAATGCAGACAGCTGCATAACTAACTTTCCTAGGGTCCTATTAGACGGGCAGATATACTTTCATTAACTATCGAATGAGCGATGACTTAGCGAGTCCTTTGCATTCAAAAGATGGTCTATTACTGGACAATAATTATGAAAATTTTTTGCTGTCCAGTCGATACTGCGATCAGCCATACACCAATTATACAGAAAGATTATTGAGCTTTTAGGTGTAGCACAAAGGACTGATCTGCAAATGTGGCAGCGACGAATGATAATCTTTCACCCAAGTAGACGGAAACCCAGCGATTTATCGTTGCATGCTATTATCTCTTCCATTTGAACTGTTATATGAAAATTCCTACGATAATCTAATATGGCTTTTAAACAACATTTACACCTCTTGCACCCGACCGAGTTCGGGCCGTTAAAAATTATCTGTGTGTCGGCCGCATTTCCCGGCCCAACCGCGGTGCAGGTGAATGGAACTCTTGGCATCATAGACATTTTATGATGCTAAGAGTCTCTACCTCCCCACGGAACTGCTGTTCCGTACTGTATCATTTTGTTCAGTATGCAACAGCAGTTCCGTGGGGAGTCAGAGATTCCTAGCATCTTAAAATGTCTATGATGGCAGGAGTCCCATTCAACTGTACCGTGGTCGGGCCGTGAAAGCGACCGACACGCGGACTGTTTTTCACAGTCGTGTGAAAGAGGTGTTAAGGGATAGATGACAGTGCCATATATGAGATCTCCTGCACAAAATAGAAGAGCTTGATAACAGAAAGCCACCACAGTGTATTTTTTCCCCACAAAAACTGTGAACTGCTGCTTCGGTCTTTAAAACCAGCATTTGTAGACCAAAATGCAACATCAGTTTTTAAGTTCAGAACTCCTTTAAGGACCTTCATTTTGCCATGTATTGGAAGTTTTTTCCGAATATTTTTGAGAAACAGGATCATACGGTTATATTAATCATAGAATATAATAAATCTTTTCAGAAAAATATAGCCCATCAATCGCTAAGAACGCCGTATGTCTGTGATGCACTAATAAGCACAAAATCATCTACAAATTTAAGAGATTCTGCTTCTCACTTAGGAAATTATATATAATTTTGCAGTTACGGTGGCAACCTGTAATGCTAGAAATCAACTGATGAGAGAGAAGATGTAATTGTACATCTGCCAATCAGGAGCAGAAGATACCAAGCCTTAATTCATTTGTACTTCACGAAAAGCAACAGTGATTTTGAAAAGCGAAACTAACGACTTTAAATCTTTGCAAATAATAAATCCTGTTTGTGTGTTACAAATCTAATATGAAAACTATTTTGATCACTGTGGGCCAAGGTTGACATATGTACTTGTTAATGTTTTGTTTATCTGTTTGATGAAGGCAAGTGAGAAGTTGTGAAAATTATCGCAACTGAGATGTGTGTAATGATGAAACATCCAGAAAAGAGAGATTAAATCTTTTCAAATAATCATTGCGGATACATGAAAAAAAAAACCCTAAAGAAATAATAATAATACCTTAAACCTCTTAACGACGGATATATCCGTTACAAGCAGGTGCTAGTTCCCGCATCATGACAGATATCCGTCATTCGCATCTCGTGGGTAATGCCACTGTACCCATGAGATCAACGGCAAGAGCATGGCTGTTATACACAGTCCCCCTTGTATATAGTGCCACACAGCCCAGCCCTGGTATATGGTACCACACAGCCCCCTTCCTTGTATTTAGTGCCACACAGCTTCCCCTCCTCGAGTATATAGTGCCGGACAGATCCCGCTTCCCCTTGTATGTAGCGCAACAAATGTGATTTAGTATAGTATAGTGTCATCCTACAAAGTAATGATGCCCCCTGTGTGCCCTACACACATTAATAGTGCCTGCCCCCTTTAGTCCCCCACACAGTACCCCCACACAGTAATAGAGCCCTCCCCCACAGTATTGATGCTGACTTAGTGCCCTTAACACAGTAATTATGAACCTTGGTGCTGCTCACCCAGTAATAGTGCCCCCTGAATGGCCCCTAATCAGTAATAGTGCCCCTTAGTGCTCCCTACTCAATAATGGTGCTACCCTTAATGACCCCTACTCAGTTATAGTGCCCCTTATTGTCCCTACTTATTAATGGTACCCCCTTAATAGCCCCTACTCAGTAATAGCACACCATAGTGCACTCCGATTAATTAATTATGCCCTTTAGTGCTGCCCACTCAGTAATGGTGCCCTGGAATGGTCCCTGGTTAGTAACGCCCCCTACTTAATGGTACCCCCTTTTTAGCCTCTACTCAGTAATTGTGCCCCTTAGTGGCCCCCATTCAGTAGTAGTGACCCTTAGTAGTCCCCAATCAGTAATAGTGTCTCTTAGTGCACCGACAAGTAATACTGTAATGTTTATACTCTCCTAACGCCATTCCCACAACGAACGGAGAAGCACAGTCTAAGGCTAGATGCCTCTTCAGTGATGTTAAGTCTACAGCCTACGAGATGCCAAGAAGGGAACCATGCGTAGGCCATCGCAAAGCAGTGACTTCATTATCACACCGGCCTGTGCTGGCAGGGCCGCCATCAGGGGGGTATTACTGGTACTCCCGTCAGGGGCCCGGCCACATGGATGAAGAAAAGGGGCCCGCCGGGCTGCTGTTGCCCCCCCCCTCGGACTGTTGCCCCCCCCCTCGCAACGCTCGCGCCCCGCTCCTACTAACGCCCGCGGCACCCCCCTAGCAACGCCCGCGGCACCCCCGGCATACCTGTTGTAGCTTCAGTGGAAGGGGAAGATGCAGCATGTGTTGAAGCTCCGTGTGGAGATCCCGCCCCCCAGCTCCTCTACACTGCCGAACGGACCTGCAGGCTGGTGAGTATGTTCCCCTATCCATCCTGCTTCCCATCCCCCTGACCCTATTTGTAGAATGTATAAAGTTGATTAAAATGTTCTTTGGTATTTTTTCGTTTTCCTAGCGTTTTTTTTGCCGCGATTTTCGTAATCGCAGCAAAAATGGCGCAGTTTTGCCGCGATTATATAAAAATCGCGCCAAAACCGCGTGATTTGTGCCGCAATTATGAAAATTGCATAAAAAAAAGGATACAAGACATGAAAAGTGCTGTTAGGCTATATGGGGCCGTTCAGACTGTCAGTGAATTTCACGCGGTGTGTGCGCGCTGTGTAAAACTCACGACATGTAATATACTTGCCCGTGTTTCGCGCAGCACGCACCCATTGAAGTCATTGGGTGCGTGCAAATCGTGCACGGCACACGGAAGCACTTCCGGGTGATTCGCGCTACAGCTGGTAAAGAAGAGAAGGGAAACATAAAAGCACCTCCTTCTTTACTGTGTTGTAACATCAAACAGAGTATCATAATGATGCCGGCTGCGCGAAAATCACGCAGCCACGCTCCATATGTTGATGCCACACCGAACTTTTGCTCGCGCAAAATGCAGCATTTTTTGCGCGTGCAAAACGGACACGTTCGTGTGAATAAGGCCTAAGGCGATATTCAGACCAACGTGTGTGAAATCAGACTTGAAGAACGGCCGATTTGCAGCCGTGCGGGATCCGTTTTCAGACTTGAGTCTATTGAGGGATCCGTGAAAACGCACAAAAATAGGACGTCTTATTTTTTTACAGGCCCTTCACACGGTCCGTTAGAACAACGACCATGTAAATAACCCCATAGAAATACATGCAGCCGTGTGACGGCCATTAAAAAAAACGTCCTTCACACGGACGATTAACACGTTAGTCTGAATAAGCCCTAACTCATGTGAATGGGGTTTGTCAAAACCTCATGCACGTGGAGCATTTCACCCCACAAATAATTTTTTTTCAGCTTCCCAGTACATGCGGCACAATAAATGGTGCCATGAAAAACTACAACTTGTACCGCAAAAAACAAGCCCTCAAAGGAAAAAATTATAGCTTTTGGAAGGTGGAGAGGAAAAAACAAAAGTTAAAATCCAAAAAATGGCTGAGGAGGGAAGGGGTTAAATAAGCTGCATGCCTATTAGGGTATGTTCACACAATTAGCAAAAACAGTCTGAAAATACGGAGATATTCAACCGAAAATAGCTCCTGATTTTCAGAAGTTTTTTAAGCAAACTCGTGTTTTTCACTGTGTTTTTTACGGTCGTTTTTGGAGCTGTTTTTCTATAGAGTCAATGAAAAACGGCTCCAGAAACGTCTGAAGAAATGACCTGCACTTCTTTTTCGCGGCCGTTTTTTTACGCGGCCGTTGTAAAAAGAACGCCGTTTTTTTCTCATTGAAATCAATGGGCAAATGTTTGGAGGCGTTCTGTTCTGATATTTCAGACGTTTACGGCAAGAAAAACGGCAGAAAATAAGCTGTGTGAACATAACCTAATGTTGCAGAATTGTAACGTATTTAATCTTTTACAATGTAAAGTGTTAATTTGCTGTAAATCCCCAGCAAATTCTGTAACACACACATTGAGGAATTTGGTGCACAAAATCCGTATCAAAACCGCAGGTAAAATCTGGACCTAATAGTGCGTTTTTTTATAAGTTTTTAGCTGCGGTTTTTACTTTATGATGCGGAAATAGGTACAAGTTTTATGCTGCAGATTTTTTTTATTATTTTTTAAACTAGTCAGAAACATTTCGCAAGCGGAAACGCAAGATAAAGTGACATGTAGCATATTTTCAAATACGCACCGCAGGTCAGTTTTTGTGCAGAAAATCGACATGTAAATGAGATTTCTTGATCTCATTTACTTTGCTGGTTCTGTATTACACTGCAGATTTGCCGCACGAAAATACCCACGACAAATTCGCTTCTTTCTTTTCTCTCGCGGGAAAAAAGCGCCTTCGCCTCCCGTTGAAATCAATAGGAGGCGATTTCGGATGTTTTTTGCCACGGTTTCCGCTGAAAAAAATGTGGCAAAAACTCTGTGTGAACAGGGCCTTATTCTCGTGCGGATCTGCTACACGCTTGTAGCATCTGCGCCAGGAATCAAAGGGAAAGCCTCCGATTTTTGCTGTGGAAAAACACATTGAACTTTAATGGCAACGTAAGAACGGAGCATTAGTTCTGCTTACATCCTCACAAGCGCTTCCCCCTCCCTTCCCCCTTCACATCGTGTTGTTGCCCTAAGTTTATCGTGTAGTCAGGAAATATCCTACCTTACAGTATAAACAACGTAAACGATAATTCACAGTGCTCCATTATGTCCTTTTAGCCTCCGTCGGGCTGGTAGACGTCGGTTTACCTTATTTTTGAAGGATGAAATGGCATAGTAGACTTTGTTATTCCGGAGTCCCCAGGCAGCATCACGAGTGCTCTACCCGTGGACTTTATCCCTGGGAAAGCTTCTGACATCACTGTCCATATATGTAAAGTGACATCAGAGGATTCTCTAGGGCCGGAATCCCTGGCCAGAGCATTGTCGATGCTCCGGCCGTGTACTCATGCTTTGCAAAGCTTGGGACGTCACTTTACGTATATGGACATCAGGAACAGCGCCAGACTCCCTGGGCAGAGTGCTAGTAGAAGGCTCCAGCTCTGTTCATGGGCAGTGACTTCAGGAGTTTCCCCTGGGCCATTCCCCAGGCGACGTATCCCACTGTATGCCATACAGTCGGATACGTTTTAGCTAAATAGATCAAAATCCGGAGCATTAACCGGTCACTGCCGGCTCCATGGTCTCCTTCACTGTAATTGACATCGGCACCAAAATCAGTTAATGCGTATAATGTACAAACGTGAGTGCCACAATTTCCGTTGCCCACCCCCGGTAATGGAGGGGGGCCCCAGACATCTTGGCTGTATGGGGCCCAGAAATTCCTGATGGCGGCCCTGTGCGCTGGAATCCTGTCTCAGCATTTCATGAGCTGCAGACTTAACGAGTCTGAATAGTGGAGCAGGGAACTAAGGGTATGTGCACACGATAACTGCAATTACGTCTGAAATTACGGCGCTGTTTTCAGGAGAAAACAGCTCCTGAATTTCAGACGTAATTGCATGTACTCACGTTTTGCGGGGCGTCTTTTACGGACGTAATTTGGAGCTGTTCTTCATTGGAGTCAATGAAAAACGGCACCAATTACGTCCCAAGAAGTGTCCTGCACTTCTTTTGACGAGGCTGTAATTTTACGCGCCGTCTTTTGACAGCGACGCGTAAAATGACAGGTCGTCGGCACAGTACATCGTAAGACCCATTGAAAGTAATGGGCAGATGTTTGCCGACGTATTGGAGCCGTTTTTTCAGACGTAATTCGAGGCATAAAACGCCTCCATTATGTCTGAAAATAGGTCGTGTGAACCCAGCCTAATAGTTCCCTGCTCCGCCATAGTATTTAACCTTATCTGTGTCCTGAGGATGCAGATACATTTGAATGTATCAGTCACCCGGAGATCCAGGGCACTTTGTCAAAAAATCCAGGGCTCATGCTACGGATGTCCAGTGAATAAAAAATCTTTCTTTTATATGCGTCAAAGCGTTCAAGAGAAATTGCTTGAATGTTCCGTTGCTAATACACTCTTTCTCAGGGATTACCGCATGACAAGTCCTCATACATTAAATAGTTTTTGGACCAATAAAAACACTACAGTCTCAAGGTAAATTCAGAAAATATGTAGTATTTAATGTAGTATGGTGGGGAAATTTATTATCAGCTTTACACCTCTTTTCTGACATAAACAAATGTTACATTTTGGTGTACTCCATATATGTGCTGAAATTTGCGCATTTTCTCTCTTCTCACCAATATCAAGGAAGAATGGGGATGATAACAGCCAGAACATTGTGACTGCTCATCCCTCCAGAACCGCCCAGATGATTCTCGGTAAACTATCTACATATAGTGGCCAATTTCAACAGGGACATATATAGAAAGGTATTTACAAGCACTACATCAACATGGCGTCGGTATACAGTATATGCATAAATGTGTGTGTGTATATATATATATATATATATATATATATACACACACGTATACACATACTGTAGATTTTGTTAATCTCATGTACAATAAAGGGAGAGTTTTGCTTGATTCAGAAAAAACTTCTGTCAGCTCAGACAGATTTCAGAAGGTTTGCACATTTGGTTTTCATATTACAAGTAAATTAACAATTCCATCTCATGGGGTAAGGGAACGTTAGTCAGATGATCTCGCTTTGCCAAGTACCTTTCAAAGCCCATGGAAAAAAGAGTGATTTAATGTTATGTTGAATTCAGCACGCTAATTTCTTATCAAAACTTTACTAGAGGGAAGAAAATAATCTGTACTTAAATCAGTAGTAACTGATGAAATGCTGGTAAATACTGAATATTAAAAGCGTAAATTGTAATATATTCGGAATATTGCACTCTGACGAGAAACAAAAACTGGAAAAGAAGTGACAAATATCCAACTATTATCGCTCATGTATAATAAGGCTATTTTGTACACAGTCAGTAACATACCAGGGGTTATATTACAAATGAATATAATGATCTTCTTGAAAAAAAAATAATTACAGGAAACAAAACACTAACCCCCAAGGGCATTATTTATCTATGTGCCATATGCCAAAATACTGTAGTAAAATAAGCCGAAGTTTTAAAAATATCCTTATTGCCCATAGCAGCCTATTTAGCGCTAAGCACTCATTTATTAAAGGTGTTGTCCACTTAGGGCAACCTATTTATTTTTTTTTTTTGCTAGAAAGTTTTTTTGTGGTGGCACCAACAGCAAGTGTTCAATTTCCCTGAAGTGCCATCACAGAAAAAATGAAGCAATACATTTTTTTCAAAAAAGCCATAAAAAGTGGTTTTATTTTTCCCCTTTCTCGGTTTCGGAATCAGCCGTGACGGAGGGGGCTGGTTTAGCTGATGAATTGAGCTGGGCAGCTCCTTCATTGAGGAGGTGGAGCTTATTCCCCGCAGAGCCTGTGTCGGCGTAACACCACAAGAACGGCTGCTCCGAACTTCCTGGCCCACGCAACTGGGACTGAAATCCTGCAATCTGTGCAGGTTTGGAAAAGAAAGTATATTTCAAAGTCTATTCATTTCAGAAAAGAAAAATAATAAAATTGTTTTTATTTTCGTCGTACAACCCATTTAATGACGAGAGCTTTGTATTAAATAACTTTCGGGATTTTGTGCCTGTAGTGGTTTAACCCCTTGGTGACATGTCACGTACATGCCAAGGGAAAGTATGGAGCGGGCTCATGAGCTAAGCGCGCTCCATATTCAGCAAGTGTCAGCTGCATATTACAGCCGACACTTCACTGCAACGGGCGGAATTGGACATAACTCTGATCCCGCCCATTTAATCACTTAGATGTCATGGTCAATAGTGGCTATCTAAGCCGTTAGAAGGAGTAGAGAAGCCCCCTCTGACTGTCCATCGACACCCGCGCTACTTGACCACAAGACGCAGATGGTTGTCATGGCAGACTGAGGCTCAGTGAAGGTCTCCAGGTCTGCCATCTTTGTGCTCCTATTAAGCCCTGCCATAAGTATTGCAGTATATTGTTCAAGTCCCCTAGGGGGACTAATAAAAAAAACAAAAACTATTAAATAACGTTTTCTTAATGTACAAAAAAAGTAATTTCCCCCCCCTCAAAGTCATATAAAAAAAAAATATTAACATAACTAGTATTGCTGCGTCTATAAAGATCTGTACTATTGTAATATAACTGTTTTTAACCCACACGGTGAACACTGCAAATAAAAAAAAGATGAAAACCACCAGAATTGTTGTCAACTAGCTTCCACTCATAAAGTTGAATAAAAAGTGATCAGAAAAGTTGCATGTATCCCAAAGTGGTGCCAATAAAACCTACAACTCACCCTGCAAAAAAACAAAACCTCACACCGCTCAATTGACAGAAAAATTAAAAAGTTACGGCTCTCAGAATATGGCAACACAAGCATTTTTTGACAGTTTTTTCATTGTAAAAGTGGTAAAAATAAATTTGGTATCGCCAAAATCGTATTGACCCGTAGAATATAGTTAACATGTAGTTTTTACCACACGGCAAACCCTGTAAAAACGAAACCCAAAAAACAATCGCGGAATTGCAGATTTTTTGCCTATTTTACCCCACAAAGAAATATTTTTCAGTTCCCCAGTAAATTATATGGTGCCAATAAAAACTACAACTTGTTCCACAAAAAACAAGCCCTCATATGGCTACGTCAATGGAAAAAGTTATGGCTTTTGGAAAGCGGGGAGGAAAAACCAATTATGAAAAACAGAAAATTGGCTGCGTCTCCAAAGAGTTAAAGGGGTTCTCCAGGACTTTTACATTTATCGTCTATTCTTAGAATAGGTCATCAATATAAGATCAGTGGAATCCCAACTCCTGGCACGACATTGATCAGCTGACTGAAGGAGTCACAGCGTTCATCATCGTTTACCTAGCACAACGCTGTACACTTCCATAGCGGCTGTACACTTCCATAGCGGCTGTACACTTCCATAGCGGCTGTACACTTCCATAGCGGCTGTACACTTCCATAGCAGCTGTACCTGGTATAGCTGCTCAGTCTCATTCACGGCCCTAACATTATTCTTAATTGTTGAGCTATGAAAATATTCTTTGAGTTATTTTTTTATGTCAATGTCAAATACTTAGCAGTCCCAGGAGCTATACCATGTCGGGGGCACATGCCAAACACATGATCATTAGCAAAATAGAGGAAGGGGCATTGCTATTATTCACTACACATTAGTGAAATGGAGAAAACAAGTAGTTATAAACCCCTTCTGTCTTCTCTTCGGGGTCCCCGGCTGTCAAAGACCGTACCCTACATGCTCATACTAGATTGCAGGAGTGTCTCTCCGTTCTGGCTCAAAGAGTGGTGACCTGAGTGCGAGACCCCCTTATGACATCTATATGCCCATATAAGGCATATGGACGGGGCTTGACTTCATGAGACAACCCCTTCAATAGAGACCTTTGTTTACTACCAGCGGATAAAAATATGTCCTGTTCATGTGATGGATATACAGTTATACGTCTTGTTACAGTTATCAGAGTTGTGTTTTGTAGTGAACCGGGCATCTATGTGTCCATGACATGACCAGGACAGATTTTATTCACTGAAAGCAAACAATGCAGGTTTCTACTGAATGACAACAAGCAGATATCTTGATAACTGCAAAGCATTCATATTGAAGTTAAATAAAAAAATTGCATAACTTTTCATTATCCTATGAACATCCTATATTTTCTTGAAATTGTAATACCCCTTTAACAACTAATGTTCAGATCTTATTTAAAAATGTAGATATACAAAATATAATATTTTTTTTCTTTAATATCATACATGATGCCATTACGATAAGCCCTTGTCACTATAATCCTCCATCCAGACCAGCTGTTTTCTTAACAATAAGCCCTTATGCCCAATAAATCTTATGCAACGTCTTTATTATATCTTGAGGAAATAAAACAGAAACATTTGTTTAAACTTCTTTGTGGTAAAGCTAGCACGAAGCGTGACCGCTTTTCTTTTTCTGAGGCTGGCAGGCTTGTACAATTAGAATTTGTTTGTGTGTTAAACGAGTGCAGCAAACATTTCAGTGGTTAATGAATTGCGCTCGGCTCTTTTTTACATCTGATCGCCCCTGTAGTCGCACGGCTCTGGAAGCATTTAACGCATATCGCTGCACGAAAATAAGAAAATGCCGTCTCTCTGAATGTTGATTATCAGAGCTGTGGGGGGATTGGAAAAGAGCAGTTTTTGATTATAATGTGGCTAAGTTTCAAAACGGGACTTTTACCAGGTGCAGCCCTCTAATTTTATAAATAGGCCCACGCACTCCGCTGGCTTCTGCTGCTAGAATTCAAATGAAAAACCCAGTTGAAAACATGTTCACAATTTTACCCGTGCTGAATTAATGGCACTTCAGATTTAACTTTGAAACGTCTCCCACCTCTTCAGGGAGCCATCTCACAGCCTGGCAGTCTCTGGTTTCCCAGTGGGGGGAAAGCCTCCCAATTAAGGAGGCATTTCAAAACTGCTGACAAAATGCAATATTGAGATATGTATAAATATTTCATATGATGCCTGAAAGTTTTCTAGATTTGTCTGGCAGTCTCTTTTTAAAATGGAAAAGAGAGTCCCGATGCCAAACACATAATATAATAAAAACACAGACTAAACTTGGATGCATATACATAGGATATGTGATATGTGACATGTGTGGTATTTAAAGGTTTTCACTTTTACAGTTGGGTTGAACATGTGATACTTTGCTAAATAATACATAAAAAAAAAATCAAAGAGCTTAAGAGAATAAAATCAAGAACTAGTGTTTGGTGATTTAACATTAAACATTACACTCATGTACACCATGGTGTCCTGCACTTTAGCATAAAATAGGAGAAATTCCTAACTAATCTGCATTACAATAGTTTATTAGAATTTTATTAGAACACTATCAAAAACCTATCCAAAACATCCAAAAACATACTACCGACACATGTTTTGCCCCATGATACAGCCACAATCTATCATCCATGGTCAAATATGCTAGAAAATATATGTAAGCAAGAACACGTAATTTAAAAAAAAACAACAATAATCTATTATTAATAAAAATAGAATGCATAGATTAAAAAAAAAAATACTGTAAAGGGGGAGGGTAAAGATAATAGATAATAAATCCCCTAAATCCCCATGGGTTTGGACCTCTAACATATGTGCTAGTGCAAAGAAAGTGTAAGAAATAATTACAAAATAATAATTAGAATAATAAAACATTCAAATGAATACATACTAATGAAACGGAACATGGTGATGTGAATGTACCAAACATATGTACACCCATAGGTGGCAGCAGCGGAAATGTGATATTACATTGTGCCAATTAAAATAAATGGGCATTCATGTAATACATGGCCAGATTTAGTCTGGCATAGTGGGAGGCGCTCTTAGTTGTTATCCCTGAAGGCTGTCTAATAGATGGGGAAATCGAATAGGGGACCCCCCCCCCCCATCTATGACACCCATATGCCTTTATAGGGAATTTGGATGGGTGGTGTTTTCATGACTTAACCTTTTTTTAGCCACACTTATGTCATCACTGTGATATACATCTGTAACAAGCCTACATACAGTACAGCCATATATTAAGAAGTTCAGTATTTTTTCCTTTATTAAATCATGTTAAGCATCAAAGAAAAAGCATTAAAGAGTAACTAAACATATAACAAACTTCTGACATGTTATAGTGACATGGCAGAAGTTTTGATTGGTGGGGGTCCGAGCACTGAGACCCCCACCAATCGCTAAAACGAAGCGGCAGAAGTGCTCATGTGAGCGCTGAGCTGCTTCGTTTCTGTTCAGCTTTTTCCAGAAATCACCGTAGCGGTGTACGGACACAATAGAAAGTCTATGACCCCGTACAGCTCTGCATCGGCTTTCTGGAAAAAGCCAAACAGAAACTAGGCAGCTCAGCGCTCACGCGAGCACTTCTACCACTTTGTTTCAGCGATTAGTGGGGGTCTCAGTGCTCGCACCCCCACAAATAAAAACTTCTGACATGTCACTATAACATGTCAGAAGTTTGTTGAACATTTAGTAGGAAAAAGAACACAGCATAATATCCGTGCTGGAAACCGTAGGGAATACTGCCCGAAAAACAGCACCAAATTGTGCTGCAGATTTTTGGGCGCCATGTCCGCTGCGGAATTACTGCAGGAACAAGAAAAAAATTGCTTTTACTTACCCCTGGCATTAAAAATGGCGATGCGTCCCTCTGTTTTGAGCGCAGCCTGGCCTCCTGAGATGACGCTTTAAGCCATATGACCTCTGCAGCCTTTTTAGTGGCAGCAGCAGTCACATGGAATGGAAAGTCATCCCAAGAGGCCGTTCGGCACTCACAACAGAGGATCACATCGTTATGACTATGGCAAGTATAAGCTTTTTTTTATTCATTTTAGGTAAAAAAAAAAGTGTTTTTTTTTCTCATTTGCGATTTTTTTGTGGCGGAATATGCACCGTTTCGTAACACATGGCGCTTTGTTGTGGGTTTTACCTCCCCAATGAATTCAACAGAAGAGCAGTAATTCCTGAGCATAAATTGACATGCAGCAGCTTAAAAAAACGCACCGCAGGTCAATTCATGAACGTTTTTTCGGCTGATTTTTTCCGCTGTGTGTTGATGAGATTTGTTCAAATCTTATCCACACTGCTGCTACTGTACTATGCTGTGAATTTTCCCACAATGAAATTCACTGCGGAAAATCCGCAGTTGATCCGACCCAGTGTTCCTACCATAAAAGAGGAACATGCTAAAAATAGGCTAAACATACATGTCCCATAATACAGTGAATTATATGGAACCATACTGAGCATCGTATGTGGCCACAACTCTTCCATAATGAGTGCTGTGATTTTCTTTTTTGTTCTTTTTTTATGCAGACTGCACAGAAAAAGAAACTTACACATACTACAATACAAAATTTTTACATATATGTATATATATATATATATATATATATGTATATATATATATCTATATATATATATATATATATATATATATATATATATTAATTCTAGTTTTTCGGCTATATACTTGTAAAGCTGGTGTATCTCAACTTTTCTCAGCTGGACCTGGGATATCAGAAGAAAAATTATGAAGGATCTTGTTGCTCCTTATTAAAAAGTTAAACAAATTGCCCAAACGAATGACCGTCTGTCCATATAATGTATGGCGAGGCTCTCCATTCTAACGCATAGATAGAGAATATGGACAGGGGTTGTTGGAGTGAGACGATCTCTTTTAATATGTGACGTAATTCCTGTTCTGCCCAATGTTCATGAATTTCTCTATTTCTGAACCTAAACCGTAAAATGAACCAAAGAGTGAGGGCACCCACACAATGATTGGTTTTCTAGGAGAACTGACAAGAGAACGGACAAGAATTGATTACACACACATAGATTTGTAGGCTCTGTGCTTGGCCAGCTGACAGAGCTGTTCACCTTGTGAGAGGTAAAATGGCTGACAGGAAGTAGATTTGTGTTAAGGAACTGAAGGCAGTAGATAAAAATGGCTGAGCTTACATTTAAAAGACTGCTCACATTTACTATACATGAAGATTCAGAAGCACTGTTGAGTTTTCATTTTTAGCTAGATATATACTTTAACTGTAAATTGGATGTAAGACATATTTCTTTTGACTACAGTCTCCTAATTGATAAACGTGGGATTTAACTGTCAGCAACGTTATTCCCAGTAGTTTCCTATGGCATAATCAAATGATTAGGGGAATGTAGACCATAAAAATAAAAACAATTCTTGACTATTCAATCATTTTTATTTCTCAGTTGTACAAGAATAAAATAAAAGTATGCAAATTTCAAACAAAGAACATCTGTAAAATAAAACTACAAATAAATGATTTGTAGGTTTTAAAGTAATGGGCTACCTGTAAAGGCTATGTCCACCTTCGCAACTAAACTGTTTTATAGTACCAATGCATCCAAAAACACAAATTATTCAACTTTGCAAATAGGCTTGCACCTATGACCACATCGAATGTATGTTAGCACATGGAAGGGAATATGACTGCAGGGTTTGGTAGTAGTCTGTTACCATGGAGACACATAGGTCTTCAAAGGAGCTGTATACACAAAACTACAAGACTATTTACAAAGATGCATCATTTATCATTTTAGTTGCATTGGGACAGTAAAAATATATAGATTTTAAGTTTTTGTTTCTTTTTTTTAATGAAATTGGTTTGCTGTTAAAGACGCCAATGAATATTGTGTCTTGTACAGTATACTGTATATAATTTTAACTTCACGCCAACAATATTCCCCCGATCACACAGAATAAGAGAGTCTAATGCGAACTAAGATTTATGGAAACTTGCTGTGGTAATCTATTAAAGGGAAACGCCTGCAATTTCAATATTCTAACCATTGATATAAACCCTCAAGGAATGTAATGCCTTTATCTTGCCTCTGTATCTTCTGTTCTGTTGCCATGTTGAACGTATAAAACACAGCTGGTGACTTTCATTATTTCCTATAAATTATGATTTTTCACTTAATTAGCCAGGAGGACTTCTTGTACCTCCAGAGTTAAGCCATCACAAGCCGCATTCTGACATGATGCCCTCTGCAATTCACTCTTAATGCCCCGTCTGAGGCATCACGGGATTCTAGTAGAAACGGACACCTCTGCCACAGCTAAGGGCACAATAATGATACCCTTGGCCATCCTTCCAGATGTGAAAACAGACAGATGAACGGGGGGGGGGGGGGGGGGGGGTTTCTTTTTAAATGCTATGATGTGCCGTTAATCTTTCTTGTGCTACAGGTGTGTTTCGTGTGTTTGATTCCAGCCAAGGCCCAACCATTTGGCATTAGTATATTCTTTCTGTGTATGTGCAGTTTTCTGAAAGCTCCAGTGAGGAGGGGTAAAATAAAAATGAATAAACTGTATTTCTAAAATTCACTAAAACTAACAAAAAAGGAACCGATAAAGAAATCTGAATTTCAACAACAGACAACACAAAATGTCATAGAAAAAAGCAAAAACAGAAAAATAAAGAATCTCAGAATGCAAGTGCAAGCATAGACTTATAAACAATGTAGAACATAAAAAATACATCCAGTATGCAAATCAGCGTAGAAAAGAGGAAAAATGTCAGCTATAAAGGAAAAACCTTTTGTCCAAGGGTCAAACAGTAGTTTATCAAGCCATTTTAGTATGTGTTGTTCCCACCATTTGACATGACACAGTATGAGCACAATATTGCATTTATAAAAACGAATGCTAAACCATCAATACACGTTAATACTTAAAGGGGTTTTCGTAAAGTGATATTTTGTTAAACCTGTTAATAAATGAGCTGTTTAACTAATTTTGTATCACTTACTAATGTACCTTGAAGGGGTCGTCCATTTTGAATAATTCCTTTTTGTTATATTCATTTTAGTTATAACAGCCCCCCATACATAAGCTGTTTGCAGGGTTTTCAACTGTGGGGCCCCGCAGCAATCATCTATTAACTGTGTATTCAATTATTACAGCGCCACCGCAGGAGAGATGAAGAATTACAGAGTACTACAGATGTAGCCATCTTTAACTTGACTCTGATAACTTTCTACAGCGTGATATCACACAACAAAAGCCATTGAAAAGTCATTGATAAAGTCAAGCTAAGAGATCTAGCCACTATTTATTTAATGCGTTAAAGTCAAGGTAAATACGGCTACATCTGTAATTGAAAAAAATTGAAAAATGGGCTATCCTTGTAATGAATGGATGTGTTGGGTCCCCCAGGCCTAATAAATTAGGTGTTCAGAATGGGAAACCCCTCCTCTAGTAAGTAAGACTTCCCTAATAGGGTATTTTAAAGTAAGCTTTCTAAACCAGACAACCCTTTCAATTAAAAGTTGTGCCCGATGCCCCTCTACATAAACACAGAGACGACATATAATCAATGCAATGGAAGAGACAACTGAGTAGAACTTTTTATGACCATACAAAAGGTAACCGATATGATGTTTAGCAAACAACACACTTGTATACATATTAAAAAATGACTGATTCACGGAAACTCCCTTTAATGAGAAAGAAAAAAAAAATATATAGATACAGATCTATGTATATAAACAGCAAAACTTGGGCTTATTTTCAAGGAAATATACTCCTCCTCCCTAATGCGGTTTCCTCCCAAGCAACTTTTCATAATAATATGGCCTATTATATATTTTTTTTAATTAACATTCCTTCCCAGATGTGACTAACTGAAAGAAAATGCTGAGAAACGAAATATTATACATAAAAAAGTAATAACTAAAGTAAATGTTTTAGCTCAAACCTCCCCCAAAAAAGAAACAAAAACAAAAAACAGGTCACTAAAATAAACCAGGCAGTGCAGCCATAAAACGAGTGCTGTAATACAACACCCTACCTATGAAAGTTTAACAACTCAGAATAAAAAGATGCTTTAAACAATGCAGAAAAAGATGTGCGGTATTTATCAAATTGACTTACTTTTGCTCTTTGATCCACTGATTAACATTTGCAGCCACAAATTCACTTTCCTTATGGAGGTGATTGTTGTCAGTTTGTGTTGCTTCTAGAGCTTGGTGCAGGGTTTCCAGCTGTGGATGTAGACAGATCAAAGACTATGATGGACTCCCTAGAACAAGGGCTATCTGGAATACTAATAATAGTCTGTAATACTTGTAAAGAATCAAGTCATTTTTCTCCACTCCTTCAAATAATCACGGTTTCCTTGTACATGCTATTAATTGATTCAATATGCGAGATGGAATGTCTGAACCTTTCCCACGCTTTACATTTACCAGTTTACTATAATATGCATTACTATACCTCCAGAGGTTGTTTAATTCAAATCAGGCTTATATCATAAAAAAAAAATATATGAAAAGAGCCGCTACAACTTCTAGGTTAATGTGTGCATCATGAAGAAGCTGCAGTATTTGCCATTGAGGTGTGTCTTCAAAACGATTGCAAGCAGAATATGGGTAAGATCATTGGAGAGCGATTAGGATTTATCTTTAATGGGTACTTTCTTTTGATTAGTTATTAGAGGGCAGATAATAAGTGAAACTATACAAAATGATTTTCTTAATCTTGAGTTGATAAGTCCATCTGTGTTGTAGTTAAACTTCACTGCTGCGAACAATGGATATACTGTATACTCCTGCAGGTGAACTCTTAGTTCTTTTTTTTTCCAGAAACAGTGTCACTCTTGTCCATGGACTGTATCTGGTATTGCAGCTCAGTCCTTTTTAAATAAAAAACAGAAATATCCCATGGACAAGATCACTTCTAGCATACCGCATTCTGAAATAAATTGTCTCTTCAAATTAAAGAGGCTCTGTCACCACATTATAAGTGCCCTATCTCCTAGATAAGGAGATCGGCGCTATAATGTAGGTGACAGTAATGCTTTTTATTTAAAAAAAAACGATTTTTACCACTTTATTAGCGTTTTTAGATTTATGCTAATGAGTTGCTTAATGCCCAAGTGGGCGTATTTTTACTTTAGACCAAGTGGGCGTTGTACAGGGGAGTGTATGACGCTGACCAATCAGCATCATGCACTCCTCTCAATTCATTTACACAGCGCATAGGGATCCTGTTAGATCCTTATGTGCTGTCTTATACTAACACATTAACAATACTGAAGTGTTTAGACAGTGAATACACATTCCACGGGATGTCTATTCACAATCTCTGCACTTCGTTACTCTGTCTGTGGTAGTTACAGCAGAGGATGCGTAATCTTGCGAGATTACGCAGTAAATGACAGGTTACAGCGAGATTACGCTACCTCTGCTGTAACTACCATAGAAACAGTAACGAAGTGCAGAGATTGTGAATAGACATCCCGTGGAATGTCTATTCACTGACTAAACACTTCAGTATTGTTAATGTGTTAGTATAAGACAGCACATAAGGATCTAGCAGGATCCCTATGCGCTGAGTAAATGAATGGAGAGGAGTGCATGATGCTGATTGGTCAGCGTCATACACTCCCCTGTACAACGCCCACTTGGTCTAAAGTAAAAATATGCCCAGTTGGGCATTAAGCAACTCATTAGCATAAATCTAAAATCACTAATAAAGTGGTAAATTGAGATTGTTTTTTTAAATAAAAAGCATTACTGTCACCTACATTATAGCGCGGATCTCCTTATGTAGGAGATAGGGCACTTATAATGTGGTGACAGAGCCTCTTTAAAGGGTTTTTCGAGGATTAGAAAAAGGGGCTATTTCTTCCCCAAAACAGTCACACTCTTCATGGGTTGCGTTTGGTATTGCAGCTCATCCCCATTTAAGTAATTTTTTTTTTTTTTTTAAATCTGACTTTTTTTCTAATCCTGAACAATCCCTTAAAGTTCAGACACCAATTGCTTGGTATGAACAATATTGGATATATAGAATATTACTTCAATCTGTAGGTTCTCCATTCATTGGCCATATTTCTGCAATGGAGCATTAAGTAGTGTCATCATTTAATTAGATGTGCTGATGTGAAGATAAAAATGTCTGGCATCTTCTTAATCAATAGAATGAACCCACTCAGGATTTACCCCCCCCCCCCCTCAGAAAAAGATCAATTGGCAAAAGCAGACATGTAATTACCTTTTCTCCAGTATAGCCTAAGGCACATTATCATGGCCATATGTGTCTATCCCATTACGGAGAAACACTATATAGTACCCTCATATACTACACTCACATAGTAGGTGGAAATTAAAACAGACTTGATGGTATCTAATAATATTAGAATATGTTCACACAGGACAGATTAGCTGTGGATTTCATTGCGGACAATGCGCAGTGTATTATAGTAGAAGTTCATAAATTGACCTGCGGTGCGTTTAAAAAAATCTGCAGCATGTCAATTTATGCTGCGGAATCGCTGCTCTTTTGTAAAACCTGAAAATATCACAAATCAGAAAAAAAGACAACCTCTTTTTGTTTAAAATGAATAAAAAGATTTATACTTACCCCCCAGGCATTGTCGTAGCGGCACGTTCTACTGCTCTCCGTCCAGACCGTCCTCCTGGGATGACCTTTCATCCCATATGACTGCTGCAGCCAATCACAGATTGAAGCGGTCACATAGACTGCAGAATCATCCCAGGGGAACATGTCGCTATGACAATGCCCGGGGGGGGGGGGGGGAAAGTATTTTTATTTTTTTTTCTTCTCGAGAATTGTTTTCCGCCGAAAAACTGCACCACAATTGAATGCGTTTTTCGTCTGGAATTCCCTGCGGGACCTAGGACGCATGCACAGCATACTTTTACGCAGCGTATCCGCCCCGTGTTAACATACCCTTAAAGGGAACATGTCACCTCCCATGTCTTTATCTTAATCAATTACTGGTGATGACCTAACAAATATTTTTTTTGTCTTTAAAAACTTTAGATTCAGAACTTGTCCTATCCAGCTTCTTCTCTAGTGCCCCATCAGTCAGTACACACTGGGAAATAACAAAAGATAGACAAATATCAATCAAAGTCTCGTAGAAATGTTTAGGGAGATGGAAGGACTCCCGTTTGTGTCGGACACATTTTTCTCATAAGAATATAAAAGTTTATGCTTGGCTCTTTTAATTCCATAAATGTAAAAATTTCTATCAACCCCTCCCCCCCAGAGATTGCAATATGTGCACAAAATGAAAAGGTGACAGGTGTTCTAGAACAATAATAGTATGATATCGGAGATGAAAGGGTGCTCTGCTTCTGTATTTAAAGTTGCTTCTCTATGATGAGGCTTTAGTGTCATGTTATGTATTAAAGAGTGATTAATAACATGCCCCATTAGAAAATCATGTATTATATACCTGCGTATATGAAGATGAGATTTATACTTTTGCATAAACCCACTAATAACGGGGATTACTACACTGTACATCTGCCTTTCCTGATCTGCAGAATTGCATAGACATAGTAAGAATAGTCTTCCGTCTGCTGAAAAGCACGCCTTACTTGTCTGTGTCATTCCTTCCATGACTGATGACATCATACATATTCACAAGGTACATCAAAGAAATTGCAGTCTAGGAAAAATGATGGTGCTGGCAATGGTCTAAGTCCCCTGCAGAAACATTTATAAGGGGGATTCGGCAGTAGCTCAGCAAAAAGAGAATGTATCACAGAGTGGTACGGTAAAAAATAAAGCTATGACTTTTGCAAGTCTATCACTCCAGGTTTAGAAAATGAGATGGGAGTGGGAAGGTGAAATACTTTATGGTACTGCTCCTGTCCTATCAGATGAAAGGGGAGAAGCCAGTAATCAATTAGTTTCCATGGACAGCATGGAGAATATGTTGGTGGATGAAATAAAGAATTCATACTTAATATGATTACTCATTCTGAGAGTTTGACAAGCTGCTGATGGATCTTCAAAGGATTGAGAAATGGGATTATTGGATCATAATTTATTGATAAAACCCATGTTGTAGCCAGAGTTGTCCCTTCCAGGCAAGAGTTTTCAATGAAGATATCAATCTCCCTTCTAAATTTCAGGGCTCCAGTATTATCTCATTTAGTGAATATGTTGAAAGGCAAATTATAATCTTTGTATCTAAAGGGATTTGGTGATGAATACTCTAACTCCAAAGTTGAGTTTCCTTTTGACATACAATTACCACAAGCAAACAGAATGGCTCAACCCTAAATTGCTTTTGTATACACATACATCTCATTATGATGTTTCATTAGATTATAGCGAGGCAAAATGTCTTAATACATTTATCAGATTGCAAATTCATCAAAGTTCAATATATTTTTAAATCATTTTTCTGCCGTAAAATTTGCTTTTTCACCATATTGCTCAATAAATTGCTAAAAGCACTTTTTAAAAACAAAAAGTGATAAGAAAATTCATTTCTTAGTTTCCAAGGGAATGAGATCAATATTTTTTTGTGTTTTAATGCATTAGATTAATATATCGAATTTTTTTCTGTCTGAAAGTTAAGAGATTTCTATCACTTTATGCAATTCATACTAAAATATTTAATTTACATTACTGATAATCATAAAAAAATGGGTTGTCACATTCCCACTAGTTTGCTGGACAGTGATAATGTACATATGTATCAGATAAATGGAGCCACCTGTACAATGACCTACTCTTGTAACAACCTTCTCTAACAAAGTAAGTGTAGGAAAACATTGTTAGGACAAACCTTAAAACAATAAGCTTTCTACTTACTTCAGAAAATGAAACACACATATCCGACAGGTAAAAACATATATTGTCACAATTACCTGTGTACCAGGTAGAAAGAAAAAAGAGAATTGTACATAGCCCCGGACCCCTATTGCAGGGGTGCACAACATATTCTGGTCGGAGGGCTGCATTCCAGATTCTACTACTTCAAATGGCCACTATAAAACTTTAAGGAGTACTTCAGGTAAAATTTATACACTGTGGTATTTGTAGTGCTGGCCCTGAGAAGCCAATGCATGACACAAGGATTCAAAAACCACCAAAGACCAGATCCATATGTCGTGCACCACCACCTCGAGCCGTGCTCAGCTATGGCAAAGAACCTCCGGATCGAAATGCGTAAGGGTCCTTCCTAGGAAAGTTTTATTTGTTTTTAATCGGATGAAATAAAAGATATTGATGTTTATATTGTAGGCCGAGAGCCGGATATTGTCCATTCTACTTCCATAACACAGAGTATTAGTTTTGCCCAGGGGGTTCCTTTAAGTGGCTTAAAAAAGAACAGCCGGGTGCCTCTCATAACAGTGACATCCACAGTGCCCCCCATAATCGTGACAGTCACGGCTGTTCCTCTGACTGGAAGTGAATCATCTGGAGGACATATGTGAACAATCTTTGATGGCTCACATGCATCTTCCAGGTCCTGCAGTGTAGAGGAATGACAACACTCCAGAAATATAACTGTTATCTTAAAATGTTGGTTTTTTTTTGGCATGTCTGTGTTTCCATTATGTACGTGGTTTATTGTGTATGTATGTCATCTATGAGTTGGCGTAATATAGAGGTGTCTCTAGCATGCCTAGCGTGTTGTGCCACATTTATCAAGGCGAGCTTCACTGTTGGGGCGAGAGTAATACTTTAAAGATATATTGCTCGCCCCTGGGGGTATAAGGCTCTGTGGGAAATACAGCAAGTATTATTTTATAGGGTATTCTAGGAATTTAATATTGATGGCTTATCCATAGGATACACCATCAATATTTGATAGGTGGGGGTCCGACACCTGGCTTCCGCGCCGATCAACTGAGTGAAGGGACTGCAGTTGGACGTTTTTAAGTCAGTGTTTCTCAAACTGTGGGACAAGCCTTCATGGTGCCCCCAGTTGTTGGTGAGGTAGTTTTAAGAGGAGTAATAATAAGCTGATTGATCACAGTACAGGACTTTCCCTGCCTACAGCAATATCTGCTATCTAACACTTGTGGGGTAAATTAGAGATTATTGGGGGCATGAAAGAACCCAATCCTTCTGTTTCCTACAGCCCTTCTGACACCAGATTTAAAAGTGAGCAAATAGTCAGATGCTGGTGAGCGATGTCACTTGAGGGGCTCGTCCACTCTATTGACTTGCACTGTGGAAATGTCTAATTATAGGCGTCAGCAATATGCACCCTCAGACTACTGAACCCCCTGTATCGCCACTGCAGGTGTAGTAGTAGTCTGAAGTCAGAGCAAAATCAGTAGCCATGACTACAGTTATAGTCGTGGCTAAAGGCGATCCTATTGAGGATACAATGCCAGTCCTGAATATAGCTATTCAGCCCTGACATCCTATGCAAAATGATTTTCGGACAGGACAGTCACTCTAATGTCATACCAGTTCCAGGAAACAAATAAAAGATAAACTGAGCAAATTTTAATATTGCCATGGACTTGGAATCATTGGTAAGGCCCAGTTGTAACCATGTCCTTACTAAGGGGCTCCTGCCGAAAAAGTTTTCGATTTTTGTAATATTTTTGCATTGATGATGATTGTAACATATGTAATGCACCTCACGTTGGAATACACAGAAATTAGACCGGTTAGATCATAGCAAACATTGGCTAATAGCTAAGCATTTTCTTTGAACTTACCTCCCGGTGTGCAGTAATGTATTTCTTTTCTGAGGTTTTCAGTTCATTTTGCAAATTTGCTACCTAATAGACAAATAGATCAATTAGCACAGAAGGCAAGCTAATATTACAAATATACAAACACATCAAAAAGACACATTGTGACATGCACATAAAAGTACCAGGACACACAATGATCTGTACCCTGCTGACACATGAAGTACTTCCGCTATTTGATACAAAGAATAGGAATAAGGCAGATTTGAAGAATTAATACAGCTGACCATGCAGAAAATGGTACCACATTAAAACTTTTATGTTGATAAAGTTTGATGTACTGTATATAATTTTCTCTTCTAAAGGACATTTAAGAATTTATGCTTCTTCCATCTATTTTGTTTCCAAATCCAATGGAAAATAAAACTCAACGTTAAACTACTCAATATTCACATCTCAAATATACTATATCATTTACTACTGTATATAGAGCACATTATTGTCCTTTTACCTTCTATAATTCTACAATTGTATGGTATATGGCCAACAGTTTGGTATCACCCATTATTAACAAAAATAAAAATCTTTCATACAAAGCTGCTTCATAAAAGAGAAATAAAGTGGCCCTTAATAAATGATGATAAAAGAGGTAAATGGTTCCCAGGCTAAATAGTGTTGGATAATAAAGCCATTGTCCGAAATTAGTTACATTTTTGTCTAGAAACAGCGCAACTTTTGTCCATGGGTTGTATCTACTGCTGCAGCTGAAACCCATTCAATTGAATGGGTTAAGCTGCAATAACAGACATAGCCCATCGACAAGAGTGGCACTGTTTTGAGATAAAAAAAATAAAAGAAAAAGAATAAAGATAGAAACAAAACTGTATGTTATGTAATGACCTTTAGCGAAGCCTCATATGACCTATGAAATATGTGACTGTACGTTAGAAAAAAACGTGTGATATATTTGCCATTGCTGTTGTTCTGTGCTGCCACTCCTCACCTGTCCTCATTCGGTCTGTGTACATACTAGAAGTCCTAAGTGACATAGTGATACATAGTGATGCAAAACCATTTCAGACTGCTGTGAAGATTTCTCAAACGGACGTTGGACATCACTATGGACCCAACAGCGTGGAAAGTCTATACACAGGTCCAATGGGAACTGGCAGAATGGGACGGCCTCATGCCAGATCTAGATATAAATTCCAATTAACCATTTCAATCAAAATCCCCAAATCACATAAATCTGGACCACTTTCCTCTCTGCCAACCCAAAATATTTCAATAATATTGTGCTAAATGTTTATACATCTTCAAAACTGCTCATTTATATTAAACTTTCAATCCATATATTATTTGCCTACATTTAGAAATCAGAATTGAGACACTAGTGTAAATCTAAGGAACACAAAGAGATACCTCATTAATATCCAGTAAACCCACGGAGCAGGACTTGTCACTCAATGCCCCTTCACTTACAGTAAGAGTAAAATTGTATAATTACTGATTTACCCAAATCTATCCAAATTACAGAGGTGGCAGCATCTTTCCGCTCTGTCTATAACCCGCTCAGCTTTATGTCTTGCTGTTTATAAGTCACATAAAATGCTGTGTGTCATTACGGCCTCATTACTGTTGGCTGGAAGTACATTATAGCTCATATAAATATTATGTGGAGGCTGCAATTTGAGTAATCAGTTACTTGTGATTGACAGAAATCCACACTGTCATTTCCACTTCTCGGTATGAGCTTCGCTGGAGCAGGTTATAAGCTCTAATAAGTATACGTTATCTGAAAATGCTTTGCCAATGCCGAGATCTTTACAAATGTTCAGAGAGTAAAGTAGGGGAAGTATTTTTCATCTACCTAATAATCAGCTTCATCTCTTCATACCTGGTAGAAGAGACTAAACCTGTGTTCTGATGTACACCATTAACAAAAAGTATTTACTAACTGTACAGTTTTTGGGTCAGTTCACATGGAGTTTTTTGCAGGCAGAAAATTCTGCTTGGAAAAATCTGTTCCGTTTTTTTTTTTTAAGTGGTTTTGTACCACACTGAGTTTTTGAGGCGTTTTTTTACCTCTTACTTCACACGCAAAGGAAAAAACTGTGACCGCTTTTTGCCAAAAAAAACATGTCAAAACAGCGTTGAAAACCACTGTGGCTGTATATGGCGGTTTTCACCATCTCCCATTGATTTCAATGGGGTTTTGAAGGCAGAAAACGCCTCAAGAAAGGAAGGTCATGACACTTTTTTAACCGCAAGCTTAGGCCTCATGCACACGACCGTAAAAACACCCGTTATTGCGGGTCGTAATTACGACCCGCAATAACAGGCCCATGGACTTCTGTTAGCCACGGGTACCTTCCCGTTTTCTCACGGGAAGGTGCCCGTGCCGTTAAAAAAATAGAACATGTTCTATTTTTTTATTTTACGGGCCGTGCTGCTATACTTTATAATGGGAGCACGGCTCGGAAAAGCGTCCGGCTGCCCGTGGCCGGCCGTGCTCGTAATTACGAGTCGTAATTACGAGCACGGTCGTGTGCATGAGGCCTTACAAACACCACTCAGGAAAAAAAAACGGCTCTGACTCCCATTGAAATCAATGGGAGGAGATTTGGGGTGTTTCTTCGGCACTGGTTTCCGTGTCAAAATCAGCGCCAAAAAAAACTCAGTGTGAACAGAGCCTTTCTGATTTTTTCATACAGAGAATTTGTAGAGGAAAAGTATTTTAATATTCAATTCAGGTGTTCCAACTTATTTATTCTACTACCTAGGTAACAGGTGTTGGGTGGCAAATCACCCACTGACAGTGTCAATAAAGGTTCACACTCCACTTTCTACAGTCCCTGAAAGACATGAATTCAGAGTCTTCTGCAGTGATACATAACCCAGCCTATTGCTCTGCCATAAAGTATCTGTCTGTTACTGCTCTCTATCCATGAACCAGGTAGATCAGGCTAAACAGTGCTAAAGCTGCATGGTATTGTGGGACATCAGATAAAAATGTAATACTAAGGGCTTGTCCACAAATTCCTGCAGCATTTACGTACGCATCAACTAGCAGACAATTCGCTGCACAAAATATGCACCATTTCATACGTTTTTTACGTCAAAAAATAGTGCTGATTTTTTGGTGCGTTTGCTCAAGGTCTGTATGATGATATTTCTTCCTCCTGTGATGTCATTTCCACCTCCTGTAAGAAATTCCACAGCGTTTCCGCAGCAAATTACGCAGTACGTTGTAGTTTGATGCAGAATTGTTGTTCCTCATTCATTTCCATGGGAAAAGAAAACGCAAGAAATCAGTCCACTTTCTGAAGCAACGATTGTCATGCTGCGGAAATAAAATTACCCACCACAGGTGAATTTCTGGATGGAATTTTTCTGCAGCGTGTGAATGATATTTGTTAAATCTCACCCACTTTGCTGCTACTGTATTCCGCTGTGTATTTTCAGTCTGCAATTCCGGATGGAAAATACACAGCTATTCCGTTATGTGTGGACAAGCCCTATGATTCATATTTTCATATTATTATAATTTTTTTTATTAAACACTAGGAACAAAAATCTATCACAGGACATTGACTTCCCTCCATATGCAAGTCTGTCACCCTGGGACACTGATGCTGTGTACCTATTAAAAGGTATGTGCAAAAAAAATTCCATGAAATGTTGTAATTCTATGCATCTGTGTACCTTGAGAGTCACGTTTCAGTGTGCTTTAGGTTGATTTGTGTATTGCTTTATGCTTTTTCAGACATGCTTGCTTGTGGTGCTGCCAGTTCAGAGCTCATTGAACATTTCCCATGAAGAATGCGCTCCCTACTCCCTTTTCTAAAAGCTCTAGCCTAGTTCGTAACCCCCTTTCCTTTAACATTTATATTTACTGTGCTCTTTGTCACCATTTTCTCCACCCATAAAATAAACACAGGACACTGTGCAGGTCCTCTAAGCAATACTAATAGTATTTCTCTATTTTCTAAATTGGTGCATGGGGGATGTTCAGTGTCCAGAAATCTTTTCTGCCACCTATGTAAATTAAAGTCATTTTGCCACGGTTTTGTGCTTCAGTGGGTGCTACTGCATACTGCCTCTTGTCATCACAAACACATTACCATGAGCATCTTGTAGATGCTCTTTATAAAAGTGGTCTATTTGGTGACAGGAACACTTCTCTGTCTGGGATTTCTGCAAGCCTAATCTTCATATAGAAAGATTTTTGGGCACGGACTGCACAAAAAGACCAACGTCACTCACAATTATTTATTTTACTGAACCAACACACTATGCTATGTTTACTTTATAGTGGAGAAAATTGGGCCTTTACTGAAAGAGTCACTTTTACAAAAGTCAATGATTGGAGGAACGCTCGTTATTGCCATGTATAAACAGGGCCGCAATCAGCCAGCGATGAAGGCCAAATGCATGTTCGTCGGCTGATTTAATATTTTATGCAGATGCGCTCGGGTGAGCGCTGAGCCACTTGGCTTCTGATTGGCTTTTCTCGGAAAGCTGTGCAGTTGGTGCCCAGGCTCAATAGAAAGTCTATGAGCTCGTGCACCAACTGCTCAGCTTTCCGAGAAAAGCCGATCAGAAACGAAGCGGCTCAACACTTCTGTAGCTTCATTTTAGCGATTGGTGGGGGTCTCAGTGCTCGCACCCCCACCGATCAAAACTTTGGACAAGTCACTATGACATGTCAGAAGTTTTCTAAAAGTTTAGTTACCCTTTAACTCACAAAAAGATATAGTTCATGTTAAAGATATGACTCATATTACATATAAGAAAGATAAAAAAATAGATCAGCTAATGTCAAAATATTTATTTTAGGTATAATATAGTAAAACAATGATTCTAACAGTTCATTTGCGCAGTGATGGCCTATAGTAGCAGTTATTGCAACCAATTTCAACAAAACAACCTTTCTATAATAGAGAAGGAAATCTGCTCAGTCTCTATTCTCCTTTGCAGTCCTACTTAGTACAGCTTGCTTGGTAACATCATATCCAGGGCTTCCCTAAACTGCTATAAAATATGTCCACTCCCACTGCCACTTAAATAAATGGAGGACTACTGTATGGCTTGCCCAAAATAAAATAAATATACATATATATATATATATATATATATATATATATATATATATATATATATAAAAATAATAGAAATAAATTTTTTTTAAATGCAGTCAACTTTTATTAGGGCTGTGAAATTCTCAATGAGCGGTTATTAACCCCTTCCCGCCACAGCCCTTTTTCAGATTTTCATTTTCGTTTTTTCCTCCCCACATTCCAGAAGCCATAACGTCTTTATTTTTCCATCGATATAGTACTATGAGGGCTTGATTTTTGCGGGACGAGTTGTAGTTTTTCGTAGCATCATTTATTTTGCCATATAATGTACTAGGAAACGGGAAAGAAATTATTTGTGGGGTAGAAACTGAAAAAAACAGCGATTCCTCCATGGTTTTTTGCGCGCCGTTTTTACGAAATTCACTGTGCAATTAGAACAACATGTTAACTTTATTCTCTGGGTCAATACGACTACGGCGATACCAAATATATATCATTTTTTCTATATTTTACTACTTTTACAAGTAAAAACCTAAGTGTAAAAATTTATTTTGTGTCGCCAAATTCCGAGAGCCATAACTTTTTTATTTTACCGTCGATTAAGTGGTATAAGGGCTTATTTTTTGCGGGATAAGCTGTAGTTTTTAATAATACCATTTTGGTGTAAATGCAACGGTTTGATCACTTATAATTTCATTTTTTGTGGGAGATGGTGACCAAAAAATAGAGATTGTGGCGTTTACAATTTTTTTTTTACGGCGTTCACCGTGCGGGTTAAATAATAATATATTGTAATAGTTCAGACTTTTACGGAAGCGGCAATACCAATTATGTTTATTTTTTTATTATGCTCTAGGGGGAGAATGGGAAAAAGTTTTTTTTTTAACTTTTAATATTTTTTTTTTTTTACACAATAAAAAAAACTTTATTTAACGAATTTTTACTTTTTTTATTAGTCCCCCTAGTGGGCTTCAACCAGCGATCGTTAGATCGCTTGCACAATATACTGCAATACTAATGTATTGCAGTATATCGTGATTCTGACAGGCAACTATTAAGCCCTGCCAGGGGCAGGGCTTAATAGGTGTACAAAGATGGCGGACCTAGGGGTCATCATTAGGCCCCCAGGCAGCCATAGCAACCATTGCCCCCCCGCGATTGCGTTGCGGGGGGCGTGATGAGCTGTTCGAGTGGATCGCCCCCCTCTTTCTAACGATTTAAATGCTGCGGTCTCTGTTGACCGCGGCATTTAACGAGTTAAACTGGCGGGATCGAGCGCGATACCGCTAGTTACTCTGAAGTGTCGGCTGTAACAAACAGCCGACACTGGCATCGTATGGAGCGGGTTCACTCCGTGAGCTCGCTCCATACATCTCCTACCCGACTTTGGCGTATGGCGCATGAGACTAACGTTGTAGAACAAACCTCTTTATCAGGGTTGGAAATAAGAAATAGTACAGATGGTTATTTAATCACAAATGAAGTATCCACAAAAAGAGAGTCAGCAGTATTGCATGTACGTGACTATATTGGGTGGATATTTATATAGTGCCTTTTCCATATGGAAACATAAAACTGATATTCTGTAAGGGTATGTTCACACGGGCTGTATTCAGCCGTTTTTCAGGCCGTAAACACCCCGAAAAAT
Source organism: Rhinoderma darwinii (assembly GCF_050947455.1). Taxonomy (NCBI): domain Eukaryota; kingdom Metazoa; phylum Chordata; class Amphibia; order Anura; family Rhinodermatidae; genus Rhinoderma; species Rhinoderma darwinii. The sequence continues at coordinate 65,629,621 of NC_134691.1, forward strand.
GGCTAAAAATGCAGGGGCTGAACGCCTACAAACATCTGCCTTTTGATTTCAATGGGATAAACGGCGTTCCGTTCCCACGGGGCGTTTTTTACGCGCCCGTTTTTAAAACAGCCATGTAAAAAAAAACACCTTGTAAAAAGAAGTGCATGTTACTTCTTGAGCCGTTTTTGGAGCAGTTTTTCATTGACTCAATAGAAAAACAGCTCCAAAAACGGCCGTAAAAAACGCAGCAAAATACGCTTGTTGATTAAAAAACTTCTGAAAATCAGGAGCTATTTTTCCTTGAAAACATCTCCGTATTTACAGCCGTATACCTTGATTCTGTTGCTATGTGACTGTACTGTTGGAGAATCACTAGTAAAACACAAGCTGTGTGCTGATCAAGCAGGGGATGCCTACTTTGTGTGACGACAAGACAGGCTTTTAAATTTCAGTTGTAAATTAATGATTGGCTAGATATATTAGCCGGAAACATCAGGATTAAGGCCAAAAGCACACGATGTGAATTACGTGCGGCTCTGCCGTGCAAATTTTCCTGTGGTAAATCCGCAGCATAATACAGTACCAGCAAAGCAAATGAGACTTCAAGCAATCTCATCTACATGTTGCAGAAATTTTCTGAACTATTTTTAATAAAATTATGTTATAATCTTTTAAATACTTAAATTATATAATTTAAAGTGTAGCTAAATGCTTGACAAACTTCTGACATGTCATAGTGACATGTCAGACGTTTGGAATGTTGGGGGTCCGAGCACGGAGACCCCACCAATCACTCGTGTGAGCGCTCAGCCGCTTCGCGTCTGTTCGGCTTTTTCCGTAAATAAATGTATCGGTGTACGGACTCAATAGAAAGTCTATGAGCCCGTACTCCGATACATCGGCTTTCCGGAAAAAGCCGAACAGACACGAAGCGGCTGAGCTCTCACATGAGCACTTCAGCTGCTTCGTTCTAGCGATTGGTGGGGGTCTCAGTGCTCGGAACCCCACCAATCCATACTTATGACATGTCAGAAGTTTGTCAAACGTGTAGCTACACTTTAAGGCCTCATGCACACGACCGTATTTTTTCCCACCCGTAAATACTGGCGTAAATACGGGTCCGGTGTCACACGTATTCCACCCGTTTTGCACCAGTATTTACGAACCCGTGATCGTAAATATGGGTCCGGTGTCACCCGTATTCCACCCGTATTTACGGGCACGTTTTTGGCGGCAAAATAGCGCTGCACTAATCGGCAGCCCCTTCTCTCTATCAGTGCAGGATAGAGAGAAGGGACAGCCTTTTCTGTAATAAAAGTTAAAGAAATTCATACTTACCGGCCGTTGTCTTGGTGACACGTCCCTCTCTTCACATCCAGCCCGACATCCCTGGATGACGCGGCAGTCCATGTGACCGCTGCAGCCTGTGATTGACCTGTGATTGGCTGCAGCGGTCACATGGCCTGAAACGTCATCCAGGATGTCGAGAGGGACGCGTCACCAAGGCAACGGGCGGGAGACCGGACTGGAGGAAGCAGGAAGTTCTCGGTAAGTATGAACGTCTTTTATTTTTATTTTTTACAGGTTTATTCTGATCGGTAGTCACTGTCCAGGGTGCTGAAAGAGTTACTGCTGATCAGTTAACTCTTTCAGCTCCCTGGACAGTGACTATTTACTGACGTCGCTTAGCAACTCTGCCGTAATGACGGGTGCACACATGTAGCCACCCGTCATTACGAGAGCTCCATAGACTTCTATGGACTGTCCGTGCCGTTATTACGGCCTGAAATAGGACATGTTCTATCTTTTTCAACGGCACGGGCACCTTCCCGTGAGAAAACGGGAAGGCACCCGTCGCCAATAGAAGTCTATGAGCCCGTTATTACGGGTCGTGATTACGACCCGTAATAACGGGAGTTTTTACGGTCGTGTGCATGAGGCCTACGCAAGGCAAAAAAAAGAAATAAAAAAAATAGAAACTACATTTTAATTATGAACAAGTGCTAATAACAAAAGCATTCCTACAAGACACCTGCAATGTATAAGGTTATGGTACATTTCATAAATACATCATCAAAATAAGAAATAAGATATAGATCAAAAGTACATAAAAAAGACAACAGAATAACTTTGCAAAATAAAAATACAAATATCTAACAGACGTAACAGATACCAAGTTAAACCTTGGCAATAGAATCACCTGTAGAAGCTCTGGTAAGGATTATCTCAGGATTTTATCGGATACTTTGGTAGTTGGTTAAAAGAGTTTTCCAATTTTATGTAAATAAAACTTTGAGTCTTTAGATCCACTATTAAGATATGCTTGTTGTCGCTGAATGGAAAACATTCAATGTTTACATTGAGGAAGTTGAAAACCATTCCTTAGGGTCTATTTAGAAATGCAGTTTTTGTGGCGTATTTTTTGCCATGATTATCATAAAATTGCCGGGAAAAAAACTGGTTATACAAACCTGGATAATTATTTTTTTTTTTACTTTTTTTTAAAAAACAGCATATTTTTGAGTGATTTTGGGCAAATAGCAGCAAAAAGCACAACAAAACTAGCATATGAAAAAAAACAAAAACTTAGAATACGCTGCTCACACAGAGAGCTTTGGCGCTGTGTGAGCAGTACATTTTCAGGTCCGGTTTTCAGCCTCTGAATGTAAACAATGAATGTTTCTATTCGCTAACAGCAATCAGAGATCTTCAAAACTGGTGATGTATTGATCCACAATGTATACCAGAAATTGACAAATTTTAATTAAACAATGATTGAGAGGGTATTTGGGTCACTTTTAGTTTCTGCCGATGAGTGGGGGTTTCTTGGGTTTGCGCATCACACATTGATGGCCTATCCTAAGTAGAGTTTATCAATGTAAAATAAAAACTTAAAGCTTCATTTACAGTACATAAAAATTGAAAAAGGGAGTCTGTCACCAGAAATGTGCCTATGAAAGCAGCAGCACAGTCATATAGTGTAGCCTTACCAGAGTATAACGCTGATTTATTTTTTCAGCTGAGTGGCTCCGTTGCAGCGATAACAACTTTATTCTTCATATGCAAATTAGGTTTTAGGAGTAACGAGGGAATCACCGTTGCAACAAACTGCTCTACCTTCTATCCACAGTTCATCCCTCCCATCTTTAATTTACAGGGCAAGGCAGTGTAGAAGCCATGATCACGCCTGGCCCCGTATTCTCCTGAAACTTCTACAGCAGTGAAGTTTCACTGGTCGAACCGGCTCTATTGCGCCACACTACACTCGGGTGCTGTACTGCGCATGCGCCGATTCCGAAGCCAAGGTGCGGGAGTGTTCAGAAGAAGGTGATCACATCTTCTACACTGCCTGGCCCTGTCAATCAAAGAAGAAAGGGAGGGTGGGACGGCCTGGGGATAGAAGGTAGAGCTGCTTGGAGCAACCGCGACGCCCTTGTTGCTCCAAAAAGCTCATTTGCATATGAAGAATAAAGATATTATCGCTGCAACGAAGCCATGCATCTGAAAAAAAGGAAAAGAGCATTATACTTAGGTCAGGCTACACTGTATTACTGTGCTGCTGCTTTGATAGGCCAATTTCTGGTGACAGACTCCCTTTAACTCTGATAGTCTGAGTATGTTCACACAACCTATTTTCAGACGTAATTGAGGCGTTTTACGCCTCGAATTACGCCTGAAAAGACAGCTCCATTACGCCTGCAAACATCTGCCCATTACCTGCAATGGGTTTTACGATGTTCTGTTCCCACGAGCCTTTATTTTACGCGTCGCTGTCAAAATACAGCGTGTAAAATAACGGCTCATCAAAAGAAGTGCTGGACACTTCTTGGGATGTTTTTGGAGCCGTTTTTTCATAGACTCTAATAAAAACCGCTCCAAAAACGGCCGTAAAAAAACGCCACGAAAACGCGAGTTGCTCAAAAAACTTCTGAAAATCAGGAGCTGTTTTCCCCTGAAAACAGCTCCGTATTTTCAGACGTATTTTGTTAATCGTGTGAACATGCCCTATGAGTTAAAAAGATAAAGATGTGTGGTTGTTAGGATTAGAAATGTATAAAATAACATCTTCCATCCCTTACCTCCAGAAAACTAAGCGTTAACTTCTCTCTAAGGTCCAAACTTTCCCTTTCAAGCACAGTGAGTTTCTCTTGGCTCAGTCCAGTATAGTTTGATAATTTATCTGTGATCGCTAAATCAGTTTCTTCTTTGTTGGAAACCTGTGAAAGAAAGGAAATAATACAGTTGATTGTTGTTTAGAAAAGAGAAAATATTACCACCAAGTATGTCTACATATTCTTATCTTGACCTCTAAGGTAACTTAACAGTTAGAAGGCTTGTTTTACAGAGAGGATTAGATACGAAGTCTGTTAACTTCTGCTGAGGACCAGCAACAAGCACTGATTACAGTGCTCCCTCAAGTTATAATATTAATTTGATCTGGAATGACCACTGTAGATTCACAAAGTTTTAACTTGAGACCATAACGCTACACAAAACTACTAATTGGCGCAGAAGCCCCAATAATATCGTAAGCCCCAATAAATGTAAGCACAAAACCAAATACAGATAAAGCAAATCCTACATATAAAAGTCAGAATGAGCTGCCGGAAGCTGGCAAATCACTTTCTACAGTTAGGTCCAGAATTATTTGTACAGTGACACAAGTTTTGGCATTTTAGCTGTTTACCAAAACATATTAAATATACAGTTATATAATCAATATGGGCTTAAAGTGCAGAATCTCAGCTTTAATTTGAGGGTATTCACATCCTAATTTTAGGAAGGGTTTAGGAATTACAGCTCTTTAATATGTAGCTGCCTCTTTTTCAAGGGACCAAAGGTAATTGGACAATTATCTCAAAAACTACTTAATGGTCTGCACGGGCTATTCCCTCGTTAATCCATCATCAATTAAGCAGGTAAAAGGTCTGGAGTGGATTCCAGGTGTGGAATTTGCATTTGGAAGCTGTTGGTGTGAACCCACAACATGAGGTCAAATGTCTCAATGCAAGTGAAACAGACCATCATTAGGCTGAAAAAATTAAATCCATCAGGGAGATAGCACAAATGTTAGTAGTGTCGAAATCAACAGTTTGATACATTCTTGGAAAAAAAAAAGAGCATACTGGTGATCTCGTGAACTCTAAAAGGCCTGGACGTCAATGGAAGACAATAGTGGTGGATGATCGCAGAATCCTTTCCATGGTGAAGAAAAACCCCTTCACAACATCTACCCAAGTGAAGAACACCCTCCTGGAAGTAGGTGTATCACTATCTAAGTCTACCATAAAAGGAAGACTTCATGAGAGCAAACATAGAGGGTTCACCACAAGGTGCAAACAATTAATCAGCCTCAAAAATAGAAAGGCCAGATTAGACGACTCTGCAAAACAACATCTAAAGAAGCCACCCAGTTCTGGAACAGCATGAAACTAATATCAACCCGTACCAGAATGATGGGGGGAAGAAGTATGGAGAAGGCTTGGAACGGCTCATGATCCAAAGCACACCACATCCTCTGTAAAACATGGTGGAGGCAGTGTGATGGCATGGGCATGCATGGCTGCCAAAGACACTGGGTCACTGGTGTTTATTGATGTTGTGACTGAAGACAGAAGCAGCCGGATGAATTCTGAAGTGGTCAGGGATATACTTTCTGCTCAGATTCAACCAAATGCAGCAAGGTTGATTGGACGTCGCATCACGGTACAAATGGACAATGACCAAAAACATACTGCGAAAGCAACCCAGGAGTTTAAGAAGTGGAATATTCTGCAATGGCCAAGTCAATCACCAGATCTCAACCCGATCGAATATGCCTTTCACTTGCTTAAGACAAAACTTAAGGCAGAAAGACCCACAAACAAGCAACAACTGAAGGCCGCTGCAGTAAAGGCTGGCAAAGCATCACAAAGGAGGAAACCCATCGTTTGGTGATGTCCATGGGCTCCAGATTTCAGGCAGTCATTTCCAGCAAAGGATTCTCTACAAAGAATTAAATAAACCATTTTATTTATGGTAATGTTAATTTGTCCAATTACTTTTGAGCCCCTGAAATGAGGAGGCTGTGTAGAAAAATGGTTGCAATTCCTAAACGTTTCATGGGATATTTTTGTTCAACCCCTTGAATTAAACCTGAAAGTCTACACTTCAATTGCATGTCAGTTGTTTCATTTTAAATTCAATGTGGTGGCAGCAGAGCCCAAGATTGTGTCACTGTACAAATAATTCTGGACCTAACTGTATGTTGGAATAATTACACCTAATGAAGATATATTGTGGACGTTCAATTGTATATAACATAATACTGCCTGAAAGAACAATTAAGAAAAACAATTATACATTTTATTAAATATATTGTGTTTAGAATGGGCTAATAGCCAAAGGTAACTCTGGTAACAGGCATAAGCAATTGGCACCAAGATGAATGTGAGAGTGCTATTGTCAGGGAGCATAAGCTCCGTTCAAAAGTATCTAGCAACCCCTCTCATACATCCATAGAGTAGTGATGCAAATTGCCAGTAAATTAACACCTGACTAAACAAGCAGTGTCCCTACGCGTTTCTGCACTCTATTATTTTAAGAGTGCGTCCTCATTGGTACACAAGCAAACAGGCGGTCCTCTGATATATTTCAGGACTTAAGCCCAGTTTGCGTATTTTACAATGAATGCCGGACAGCACTGAAAAGTGTTGTATCGTGTCTCCCGGCATGCGAACGACAATGATATCTGGCCGCTCGCGCGCCGGGAGAACGCAGAGTATAAATGGACTATGTCCTGCCCATACAATCGGCGTCATCAGAGGACCGCAGCCAATCATCATTTAGAGCGTCATACATGATGTCCATGACTAGGAACGACCCCACTGTCAGTGAGCCGCCAATAGATTTTATGGGACGTTCTAGCGTCCCTGGTTACCAAGGAAATCCAGGCAGCTTATTTACAAAGTTCACTGGAGATATCCACAGGAGCGATCAATTACACATAGGGTAAGTTATAACTAAGATAAACGATTATTACGGCCCACACCATACAAAGAGCATTATAGTGGATCATATATGTGGGAACAAACTACCAATAGGATTGAAAACTTCACAATAGGCAAGAACTCAGAGCGGAAGGGAACAACATTGGGAGTGTATGCATTAGATGTATACCCAAGGAATGGAAAAAAATCAAAGAACATTAACTGGGTTTGTAAACCCAGTGGTACTGGACAAACGTCCACACAAGTAACATTTGTTGAAGAGGACAACCAACAAGAGAGCCTTACCTATGGGTCCCACGGGATGAGGCTATAGATTCTCAAAGCCCCTGTTGTTCCTCAAGAAAGCATGTAAACGAAATATGCTCGTTTAGACCCATTGGTTTTGTCGTCTCCATTTGGAGAATGCGTCTATCCCAATTTCCACCTCTATCCGGTAGGCGAACCTTTTCTATTCCTTGGAACTTAATCAATCTATAATCTCCCTGGTGAACATCCCATATATGCAGAGAGATAGGAGTATCTGCTTTCCTAAGGATGTCACATACGTGATCTCTGATACGTCTCCTAAACTCCCTGATGATTTTTCCTATGTATTGGATGTTAAAAATACACGTTAGGAGATAGACCACACCTTTGGTTTTACAGTTGATAAAATACCTATTTTCATAGGTCCTTCCGGTACAAATACTTTTGAAGGTTTTGCTCGTCAGAATAGAGTCACATGCCTTACATGTCCCACACCGATGGGTACCCTTAACCTCTTCCCGCATTTTCACGTACATGCACGTCGGGGAATGCAGCCTGTTCGCACATTCCCATTGGCATGTACGAGATGGAGATCGTGCGGGCACAGAAGCTGTGCCGACACGATCGCTGCGGGAGCCCCGGTTATGACTGACAGCCAGGCTCCCGCTGCAACTGCCGAGATTAAAGAAACCTTCAATCTCAGCCGTTTAACCCATTAAATGCCGATGTCAATAGCGACCGCGGCATTTAAATTTATTGACAGAGGGACTTTAGTCCATTTATACTCGGCATTCTCCCTGTGCACGAGCGGCCAGATATCAGTGTTGTTCGCACGCCGAGAGACACGATACAGCACTTTTCAGTGCTGTCTGGCATTCACTGTAAAATACGCAAACTGGGCTTAAGTCCTGAAATATATCAGAGGACCGCCTGTTTGCTTGTGTACCCCTGAGGACGCACTCTTAAAATAATAGAGTGCAGAAACCCGTAGGGACACTGCTTATTTAGTCAGGTGTTAATTTACTGGCAATTTGCATCACTACTCTATGGATGTATGAGAGGGGTTGCTAGATACTTTTGAACGGAGCTTATGCTCCCTGTCACTAGCACTCTCACATTCATCTTGGTGCCAATTGCTTATGCCTGTTACCAGAGTTACCTTTGGCTATTAGCCCATTTTAAACAAAATATATTTAATACAATTTATAATTGTTTTTCTTAAATGTTCTTTCAGGCAGTATTATACTAACTGTAAGTTGAGTACAGGAGTTTCAGCACACACAGTACAAATAAAATGGTGCAACTCTCTCTTGGTGTCCAAAGGAGCTGCGCTAGTCCTGGCACAGATGGAGAGAAGTGCAGTACATGTAGTACAGGCAGAAAGCAATAAAGTGCATGTAGTACAGGTAAAAAGCAGTACAGTACATGTAGTACAGGTAGAAAGCAGTACAGTACATGTAGTACAGGTAGAGAGCAGTACAGTACATGTAGTACAGGTAGAGAGCAGTACAGTACATGTAGTACAGGTAGAGGGAAGTACAGAACATTTAGTACAATTAGAGTGCAGTGCAGTACATTAGTACAGGGAGACAGCAGTACAGTACATGTAGTCCAGGTAAATAGCAGTGCAGTACATATAGTACAGGTAGAGAGCAGTACAGTACATATAGTACAGGTAGAGATTAGTACAGTACGTGTAGTATAGGTAGAGATGAGTACAGTGCAGGTAGTACAGGTGGAGAACAGTACAGTCCATGCAGTCCAGGTAGATAGCAGTACAGTACATGTAGTACAGGTAGATAGCAGTACAGTACAGTGAGACAGCAGTACAGTACATGTAGTCCAGGTAAATAGCAGTGCAGTACATATAGTACAGGTAAAGAACAGTACAGTACATATAGTACAGGTAGAGATGAGTTCAGTGCATGTAGTACAGGTAGAGAGAAGTACTGTACATTTAGTACAGGTAGGGAGCAGTACAGTACATGTAGTACAGGTAGAGAGCAGTACAGTACATGTAGTACAGGTAGAGAGTAGTACAGTGCATGTAGTACAGGTAGAGAGCAGTACAGTACATGTAGTACAGGTAGAGAGCAGTACAGTACATGTAGTCCAGGTCGAGAGCAGTGAAGTACATACAGTACAGGTAGAGAGCAGTACAGTACATACAGTACAGAAAAAGAGCAGTACAGTATATATAGTACAGGTGGAGATTAGTACAGTACATGTAGTACAGGTAGATAGGAGTACAGTACATTAGTACAGGGAGACAGCAGTACAGTACATGTAGTCCAGGTAGAGAGCAGTGCAGTACATGTAGTACAAGTAGAGAGCAGTACAGTACATTAGTACAGGGAGACAGCAGTACAGTACATGTAGTACAGGTAGAGAGCAGTACAGTACATGTAGTACAAGTAGAGAGCAGTACAGTACATGTAGTACAGGTAGATAGCAGTACAGTACATGTAGTACAGGGAGATAGCAGTACAGTACATATAGTACAGGTAGAGAGCAGTATAGTACATGTAGTACAGGTAGAGAGCAGTACAGTACATGTAGTCCAGGTCGAGAGCAGTGAAGTACATACAGTACAGGTAGAGAGCAGTACAGTACATACAGTACAGAAAAAGAGCAGTACAGTACATATAGTGCAGGTGGCGATTAGTACAGTACATGTAGTACAGGTAGATAGGAGTACAGTACATTAGTACAGGGAGACAGCAGTACAGTACATGTAGTCCAGGTAGAGAGCAGTACAGTACATGTAGTACAGGTAGAGAGCAGCACAGTACATGTAGTACAAGTAGAGAGCAGTACAGTACATGTAGTACAGGTAGAGAGCAGTACAGTACATGTAGTACAGGTAGAGAGCAGTACAGTACATGTAGTACAGATAGAGAGCAGTACTGTATATATAGCACAGGTAGAGAGCAGTATAGTACATGTAGTACAGGTAGAGAGCAGTACAGTACATGTAGTACAGGTAGAGAGCAGTACAGTATATATAGTACAGTGCACCAAAAAGAAGAACCAAGGAGTCTCTAAGTCAAAAATTACATAATCTTTTTATTTGACAATATTACACTGTTTACAAAAAACAAGTTTCTAAAAATGAATCACAAATAAAAGCATGGCCGCCACATGGGTCAATATACATCAAATATGGTCATATATAGTACAGTTAGAGAGAAGTTGTAATGTCCATGGCTGCGGGATGTCAGCTCCGTTCTCCCCCTGACAGTCGGCAAGCGCTGGCCCCAGCCTCCTCCTCAGAAGAAGCCAGCGCTCGTGAATACTCACCACAGCCGTCTCCCGTAGGGTGCGCGCGCACGCTCGTGCATGCTCTTAAAGGGGTAGCGCGCGCACCGGACCTCGTTCATGAACCTTGACCCGTGAGTACTCTAGACTATAAGAGGGGTCCAGCCCCCTAGTTCGATGCCTGAGCTTTGTTGTGTATTCCTAGTCTGTCTTGCATATGGCCCCCTAGTGTTTCCTGCTCCCAGTGTTTCCTGTTCATGTATCCTATTACTTGCATCCTGATCTAGTGCCGTGCTGTGTTGTATACCACGCCTGTTCTGCTTCTCCACAGCGGACGTCCACCTGCTGCCAAGCTAGCCTTGCTACTGTCCGAGCTGCCACAGGTACCCTATACGAACTATAGACTTTGACCTGCGACCTGTTGGCCAGCTGCCATACCGCCAAGACGGTAGGGCCCAGTGGGTCCACAGACCCTTCGTTACAGTAAGTAAGCTCGGGCCATGGATTCCGCTGGTCGATCCAAGACCATGACGACGTCACAGGAGATGCGGGCGGATTTGCTGGACCTCCAGTCTCGACAGGACCAACTACTCCAGGCTTTGATCATTCTCGTACGTCAGCCGGAGGCATGAGCTGCCGTTCCTCCTACTACACCTCCTGGCAGTGTTGATACTCAGACTACACCTCCTGGCAGTGTCGAACCGCGTTTTTCTTTGCCTCTTCCGGACCGCTATGATGGAGACGCAGGCTCCTGTCGTGGATTTTTGAACCAGTGCCAGATCCATTTCAGCCTGTATGCTAGGACATTTTCATCTGACGGGCAAGGGTCGCTTTCATCATCTCTCTCCTCACTGGCAATGCTCTTGCATGGGCGAACCCTATCTGGGAGAGACAAGGACCAGAGACCTGTGACTTCCAAGCCTTTCTCCGGACTTTTCGAATGGTGTTTGAGAAGCCTGGACGGGTCTCATTTGCAGCGGCTACCTTGATTAAACTACGCCAAGGAGACACCTCTGTGAGCGAGTACGCCACCCACTTCCGCAGCCTGGTGGGAGAACTGTTATGGAACAATGAGGCCCTGGTAGCTGCATTCTGGCATGGACTGTCTCCTAAAATTAATGACGAACTTGCCGCTCGAGACCTGCCATCTACCCTGGATGACCTCATCCTTCTGTCCGCCCGGATTGATATGCGGATCCGAGAACGCCTCCAAGAGGTTCCTCCAAGAGGAGGGGGCCATCTTGTGCTCCTGTGCCCCCAAAAGTCCCAAAGCCTAGGGTTGCTAGGAGCGACAATCCTGGGTAAAAAAGGACTTCCGTCCAAATTGTCTTTACCCGTGACCATAGTATCCGGCGAGAGAACGCATCAGGTCTCTGCGTATCTGGACTCTGGATCCGCTGCTAATTTCATCCGTAAAAACCTGGTGGACCTTCTATAATTGCCTACCACCCCTATGGAGAGCCCGTTGACAATAGCCTCAGTAGATGGTCTACCCCTGCCAGACCCAGTTATTGCTGTGACCAAACCACTGGGGCTCCAAGTAGGGGCTCTCCACTCCGAACTGCTGTTGTTCTATGTCCTACCCATAGCCGTTGACCCTGTGTTGCTGGGCCTGCCTTGGCTCTGATTGAATGCCCCAGTCCTGGACTGGAACTCTGGAGAGGTTCTCCAGTGGGGTCCCGAGTGTCACAATCGTTGCTTGGGACAGATTCGTTCGCCTCAGCCTCCCCTGCCTTAGTCACTGGCAGGATTGCCTAGTCATTTTGCTTCATTTGCGGACGTCTTCAGCAAAAAAGAGGTGGAGACACTGCGCCCACATCGGGCATATGACTGTCCTATCGAGCTGGTTCCTGGTGCTTCCCTTCCCCGTGGTAGGGTATATCCTGTCTCTCTCTGCCAGAGACTCTGTCTATGTCCACTTATGTTAGAGAGAACTTGGAGCGAGGCTTCATACGCAAGTCTTTCTCCCCAGCAGGAGCCGGGTTCTTCTTCATCAAAAAGGATGGTTCTCTTCGTCCCTGTATAGACTATCGGGGTTTCAACCAGATCACGGTGAAAAACAAGTATCCATTGCCATTGATCTCAGAATTATTTGACCGTATACGTGGTGCCAAGATTTTTTCGAAGTTAGACCTGTGGGTGGCTTACAACCTAATCTGGATTTGCCAGGGTGACGAATGGAAGACAGCATTTAACAGACGGGACGGACACTATGAATATCTAGTAATGCCCTTCGGCTTGTGTAATGCCCCAGCTGTCTTCCAGGAGTTTATTAATGACATTTTCAGTGACCTCCTCTATGTTTGTGTAGTAGTCTATCTTGAAGACATCTTGATATTTTTTCTCCAGATCCTATGACTCATCAGAAACATGTCCGTCAAGTCTTGCTGCTCGTGCCCACTCTTAAAGGGGCAGCGCGTGCACCGGACCTCGTTCATGAACCTTGACCCGTGAGTACTCTGGACTATAAGAGGGTTCCAGCCCCCTAGTTCGATGCCTGAGCTTTGTTGTGTATTCCTAGTCTGTCTTGCATATGGCCCCCTAGTGTTTCCTGCTCCCAGTGTTTCCTGATCCTGTATCCTATTACTTGTATCCTGATCTAGTGCCGTGCTGTGTTGTGTACCACGCCTGTTCTGCTTCTCCACACCGGACGTCCACCTGCTGCCAACTTTCTTCAAAGCTAGCCTTGCTACTGTCCAAGCTGCCACATGTACCCTATACGAACTATAGACTTTGACCTGCGTCCTCTTGGCCAGCTGCCTTACCGCCAAGGCGGTACAGCCCAGTGGGTCCACAGACCCTTCATGATGGCAGTATAGTACATGTGTAGAGAGCAGTACAGCAGATATAGTACAGGTAGAGAGCAGTACAGTACATGTAGTACAGGTAGAGAGCAGTACAGTAGAAACTCATGTCATCTTAGGCTATCAATATCTGATTAGTGGGGGTCCGACTCACGGCAACTCTACCGATAAGCTATTTTGAAGGGGCCGCGTCACTCGTACAAGCTCTACTTCCCCTTCATTCCTTACTTGCTTGTACTGTGAATCGCTGACACACTTGCTGCGGTAGTTCAAAGTATTCCAGCTTTCTCCCATTCAAGCAAATGGGAGAAGGCTGTAATACAATGAAGCACCGCTACAAGTGTGTCAGCGATTCACATGAGAGAAGGGGAAGCAGTGCTCGTATAAGCGCTGCGGCCCCTTTAAAATAGCTGATGGGGGGTGCCAGGAGTCAGACCCCCCACCAATCATATAGTGATGGCCTATCCTGAGGAAAGGCCATACATTTCTTATGACTGGAAAACCCCTTTAACTCAGTGAGGAATTGGGATGCACAAAAAAGGAAAATCATCACACACTCATTATTTATGAGAATAAAAATAAACATTGGAATAAAATAACGGAAAAACTCTCAATTCTATGAAACTTACTAGGAAAATATCTTGCACATATTTACACAGATGCTTCTGTGAACATAGATAGATGTAAATTCTGTATTATACAGCCCAATTGTAGGCAACTGGAGACAGTAGTCACATGATTAACCTTTAACACTTGCCGTCGCTTCTCTATTTATTTGCATCACCAATTATCTAGGACAAGAACTGTGCCCCAGATCAGCCAAGGTTACTGCACACAGCGATAAGTAGATCTGCTTGAGATTCCTTACAATACAAAACTGATGTAAAATAAAAAGACAAAGCATTACGGGCAATCATTGCTGCAACGTTCCAGAGAACAGATCACATTTCTGTAAAAAGCTCTTACAGCTTCAGTCTAATATATAGATGGACGATGCTTAATTCATCCCATATATGGCTTCAAGATTGATATGCCAGTCAGGCAGCCGTACGCTACATATGTTTTACATTTAAGGCATACATATGACTGATTGGAACAAACACCAATTTTTACATTTTTTTTCCTAGCACAAAGCGCAAAGTATTCAGCAGTTTCTAATGAAAACATTGCCTCTGTGGTAACCCAAAAAAATTATCTTTATGGGAAGAATAAAAACATTTTTAAATGTTCTCAGAGATCAATTTTCTGCCAAGACAGTGAAAAGATGGAAACGCACAGCCAGAACATTTGTGAACTTTAGAAATTCACTGCTTCCCTTTAATTTTTTTCCCTTCATAGAAAAGTACCTGGTTTACACTAAACTTTATGGGTTAGTGATACTTCGCACCAGGTACACAAGTACTTCACACAATATGATGCTTACTTCTGGTTTTACATAGGACTGCAAGTTAACCTTCTGTAAACAGTACAAACCCAAAGAGATGAATGACAAATGGAAATCTATGTGTTGCATTCCTTTAAAAGGGTTTTCCCTCATCTCTCCATTCACTTTCCAACTGGATGTGGCGGCCCTAATAAAGGGTATATAGACAGGGATTGTAGTGATGAGACAGCCCCTTAAGATGTGACCTTGTCGATGGACGGAGGCTCCTGAGATATAATTCTGGTATGTCAAATATTGGTAAGAACCTGCTCCTATTAAAATGTATTTAGAACTGGCAGTTTCCGGATGTGAAAATTTCCTAAAATTTTCCTCTGCTTTGGGATTTCTGTGTTTGGTATAATTTCCTAAATTGCATTGATGCATCATACCCTGCTTGACAGTCTGCATGCTACAACTCATAGTTCGTACCATTCACGCCCTCTACACCTCCTAGCCATGAGGGGCTCTAGAGGATTTATATGGAGCATGTTGCGAAGCAACTGCAGCGCTAGCTAACATACATGTTAGTGATGACATTCAGTTCATTGGGGCAGTGGCAATCCACAGGAAAGATTAGGAAAAACGTCACGGAGAAGAGGAAGCAGCGGCAAATCTGAAATTTGAGCAAATTTGAAAGTGACTAACATTAGTGTAAACAAAGTATTAGTGGAAAAAAAACAAAAAGAAGATCAGTTGTGCAAGGCTAGTAGAGGCGAGAGAAGAGGTACTTTGTGTTTTGCCATGCAAGTTATTTTCAGCTATAAACGGTTTCTGCGTACTTTGTACACTTGGTGATGTGGTATTTGGACTGTGTTTGTGCTATGAATCAGTTGTCTGTATGTTTGTTTGTGACTCTAGTAACTCCTCCTGCAATTCTAATGGTGAGGATGATGTGGTTTCTTTGAGTGTTGAGTATTATGTTGCTGTTGTTTGAAATGCAAATAAACATGTATAAAGCTATTGAATTATACAGAAAACTAAGAATGTTTATTAGGTGTCACCAGATGAATGGTTTTGAACAAAGCAACTCACATACATTATAAGGCTATAACGTGCTTATTTAGAACTATGACTGGAATATCTAGCATGCTACAAAAATAGAAGATATAAACAACCAAATCAGAGAAGAATTTATCAAGAAAGCAGGTAAAATAACATGAACTAAATTTAAAGGGACATTATCATTTTTAGCCGTTAAAAATGGTCCGAGTGTCAACTGGATTTCCCGGCCTGACCACGGTACAGGTGAACAGGACTCCTGCCATCATAGACATTTATGATGCTAGCAGTCCCTGACTCCCCCACGGAACTACTGTTCCGTATTGTATCATTTTTCTTAGAACTGAACAGCAGTTCCGTGGGGAGGCAGGGAACTCCTTACAACATAAAATGTCTATGGTGGCAGGAGTCCTGTTCACCTGTACCGTGGTCTGCCGTGAAATCCAGCCGACACTCGGACCATTTTTCACGGCCTGATCTCGGTCGTGTGCAAGAGGTGTTAGAAACCTCATCTATTCCTTGGGACAGTGTTTCAATGGTCTAATATTCAATGTTCTAAGGAATAGACCCCCAAGTCTAATGTTAACGGATTGTGTGTGTGATACCCCCACATTTTAACTAAATTTTAACTTAATTTCTATCATTTTACACAGTGTGTCGTGGCTGTTATTGCTGTATTGCCTCTATTAGTAATTGATGCCACTGCCTTGATTTATGTTTGGTGTTTACGTTGGTAGGGACTTGGTGCCACCTTACTTTACACGGGTCAGCAATCACATTGTCTAAGTCACAGAGAAAATGAAACAATGCCCCCCCCCCCCCAAAATAAAATGAATCTTCCTACATAATGATCTTCCTCATAATAAGATGTTGAAAGATTGTGCATATGATAGAGACAGCCTGCAACATTGTGCCTATAACAGAGCCAGCAAAAATACTGTCCCTTTAATCGCATTTCAAAGTACACAAGAAAAAAATGTATCCTGCATATTTCTTTGTCTGCTAAAACCAGGTGCTAGCTCCTTTACTACTTTACACAAAAGAAAATATTTTATGGTTGTATTAGGAAGGGGAAAAAAGATTTACACACATTTAAGAATCTTTTTACTAGACAGGTATCAAAAGCCATGCAGATGCAAATATCTTTCTTCAAGGGATATTGGCACAACTAGACAAATGCATTTACTTCCACTTGATTTAAAACATTCCAATTTATTTTTAGTGCACACATGGATATACTTTTTACCTTTTTGTGGCACAAGGCCCAAAAGTATGGATTTTTTTTCTGTTTCTCTTGAGAGAAGTGAAATTCATAATGTGACGACTTGGGACCTTTATCTGCAAATTCTTCCTTCTATTTATTATCAGTAAAAGTAGAGCTAATTTATGGAGCTAGCTGAGCCTTAAGGCACACACTATAGGCAAAGACATAACTTAAAATCTGCAAATAACTGAACCTAATAAAGAAGGTGTGGAAATGCTGCTTCAGGATTCTATGGTACACTGAATTTTAAGCGTTTTTTTCTGGGAATACAAAGCATTCATAATTGAGCCCTCAGTGGTCAGCTGTAATCCGTGGGTAAACCTAGTAGTCAGTGTTTAATTTTCATGCAGCATCACCACAGGTGATATTAAGCATTGCACTGTGCCCATTCAAATTAATGGCTTATCTGTGTGATGTAAGGCAGGACTTGTACGCCAAAGAGAAACACTCTTTGTAACTGCTCTCCTCTCTGGTCAAGAGATGAGGATCCTGAGGACCCCCCTCTATTAAATAATAATTATCTAATAGGGTGTTTGGAAATAGGTTTCTTAAACTAGACAGCCCCTTTACGGCTGGAATCACACATGCATGAGTGGATCTTCTAGTTATTAACCCCTTCACGACTGCCATACGGCTATATACATTCTAACTGCCGATGCCCGATGCAGTTAGCACGCGTATAGACGTTTGCAGTGTGCATTGGGGTTTAATGTGTGCAGAGCTGCTTCAGCGTGAGCAGCTTTGCACTAATGTATGATAACCTTAGGAGGAGGTGTTTGCAATTCTGGCTCCTATGGTGCATGTGAATGCCCCTAGCTCAGTGTAGGACCTTCCTCCTGTGTAATATTCCAAAAAGGTACAGGGGATGAGTATTATTATTATTATAATTTTATTATATTTTTCTGGAGTAACATTCACAACACTGACAGAGCTGAAGAGTGGAAGGGAAGAGGAGAAAATACATGTATGCACTCTTGCAAACCGGTAGACTTAGCTCTATAACTCAATGGTTGTATCTTCTAGTCCCCATTTAGAGAAGGAATAGCAGCTCTAGAGTATAAACTGCTATTCTGACCAGTAAAATCCCTTGCAGATTAAAAAAAGAGGGTCATTAAAGTCTAAGGCCCCAGGCACACGAACGTGCTTTTGCAGCCGCAATTCCCCTGAAAATCCACGGGAGAATTGCGGCCCCATTCATTCCTATGGGGCCATGCACACGAATGTGGTTTTCACAGTCCGTGCATGGCCCCGAAGCCCGGACCACAGAAAGAACCAGCAAGCCTTATTACGGCCGTGTTCTGCGGTCCAGGCTCATTGAAAATAATGGCCGCGGCCATGTGCACGGCCCACGAAATCGCGGCCGTGCACATGGCTACGGTCGTGTGCATGAGGCCCAAGTTATTATTATCTTGGCAGAGAGGTACCTACTGGAAGAAATATATAAAAAGTATTTTAATGCACATTAAAGAGTTGATTTTTTTCGTTTTTTTTCAAGTGAACATCAATGTCCAAGTTCATCCTTGTAAAGTGCTACAGATTTTTAGTACTCTAAATGATATAAGTCCTTACATCCACAATCTCCAGTTGGAGATTCTTCCACAGCAAATGTCCACTACACAAGCTCCCAGAAGTCTCTAACTTTATTTTTTTAAGTGCGATGATATTTAACCCCTTAATGACCAGCCTATTTTAAACCTTAATGACCAAACCATTTTTTACGGTTTTCCATCGTTGCATTCCAAGAGCTATAACCTTTTTATTTTTGAGTCAACATAGCTGTATAAGGTCTTGTTTTTTGCGGGACAAGTTGTACTTTTTAATAGCACCATTTTGGGGGACATATTATTTATTGATTAACTTTTATTAACTTTTTTTTGGGGGGGAATAGAAAAAAACCTGAAATTTCGCCACTCTTTTTCGCGTCTTAAATCTACGCCGTTTACTGTGTGATATAAATAACACACTAACTTTATTCAGCGGGTTGTTACGATTGCAACGATACCAAATTTGTATAGTTTTTGTGTGTTTTACTACTTTTACACAGTGAAAACGCTTTTTTTTCAAACTTATTTGTTTTCGTGTCTCCATATTTGAAGAGCCGTAACGGTTTTATTTTTTCGCCGATGCGGTTGTATGAGGGCTTTTTTTTTGCGGGAAGACTTGTAGTTTTTATTGGTACCATTTTGGAGTAGATGCGACTTTTTGATCACTTTTTATCACATTTTTTTAAAGTCAGGATTCACAGAAAACAGCAATTTTTCCATAGTTCTTTATTAAATTCTTTACGGCGTTCACCGTGTGGGTTAAATAATGTAATAGATTTATAGTCGGGGTCGTTACGGACGCGGCGATACCAAATATTTGTAACTTTTTTACTTTATTTTATTTTTTTAATAGTAAAGCATTTTGTAAGGGGAAAAGCTGGGTTTTTCATTTTTTTTTCACATATTTTTTAAATTAACTTTATTAAACTTTTTTTTACTTTTTTACTAGTCCCACTAGGGGACTTTAATATGCGATTCTCCGATCGCTATTATAATACACTGCAATACTTTTGTATTGCATTGTATTACTGCCTGTCCGTTTAAAACGGACAGGCATCTGCTAGGTCATGCCTGCGGCATGATCTAGCAGGTATTCGCTCCAGGCAGACCTGGGGGCCTTTTATTAGGCCCCCGGCTGCCATTGGAGACACAGACACTCGGCGATCTTATCATCGGGTGTCGGTGGGAGACAGAGGGAGCTCCCTACCTCTCTCCAAAACCACTCAGATGCGGTGCACGCTATTCATCACCGCATCTGAGGGGTTAAACGGGTGAGATCGATACTTATATCGATCTCACACGGCAGAGCAGGGACGCCCCCAGCCCTCAGCTGCCTCTGGCAGCTGAGAGCAGGGAGATTTGACAGCTCCTGCTCTGTTTACTTTATCCTGATGCAGTGCCGTAAAAAGGCATATGCATCAGAATAAAGCCCGTTAGTGGCCGCCGTGAAAAGGTGTATTGGCGGTCACTAACGGGTTAACAAAATGTTCACTTATCTTTTTGGGTGCCTAACAAAAACATGTATATGATATCATAGATGGGACCTAGGATAGCGAAGTATAGATTGATGCTGTAGTGGCAAAATGTGTGGTTTAATTGAGTAATATAATATAGCATGATATAGCACTATTCACATATTGACATAGTACCAAATGTGGCCAATATAACTCCATAGAGTTCTAATATTGGTGTCATACAATGCCCAAATAATATCACCCTTCACTGCCAAAATACCACCAGACAGAGCCATGAGATAAATACACATAATTACAATATATACACATACCATATATACAGTTCTAATATGTTAGTCTAACTCCACTTGTTTTTTTTAGCTGTATTTTGATTTTCAATATATACACTATGATTGATTCCATGAGCACCCTATATTCCTGTTTGTACCTCACAAAATAGCAAATTTTATATTCTCGTCAATAAAACATGTTTTCATGAAATCAAATCTTTATGGAAAATTTTGTGTCATATTCCCATAATTATTATGCTTAAAACCAAGCAGAATCTTTTGATGTCTTGCGATACTTAAAACATCTGTTACTTTACACTGTGTCACATTTTCTGTATTTTTTTATGTTACCAAGAAGTATAGCATTTCATAAAGACTAATAAAAAATGAGTTGGTCCCATGAGCGCGTTACTTTTAACATTATCTAATAAAGCTTGTGAGGACGTTGTACACAAAGAAGGTTTCCAGGTATTCCATGAGATTTTTATTTGGTACCTGCCGGAAAATATGAAATGTAACAATAATGGGTTGTTTAATTGCCTCCAGATCCATTTCTCTTTTTTTCTTAGCTGTTTTTAAAAAAATATATCTATTTTTTTAAATCTTAAAGAATCATTTATTACAAAACATACTGACTATTGTTAAAGTTTTTCTTTTATAGTTAATAACTTCTTTAATGTACTATAGTTTTAGTTTCAGTGGTGTTCCAAAAGGGTTTGCTTACTTTTTACTTGCTACCGGCTCTCTTTGCCACATGATAGAACCAGGCACTATGAGCGGGTAGTGCTGAGAAGAAATAATGTATTCATATTAAACTGATTTTTATCTCACTATACAAATCTTAATTTCTTCTTCAATTGAAGCCTTTACTTTATTGTGTTGGGACCTTATACAACATAACTTCAAGAGGTTCACCACAGACAGGGGTCCAGAAGTTTTAGGGTGCAGTCAAATGCGGCAGATGTTGTTGCAGACATTTTCAGATGAATTAAAACGGAATATTAGTAGCAGAAAATTTCTGCAATAAAGTCTGTTGTGTGTGACTGCACCCTTAACCCCTTCCCGCAAAATCATGGGAGATGGACTGTTCCCGCATCTCCACGTAACTGTACGTCATGGAGATGAAGCTGGCTCAGGAGCTGAGCCAGCGACATCACTGCCGGGTTACAGCTGTATGTTACAGCTGGAACCCTGAGGTATCGGCCAGGACCGGAGCTAGCCTCCGATCCGACCGATTAACCCCTCACATGCTGCGTTGAATAGCGATCGCAGCATGTGAGGAGTTTATAGCCACCGGCGCCCCAGCAACGTGATCGCTGGGTTGCCGGTGGCTGCAAAGGTGATCGGAGGGCTAATGCTTACCTCCAGCAACGGAATCCTCCTATGCCCCGTCGTCGACAGGGCCCAGGAGGCTTCCGGTACCATCGGCAAGATGGCGCCGGCTCAGAAGCTGAGCCGGCGTCATCAGCAGTGGTTGTCCGCTGTATGTTACAGCGGACACCCCGATCTATCGCCAGGAACCGGAGCTAGCTCCGATTCCTGGCATTAACCCCTTCGATGCAGCGATCCATTGTGATCGCTGCATCCTAGAGGTTTGTAGCAAATCGGCAGCCTTGCCACGCGATGGCAAGGCTGGCGACTGCTACCATGGCAACAGGAGCCCTAACAATGGACTCCTGTCTGCCATTACGTAAGCTGATTAGGCCCCGCCCAGAGGCGGAGCCTGATCGGCTTGCTGTCAGTGAACAACTGACAGTTCTAATACATTGCACTACATAGGTAGTGCAATGTATTAGAACATCAAACAAACTGTTGGACCTTCAAGTCCCCTAGTGGGACTAAAGAAAAGTGTAAAAAAAAGTGTAAAAAAAAGTGTCAAAAAAGTAAAAATAAAAGTTGTCAAAAATACAATAAAAGTTTCAAATAATAACACAAAACACAATCGCCCTTTTTCCCTTATCAAGTCATTTATTATGGAAAAAAATAATAAAGCCATACATATTTGGTATCGCTGCGACCGTAACGACCTGAACTATAAAAATATTATGTTATTTATTCCGCACAGTGAACGCCGTAAAAAAAATAACTAAAAAATACTGACATAATTGCTATTTTTTGGTCACTTTGTCTTCCAAAAATTGAAATAAAAAGTGATCAAAAAGTCGCATGTACCTAAAAATGGTACCTATAAAAACTATAACTCGTCTCGCTAAAAACAAGCCCTCATACAGCTCCGTCGACGAAAAATTTAAAACCGTTATGGCTCTAACAACTTGCTACAGTAAAAATCCATTCTCTTTACAAAAGTTATTTTATTGTGCGAAAAGTTGTAAAACATAAAAAGTGCTATAAATTAGGTATCACCGGAATCGGACTGACCCGCAGAATAAAGGTAACATGTAATTTATAACACGTGGCGAACGCTGTATAAAAAGAACTAAAAAAATATGCCAGAATTTGTTAGGGATCTGCCAGGTACTTCATCTAGCTATACTCCTGGGATTAATCAATCCACACCTGAGGCCAGACCTGCTCGACTGACACCATCTCCCACCAACCAGGGTGGCAGGCTCAGGAGTGGGAGAGCCTATCGCGGCCTGGTCTCTCGGAGTTAGCTCCGCCCCCCTGCCCTTTATTACCTGCCCTGTGCTCTCCCTCAGTGCTTGTAATTCTTTTGGATTCCTGGCCCCACTGCTGCTTGCTCCAGCCTGCTTCTGCCGTGCTTCTGCCTTGCTGCAGTTCTGCTTGACCTGCTTGCTTGCCCTGGCTTGCTTCTGTCTCCGTGCCTGCTCGGGTGTACTCACTTCGTCCTGGTCCTGACTGTTCGTTCGCCGCCCCGGTTTCCTCGTGGCGTTCCGAGGCTACTGCCCCTTCCCTTGCGTGTTCCCTGTTTGTCTTCCTGTGCACTTAGCCAGCGTAGGGACCGCCGCCCAGTTGTACCTCGTCGCCTAGGGCGGGTCGTTGCAAGTAGGCAGGGACAGGGCGGTGGGTAGATTAGGGCTCACTTTCCCTTCACCTCCTTCCTGCCATTACAGAATTGCTGTTTTTTGGTCACCTTGCCTCCCAAAAAAAAAGGATAACAAGTGATCAAAAAGTCGCGTGTACCCCAAAATGGTACCAATAAAAACTACAGCTCGTCACACAAAAAAAACCAGCCCTCATACCACTACGTCTATGAAAAAATAAAATTAGTCAAGGCACCAATAAGCCAGGAAATAAAAATATGCAGTTGTGCCGGCCCGAGGGGAACGTTTCTTCTGTTTCAAGTGGCAAATTATCAAGGCCCCTAAAATTAGGGATCCAGGAAGGGGAGGGCCCAAACATATCTGCTGGAAGTGAGGATGCCCGTATTATACCAGGACAACACTTTCCCAGCAAAATTCCCCAAACTTCAAAGGTGTGGAGTGCGGACCAAAAGGGGGATAAGTAAAGACCATTTATTAGTGCGACACCGGCCTGTGCAGAAAGGATTGTGTCACAGCATAACACACATCTATGGATTATTTTATTGGTGTTTTTTACCCCACTATACCACCTGACTATGCCCCTTATATACTCCGCCCGCCTTACATGTGCCCCCACATTATAAACGGAAACACCAGTAAGACTCCAAACAAAACTACTACAAGCAAAATCCACGCTCCAAAAGCCAAATGGCTCTACCTCCCTTCTGAACCCTACAGTGTGCCCAAACAGCAGTTTACTTCCACATATATGGCATCGCCATACCCGGGAGAACCCTTTTAACAATTTTTGGGGTGTGTGTCTCCAGTGGCACAAGCTGGGCGCCACATATTGGCATATCTATTGAAAAAACATTTTCACTCTGCAACATCACGTGCACACCAATTTCTGCCAATCACCTGTGGGGTTAATATGCTCACTACACCCCTAGGTGAATACCTTGAGGGGTGTAGTTTCCAAAATGGGGTCACTTCTGGGGGGGATCCACTGTTTTGGTCCCACAGGGACTTTGCAAATGCGACATAGCGCCCAGAAACCAATCCAGCAAAATCTGTACTCCAAAAGCCAAATGGCGCTCCTTCCCTTCTGTGCCCTACTCTGTGCCTAAACAGCAGTTTATGACCACATATGTGGTATTGTCATACACAGGAGAAGTTGCTTTACAAGTGTTGGGGTGCTCTTTTACATTTATTTGTTGAGAATATGAAACATTTTCAGCTAAAACTACGTCTTATTGAAGAAAAAGGATTTTTTTTATTTTCACTGCCCAATTCTAATAAAATCTATGAAACATCTGTGGGGTCAAAATGCTCACTACACCCCTAGATGGATTCCTCAAGGGGTGTAGTTTCGTGAATCGAGTCACTTTTGGGGAGTTTCCACTGTACTGGTACCTTAGGAGCTTTGCAAAAGTGACATGGTGTCAAGAAACCAATCCAGCAAA
Source organism: Rhinoderma darwinii (assembly GCF_050947455.1). Lineage (NCBI taxonomy): Eukaryota > Metazoa > Chordata > Amphibia > Anura > Rhinodermatidae > Rhinoderma > Rhinoderma darwinii. The sequence goes on from NC_134691.1 coordinate 65,654,282, forward strand.
ATCTGTGCTCCAAAAGCCAAATGGCACTCCTTCTCTTCTGATCCTTGCCGTGTGCCCAAACAGCAGTTTATAACCACAAATGGGGTATTGCCGTACTCCAGAGAAGTTTCTTTACAAATGTTGGGGTTCTTTTATTCCTTTATTTGTTGAGAAAATGAAAAATGTTGAGCTAAAGCTACGTCTTATTGGAAAAAAAGGATTTTTTTTATCTTCACTGCCCAATTCTAATAAAATCTATGAAACCCCTGTGGGTTCAAAATGCTCACTACACCCCTAGATGGATTCTTCAAGGGGTGTAGTTTCCTAAATGGAGTAACTTTTTTGGTGTTTTCACTGTTTTGGTCCCTTAGGGGCTTTGCAAATGCGACGTGGTCTCTGCAAACCATTCCTGCAAAATTTGAGCTCCAAAAGCCAAATGGCGCTCTTTCCCTTCTAAGCTCCGCCGTGTGTCCAAAAAGCCGTTTATGACCACATGCGGGGTATTGTTTTACTCGGGAAAAATTGCTTTACAAAAGTAGTGGTGCATTTTCTCCTTTTAGTCCTTGTGGAAATTAGAAAAAATTAGCTAAACCTACATTTTCTTTGAAAGAATGTAGATTTTCATTTTCACGGCCTACTTCCAATAATTTCTGCAAAAAACCTGCGGGGTCAAAATGCTCACTATACCCCTAGATAATTTCCTCAAGGGGTATAGTTTCCAAAATGGTATCACTTTTGGGGAATTTCCACTGTTTTGGTGCCGCAAGAGCCTTTCAGACCCGACATGGAGCCTAAAATATTTTTTAATAAAAAGGAGGCCCCAAAATCCTCTAGGTGCTCCTTTGCTTCTGAGGCCGGTGCTTCAGTCCATTACCGCACTAGGGCCACATGTGGGGTATTTCTAAAAACTGCAGAATCTGGGCAATAGATATTGAGTTGCGTTTCTCTGGTAAAACTTTCTGTGTTACAAAAAAAATTGATAAAAAATGAATTTCTGCAAAAAAAAAAAAGAAATTTGAACATTTCACATCTACTTTGCCTTAATTCCTGTGAAACATCTAAAAGGTTAAGAAACTTTCTAAATGCTGTTTTGAATACTTTGAGGGGTGAAGTTTTTAAAATGGGGTGACTTATCGAGGGTTTCTAATATATAAGGCCCTAAAATCCACTTCACATCTGAACTGGCCCCTGTAAAAATAGCCTTTTGAAATTTTCTTGAAAATGTGAGAAATTGCTGCTAAAGTTCTAAGCCTTGTGATGTCATAGAAAAATAAAAGGATGTTCAAAAAACGATGCCAATCTAAAGTAAACATATGGGTGATATTAATTAGCAACAATTTTGGGTGGTATTACCATCTGTCTTACAAGCTGATACATATAAATTTAGAAAAATGCAAATTTTTGCAATTTTTCGCTACATTTTGGTGTTTTTCACAATTAAATACTTAATGTATCGAGCAAATTTTGCCAGTAACATAAAGTCCAATGTGTCACGAGAAAACAATCTCAGAATCGCTTGGATAGGTAAAAGCATTCCGGAGTTATTACCACATAAAGTGAAACATGTCAGATTTGAAAAAATTGGCTGTGTCCTGAAGGCCAAAACAGGCTGTGTCTTGAAGGGGTTAAGGACACGGCCAATTTTGGCCTTGAGGACAGAACAGTTTTTTTTATATTTCCCTCTTTGAATCCCGGCGCTTATAACTTCTTTTATTTTTTGTTAGACATAGCTGTATGAGACTTTGTTTTTAGTGGAACGAGTTGTACTTTATGCAGGTGCCATTTTTTGGCACATTTACATTATCGTTTAATTTATATACATTTTATTTTGGAAAAGTTGCAGAAAAAAAGCAGTTCCGCTGCGGGTTTAATTTTTTTTTTTACACCATACACCGATCTTTATAAATAATGTTTTGTTGTACAAGCTGTTATGGTCGTGGCAATACCAAATATGTGTATATTATTTCGTGTTTTGGGACTCATATTTTGTAATGTTTATTTATTGTAAAAAATTTGCATTTCTGTGTATTTTTTTAATTTAACATTACTTGTACTGGAATATATCTATATGCCCCAGTCGATTAGCCTGTGTACTGATTGTACACAGGCAGTTGTTAGGATATACCTCAGTATGCCCTAACAACAGGGAATATGGTCAGACAGTCCTGGGGTCCTTCAATGGACCCTGGGCTGTCTAGCCATAAAAGGTATGGTCATCGATCGCATCACAGGGATTTCCTGTGACGCTATCAAAGGGGAATCCACCATTCTCATTTTCACTTTGAATGGCACGGTCAGCTTTAATCGCGGCATTCAAGGGGTTTAACGGCGGAGCGAAGAGGTTTCTCTTCTCTCCGCCGTTAAAGCGGGGCTGTGTATTACAGCCGTTGCCCTGCTCCTGATTGCGCTGGAAAACACTGGCTGTCACACAGGACTAGAATGCTCGTCCTAATGCAGAAACCATTATACAATTTTCTAACATACCTTCTGTATCAATCCTTTTCATTTTTCAAGATTTCAATAGGAACCTAAATTGTTTTCTTCTAGTGGGTAAATATCTCTCCAGGTTATGTGATGATCACACAGGTGCATGGTTTGTTACATGACACTTTGATAACTATATATTTTTGAATTATAGCAAGTAAAGTTCATAAGAACTGTCAGGGATTGTTTTATACATATGCAATGAATAGACTTTATTTGCTTAACCCCTTAAAGACCGCCCACCGTCTTTTGACGTCAGGCGGTGCATGTACTCAGTCTACGACGACGCCTTTTGGCGTCGCTGTAGTAGAGGGGGTTTAGCGGCACCCTGGTGAAGTCTGTACTAAAAACCGGCTGTAAGTAACAGGTCCGGTTCTTAGTGCAGCCATCAGGACCTGCCGATTTCGTCGTAACATCATGTGACCGCTGTGACAGCCAATCACTGCGGTCACATGCTGTTACTGTGTACAGAGCCGCCGGGAGTGTCTAAATGACAGCTCCTGCTCTAAGAACGAGCTGTTGCTACCAGCTCTGTTCTTAGAGCAGTGATCAGGAGATAATAATATTGGTTCCTGATCTTTTGTGATCACTATGAGATCCAATCATAGTGATCACTACAGTAAAATAAAAGTAAAAACATGTATCTGTTTCTCCTCACTGTTCTAGCTGTGGAGAGAAACAGATACAAGTGTGTCAGTGTCTCCACACAAAATCACTTGTTCCTCACACAGAGTTTACAAAAAAAATACATTTTTTCAGTATTTTATAGTATATAGTATATACATATATATATATAAATATAAGTATATTTACTGTATATACTAAGAATCGTACTATAAACGACTTTGTTTTTAGGGTACGCTGTTAGACGGCGTGTACGCTGTTAGACGGCGTAGGGTGCTGTTCTGGGCTTGGGTTTACGGTTTGTGTTAGGCGTAGGGTTTAGGTTTGAAAAAAAAAAATAAAAAAAAAAAAAGTTTAATTCCTTTAGTGTTCTTAGTTGATTAGTTGATAAAAAAATTGAAACCGCTAGTTCCATTTATTATTTGCGGTTTAGACTGTATAATCATTATGGCTGCCAGAAGATACAGCGTTGAGGAAGCCTATCAGATGCTATGCTCAGATACGGATTCTGCATCTGAAGTTGAGCTTTTACTTGAAAGTGACAGCGAAAGTGTCGCTTCAAGGGATTCTACGGATATGAGACCCAGCACAAGTGATATGGGAGACGGTGCAGTTGGTCCGTTCAAAGTGCAGCCCCTGAAATTGCACAACCCCACCAAACCGATTTAGTGTGGGAACCCACAAGTTTATTTTCTCCCACCATAAATGACTTTATTGCTACTCTTGGCATAAGTCCCAATGTCAGTAATTTTTCACCACTAAATTATTTTAATATTTTTATTACGGACCAAGTTTTGGAACATTTTGTGCATGAAACAAATTTGTATGCCAGGCAGTACATTGCAAATAAGCCTTCGTCACCTCATGCGAGGTTGTGGAATCCCACACATGCAATGGAAATAAAAAAAAATCTGGGCCTCACCCTTAACATGGGAATTATAAAAAAAACCTCTATTAGGTCATATTGGGCATCAAGCCCTATACATGCCACCCCCATTTTTTCTGGCATTATGTCACGCAGCAGGTACGAAATACTTATGCAATTTCTCCACTTTAGTGACAACCTACAGGCACCCCCTTCCAGCGAGAGAAGCCGTGACCGGCTGTATAAATTAAGGCTTTTGCTAAATTTTCTTCCTCCTTTTTAGGAGCATATACCCCTGAACAAAATTTAGCAGTGGATGAATCGCTAATGAATTTCAAAGGGCGTCTCTCATTCCGCCAATTCATACCCTCAAAAAGTGCAAAATACAGGGTAAAGATCTACAAATTATGTGAAAGCACTACTGGCTACACATGTGCATTTAAGATCTACGAGGGTAAAGACAGTGAATTTAATCCACCAGGGTGCCCTCCAAATATTGGTACCACTGGTAAGATTGTGTGGGATTTAATTGGCCCTTTCCTACACAAGGGGTATCATGTATACACTGACAGTTTTTATACCAGTGTGCCATTGTTTAGCACCCTTCATTGTGCCAACACCGGAGCCTGTGGCACAATACGCAGGAATCGCAAAGGTTTCCCACGTCAACTTGTGGATAAAAAACTACGAAAGGGGGAGTCATGCACTTTTCAAATTGAGAAGATGCTGGCTTTAAAATTTCGTGACCGCAAGGACGTCTACATGATCAGCACTATCCATACAAGTGCAACAGCAACTGTTAGAGAACGTGGGGCCTCTGCAGATAGACAAAAGCCTGTGTGTGTCATCGGCTATAACAAATTCATGGATGGGGTAGATTTGTGCGACCAGATGTTACAACCTTATCTGGTTAAAAGGAAAACCAGAACATGGTATAAGAAAGTGGCAATATACCTCATCCAGGTTGCAATGCACAATGCATTTGTCCCGTACAAAAAATCAGCGGGCAGGGCTACATTCTTTGAATTTCAGGAGAAAGTGATTGAAGATCTCCTATTTCAATCTGCAGACCAGAGAGTAGTCCATGAGTCAGAGGATGTAGGCCGTCTTGTTGAAAAACATTTTTTACACCCCATCCCTTCAACACCTGACCAAAAATACCCCAAAAAACGGTGTCGGGTCTGCAGCAAACGAGGACAGCGAAGTGAGTCAAGATATTATTGTTCCGCTTGTCCTTCCAACCCTAGTCTATGCATAAGTCCCTGTTCTGAAATCTATCATACCGTCGCACATTACTAATTTTCTTTTGTGAGCTATAAAAGTTAAAATGCAGGATTTATTTAGGATTTTATTTTTCTGTACACCTCTTTTTTTTTTTTTTTTTAGGGAAGCAGCTTCGCTGTATATTTAGGAGATGCCAAAATTTAGGGTTCTTTTAGAGATTTCTTTTTTTTATCACTTTTTTTGGGAGGGAGGGAAATATACTTTTCTAGATTGAGTCATTTTGGGATATAACCCAGTTATAGAAAGTGGAATAAGGCCCTGAAATTCATTCAAGATAAAATTGTGCCCTGAAAGCTTTCTATTTTCTTTTCCGTTATGACTATGTCCTGCCATAAATAGCTGTTACTGACTAGGGATACGGCATAATTTTTTCTTTTTATTCTGAGGATTTCTAATAAGCGAGCTGTTCCTTATCAATACACTATGGGCTTTATTACAGTTTTGTTCGGGTTTTTGGTGGACCTCTTACACCCGACAATACTTCTAGAAATAGCGACATTAATTTGGGGAGTAGTGGTCCTTTACTGTATCTATACATACGGTGTGGGACACTGCCCCTTTATATATTCTACAGGTGATTGGTTGTTTTGTGCACATGGCGGTTCCTACCTTGCCGGGCAGGGGCTTGTTATGGTGTACCGCGTCACTTGGCACATTCGTCCCTTATATAGGGATTGATGGAGCTAAAGAGACGTTGTATGACCTGTCACTTTGAATAATAAAGTCATTACAGCCCTACAAATTTTCTTTCATCCTGTGAACATGCTCTAGTTTTCCACATAGCTGGATACATTCTTCCTCCTTTTTTTTGTGGATATATTGCCTTTTTCCGCCAACAGTTTAATAAATTTCCCCACTCTAACTTACTATATATCAGAGCGGGTTGATATACATAATGTCTATGTACTGACATGATTTCAGGACAGCTGCTTTCTTAGCACGACATAGTCATAGGGTGTAGAAACTGTTAGGGACATATATTTCTCAATCTAGAAAAGTAGAATCCTCCCATTTTCAAGCAAAATGTGTGTAGTGAAAGCCTCCGGGTGCTCCCTTCCTTTTGGGTCCTGCCGTGTGTCCAGGAAACACATTAGGGCCACAATGGGGATATTTTTGAACACAGGAGAAACAGGGTGATACATTTTCTGGTGCATTTCCTTATTCTCATGTCCTCTGTACAAGAAATCTGACCTTAAAATTACACATTTGTGAAAAAAAGTGAAATTAAATTTTCTTTCCACCTGCTTTGCATTAATTCCTGCAAAAACTGTGGGGTCAAAATACTTAGTACACACCTAGATGAATACCTTAAGGGGTCTAGTTTTCAAAATGGGGTCATTTATGGGGAGTTTCTATCTTTTTGGCAGCTCAGTGCCTCTATAAATGTGTAATGGGACCTAAAACATTTTCAAGCAAAATATGAGACCTGAATGCCTCCGGTAGCTCCCTTCCTTTCAGTCCCTGCCATGTGTCCAGGCAACGCATTAGGGTCACAATGGGGGCATTTTTGAAAACAGGAGAAACAGGGTGATAGATTTTGGGGGTTGTTTCTTCATTCTCATGGTCGCTTTACAAAGAAATCGGTCTTCAAAGTGATACTTTTATATAAAAAGTGTTTTGTTTTTTTTTAATTTCACCTGCTATGCATAAAATTTAGCAAAAAACTGTGCAGTCAAAATACTCACTACACCCCTAGATAAATACCTTAAGGTGTTTAGTTTTCTAAATTGGTTCGTTTATGGGGAGTTTCTATCGTTCTGGTAGCTCAAAACCTCTTCAAATGTACAGTGGGGCCTAAAACATTTTCGAGCAAAATATGAGACCTGAATGCCTCCGGTTGCTCCTTTCCTTTCAGTCCCTGCCGTGTGTCCAGGCAACGCATTAGGGTCACAATGGGGGCATTTTTGAAAACAGGAGAAACAGGGTGATAGATTTTGGGGTGTGATTCTTCATTCTCAAGGTCGCTTTACAAAGAAATCAATCTTCAAACTGATACTTTTATGAAACAAATCCCAATAAAATCTTCAAGTATATAAATGCTAAAAAGCCAAGGTCTGAACATGTAGGACCCCTAGATAATGGTAATGGGGAGTTGATCACAGGGGATCAAGAGAAGGCAGAGTTACTAAATGGGTTCTTTAGTTCTGTATATACAACAGAAGAAAGAGCAGCTGATGTAGCCGGTGCCAGTGCTGTTAATATATCAGTTGATATACTGAATTGGATGAATGTAGATATGGTCCAAGCTAAATTAAATAAAATAAATGTACACAAGGCCCCGGGACCAGATGGGTTACACCCTAGAGTTCTTAAAGAGCTTAGTTCAGTTATTTCTGTCCCCCTTTTCATAATATTCAGAGAATCTCTAGTGACTGGTATAGTGCCAAGGGACTGGCGCAGCGCAAATGTGGTGCCTATTTTCAAAAAGGGCTCTAGGTCTTCCCCGGGTAATTATAGACCAGTAAGCTTAACATCCATCGTGGGGAAAATGTTTGAGGGGCTATTGAGGGACTATATACAGGATTATGTGACAATAAATAGTATTCTAAGTGACAGCCAGCACGGTTTTACTAAGGACAGAAGTTGTCAAACTAACCTAATCTGTTTTTATGAAGAGGTGAGCAGAAGTCTAGACAGAGGGGCCGCTGTGGATTTAGTGTTTTTGGACTTTGCAAAGGCATTTGACACTGTCCCTCATAGACGCCTAATGGGTAAATTAAGGACTATAGGTTTAGAAAATATAGTTTGTAATTGGATTGAGAATTGGCTCAAGGACCATATCCAGAGAGTTGTGGTCAATGATTCCTACTCTGAATGGTCCCCAGTAATAAGTGGTGTACCCCAGGGCTCAGTGCTGGGACCACTATTATTCAACTTATTTATTAATGATATAGAGGATGGGATTAATAGCACTATTTCTATTTTTGCAGATGACACCAAGCTATGTAATATAGTTCAGTCTATGGAAGATGTTCGTAAATTACAAGCTGATTTAAACAAACTAAGTGTCCACTTGGCAAATGAGGTTTAATGTAGATAAATGTAAAGTTATGCATCTGGGTACCAACAACCTGCATGCATCATATGTCCTAGGGGGAGCTACACTGGCGGATTCACTTGTTGAGAAGGATCTGGGTGTTCTTGTAAATCATAAACTCAATAACAGCATGCAGTGTCAATCAGCTGCTTCAAAGGCCAGCAGGATGTTGTCGTGTATTAAAAGAGGCATGGACTCGCGGGACAGGGATGTAATATTACCACTTTACAAAGCATTAGTGAGGCCTCATCTAGAATATGCAGTTCAGTTCTGGGCTCCAGTTCATAGAAAGGATGCCCTGGAGTTGGAAAAAATACAAAGAAGAGCAACGAAACTAATTAGGGGCTTGGAGAATTTAAGTTATGAGGAAAGATTGAAAGAATTAAACCTATTTAGCCTTGAGAAAAGACGACTAAGGGGGGACATGATTAACTTATATAAATATATTAATGGCACATACAAAAAATATGGTGAAATCCTGTTCCTTGTAAAACCCCCTCAAAAAACAAGGGGGCACTCCCTCCGTCTGGAGAAAAAAAGGTTCAAGCTGCAGAGGCGACAAGCCTTCTTTACCGTGAGAACTGTGAATCTATGGAATAGCCTACCGCAGGAGCTGGTCACAGCAGGGACAGTAGATGGCTTTAAAAAAGGGTTAGATAATTTCCTAGAACAAAAAAATATTAGCTCCTATGTGTAGAAATTTTTCCTTCCCTTTTCCCTTCCCTTGGTTGAACTTGATGGACATGTGTCTTTTTTCAGCCGTACTAACTATGTAACTATGTAACTATGTAATATTTCTTTACGCCTGCTTTGCATGAATTCTTACAAAAAAAACTGTGGGGTCAAAATACTTACAACACCCCTTAATAAATACCTTAAGGGGTGTAGTTTTCAAAATGGTGTCACTTGTGGGGGTTTTGACCATTCCGACACCTATGAGCCTCTGAAAACCCGGATTGGTGCAGGAAAACAAAATGCACTTCAAAATGTATAAAATTATTACTAAATTTGTAAGTCTTCTAAATTGCTGCCAAAATAGAGTAAAGAGATGGAAATATATATTTAATAAAAAAAATTGTACAGTATGTATGTACATATGTGACATATTGCAGTTAAAAATAGGGAAAAATTATAATTTTTACAAAATTTCTTCAATTTTTCAATTAATTTCCGCAAATCCTATCAGTCTACTTTTACCACTAAAATAAAGTACAACATGTGACGAAAAAACAAAGTCAGAATTACTTGGATATTCAAAACTTTCGCAGAGTTATTCTCTGATAAATTCAGACATACCAGATTTAACAAATCTGGCTTGGTCATTAAGGTCTTTTCAGGCCCGGTCATTAAGGGGTTAAACTGGAATACCCTTTGAGCCTGGACTCAATGCAGTGCAGTTTTTGATGCAGTTTTTTGAGCCAAACACAGGAGTGAATTAGAAAGAGAGGAGACATATCAGTCTTTCATTTATACTTTTCCTTCTTTTTGTACACATGGATATGTACAACTCTCCGTGGCGGTAACAGAGGTATGTGAGGACAGTTAACCTAGACAGAGAATTAAACAACAATGACGACCAGTAGGACTGCTTCTGGTTTGTAAGAGTGGACAATTGGGGAACAATGTTGATGTTGGCTATAGAAATACATACTGGTTTTAATTAAGCGTTTTTTGAAGAAACTTAATTTTCATCATATTTGAAGACTGCTGTAGTTTTTCTTGCTCCAAGTTTAGTAAACATCAACAGAACGTACATTCAGCTGACTGTATTACAAATGAAGACCTATAGTAAATGGGGAATGTCTCAAACACTAGGAATATATGGGGTTTTTTTTGGAATATACAATAGGACATTCCCCTCCCTTCTGGAATTATATGGATTTCTGTGGAGCTTGACATCACTACAACAGCATCCCGCTGGTTTACGACTTGGATGTGTTGGTTTGGGAGGACAATACTCACTTATTACCCAAAAGCAGACACAATGCCTTGAAGCAAGCCTTAAGACAGTTGTCATAAGAGAAAGGAAAGAGAGTGACTATTATTATATATTTAAAGAGTAGACCAAACATAGATGTCAGAAAACATAATGTAGAAGCACGCTCCCATCTCTAAAGTTTAGATAAAGACCTTATACAACTAACAAAAATACAAAGAATTAAACTAGTAGTAAAGTCACCTTAACATCCCCCATATAAGAGAACAGTTTTCATAATCACTGAATATTTTGTGTTCTACCAAAAATAGTGATTTGTTTGTAAACTAAATGAATCTTTATGTTGAGGGATAATGGGATGTCTTTGTATACTAAGCAACATTGTTGGTGATTTATAGATTTAGGTAGATTTTGCTTTGGTGACTTACAAATTTGCATATAATTTAATGTTTGGGCAGGGCTGTTGGGGCTCAGCTAAAACATATATGGGTTAGCCTTTCACAGTACGGATTACAGATGACCTCATATTTATGGAGATTATCTTTAGTTATGACCTAGTACAATGAACTGAGAAATGTGGTTGAAGGGATAATCATGGAGTATGTGGAGACGGACGTGGTTACTCCATATTTGTAGTTTAATGTTAATAGCTGTGATTCTGCCTTAGCAAAAAATATCAAAAAACTGTTATGGTTGTAGAGTTCTACTATAAAAGAATGTTATACCTGTTAATATCATTAGTAAAAAGACTGGTTCCGAACAACATAGTCCTAACTATCAATGTGTATCAAGCTTTTATTTGTGGGGATAAGAGGGTGGGAAAAGGGATTCAGAAGGGGCACAGCCAAATTACCCTTACCATGGTTATGGCTTTTCAAGTCCAAAAATATTTACACCAACAGGAACAGAGAAGTTTGATTTAGATAATCTTGGTTTATACTCTGTCCAGTGATGATGTAATAATTTAACAACCTGAAATTCATGACTAGCGACTTATTAAACTGTTTAAAATATTTTTTTTTATATATATAACTCAAAGTTCGAAAAAAAAAAAAAATGTTTGTATATGTTATCTAAAAAAGCATAACAGCTGACATAAACATGTCATATCATATCAAAAACACAAACCAGCACAACTGATGTTTAACTTATTTATCCTCTAATACGAGAGTGAATTCTGACTACAGTCCTGTTTATGCAATTTAAAGGATATTGCCTCAGTCTATGAAATTGCTGCGTAATAAATGTTGTATGTTGTCTTTAACAGAGGACTTGAAATGCAATTTTTACTTTGTCCCCATGGCAGATTACAAATGTAATTTATGAAGAGAAAAAAATTAAATAGAGGCAGTAATCAAAAAACTGAATTATGGATGTGAGACTGCAGACACAATCAGTCCTAGAACAGTATGCATTTAAGTCACACTTATACCTGATACACAGGGGATGGAGGTCACAAGAAGAAAGAAATGGTGACCAGATTGGATCCACTACTTTACAGTGAATTAACTTAAGTACCTCTTCTGCACAATCAGACAACAAACAATAGAATTCCATAAAATAATTCCATTATCTAAACATGCATGGAATTATTATGAATGCATTATGCGTGCGTACGTACGTACGTACGTACGTACGTACGTACGTACGTACGTACGTACGTACACCTATATATATATACACTACCGTTAAAAAGTTTAGGGTCACTTAGAAATTTCCTTATTTTTGCAAGAAAAGCACAGTTTTTTTCAATGAAGATAACATTAAATTAATCAGAAATACACTCTATACATTGTTAATGTGCTAAATGACTATTCTAGCTGCAAACATCTGGTTTTTAATGCAATATCTACATAGGTGTATAGAGGCCCATTTCCAGCAACCATCACTCCAGTGTTCTAATGGTACATTGTGTTTGCTAACTGTGTTAGAAGGCTAATGGATGATTAGAAAACACTTGAAAACCCTTGTGGCAATTATGTTAGCACCTGTAAAGGATCTGCCAGGCACTACGTCTGGGTATACTCCCAGGATTAATCAGTCGACACCTGAGGCCAGACCTCTGAGACTGACACCTGCTCCCACCAATCAGGGTGGCAGGCTCAGGAGTGGGAGAGCCTATCGCGGCCTGGTCAGTCAGAGTTAGCTCCGCCCCCTGTCCATTTATACCTGCCTTTTTCTCTTCCTCCTTGCTTGTTACTCTTCTTGGATTCCTGGCCCCACTGCTGCCTTGCTCCAGCCTGCTTCTGCCGTGCTTCTGCCTTGCTTCAGTTCCGTTTATCCTGCGTTGCTCTGCCCCTGGCTTGCTTCTGCTCCGTGCTCCCGTTTGTATACTCCACTACTTCCTGATCCTGACTGGCTCATTCACCGCTCCGTTTCCTCGCGGCGTTCCGTGCGCTACTGTATTCCCTTGCGTGTTCCCTGTTTGTCTCCCTTGCACTTAGACAGCGTAGGGACCGCCGCCAAGTTGTACCCCGTCGCCTAGGGCGGGTCGTTGCAAGTAGGCAGGGACAGGGCGGTGGGTAGATTAGGGCTCACTTGTTCCCTTCACCTCCTCCCTGCCATTACATAATAACAAGCCCTTACCTAGTCTACCATTTCTTCTACGCTGACGCTATCATGGACCCCCTTGAGACCCTGACCCAGCAGATGCAGGGCCTCTCCCTACAGGTCCAGGCCCTGGCTCAGAGGGTCAATCAGTCTGACGCTGCCTTTGTAGTACCCCTCACCTCACCTTTAGAACCCAACCTCAAGTTACCTGACCGGTTCTCAGGGGACCGTAAGACTTTTCTCTCCTTCCGGGAGAGTTGCAGACTTTATTTCCGCCTAAGACCTCACTCCTCAGGTTCCGACAACCAGCGGGTGGGTATCATTATATCCCGACTCCAGGAAGGGCCCCAAGAGTGGGCCTTCTCCTTGGCTCCTGACGCCCCTGAACTTTCCTCCGTTGATCGGTTTTTCTCTGCCCTCGGTCTCATTTACGACGAGACTGACAGGACTGCCTTAGCCGAGAGTCAGCTGGTGACCTTACGTCAGGGTGGGAGACCTGTTGAGGAATACTGTTCTGATTTTAGAAAGTGGTGCGTAGCTTCTCGGTGGAACGACCCGGCGCTAAAGTGCCAGTTTAGGTTAGGATTATCTGACGCCCTGAAGGATCTGCTGGTTATCTACCCCTCTTCTGACTCCCTAGACCAGGTTATGGCCCTAGCAGTACGACTTGACCGACGTCTCAGGGAACGTCAGCTTGAACGTTTCAATGTTTTCCCCTCTGACTGCCCTGCGATTCCCCCCGAGGTCCCGTCTCCTCGCTCTTCCACGGAGGACTCGGAGGTACCTATGCAACTCGGGGCCTCCATATCCCCTCGACAACGTAGAGAGTTTCGCAGGAAGAATGGTCTCTGCTTCTATTGTGGGGACGACAAGCATCTACTGAACACCTGTCCCAGGCGCAAGAATAAGCAGCCGGAAAACTTCCGCGCCTAAGTGATCATCGGGGAGGTCACTTGGGCGCACAGGTATTTCCCGTTAATACTAAACGCAATAAGATTTTGCTTCCCTTTCAGGTCTCGTTTGCTGGCCGGTCTGCCACTGGCAGTGCCTTCGTGGATTCGGGCTCATCTGCTAATATCATGTCTGTGGAATTTGCTATGTCTCTAAAAATGCCTTTTATTGATTTACCTTATCCTATCCCGGTAGTGGGTATCGACTCCACTCCTCTTGCTAATGGTTATTTTACTCAGCATACTCCTGTTTTTGAACTCCGTGTTGGCTCCATGCATTTGGAGCAGTGCTCTGTACTGGTGATGCAGGGATTATCGTCCGATCTGGTATTAGGTCTTCCCTGGTTGCAGCTGCATAATCCCACGTTTGATTGGAATACTGGGGATCTCACCAAATGGGGTAGTGATTGCCTGATGTCATGTCTTTCGGTTAACTCGTTTTCTCCCCGGGAGGAGGTAAACTCGCTTCCTGAGTTTGTTCAGGACTTCGCTGATGTGTTTTCTAAGGAGGCCTCCGAGGTGTTGCCGCCTCATAGAGATTACGATTGCGCCATCGATTTGGTGCCTGGTGCCAAGCTTACTAAGGGGAGGATATTTAATCTTTCATGTCCTGAACGTAAAGCTATGAGGGAGTATATCCAAGAATGCCTGGCCAAGGGTTTCATTCGCCCCTCGACTTCTCCTGTAGGTGCTGGTTTCTTTTTCGTGGGGAAGAAGGATGGTGGTCTTAGGCCGTGCATTGATTATCGGAACTTGAATAAGGTCACAGTAAGGAACCAGTATCCCCTTCCTTTGATTCCGGATCTTTTTAATCAGGTTCAGGGGGCCCAATGGTTCTCTAAGTTCGATCTACGGGGGGCATATAACCTTATCCGCATCAAAGAGGGGGATGAGTGGAAAACTGCGTTCAACACGCCCGAAGGTCATTTCGAATACCTAGTCATGCCCTTTGGGTTGTGTAATGCCCCTGCCGTCTTCCAGAATTTTATTAATGAAATTCTGAGAGATTACCTGGGTAATTTTCTTGTAGTGTACCTTGATGACATACTGGTGTTTTCCAAGGACTGGTCCTCGCACGTGGAGCATGTCAGGAAGGTCCTCCAGGTCCTTCGGGAAAATAATCTGTTTGCGAAGACCGAAAAATGTGTGTTTGGGGTACAGGAGATACCATTTTTAGGTCAAATCCTCACTCCTCATGAATTCCGCATGGACCCTACCAAGGTTCAGGCTGTGGCGGAATGGGTCCAACCTGCCTCCCTGAAGGCGCTACAGTGTTTTTTGGGGTTCGCTAACTATTACAGGAGATTTATTGCCAACTTCTCGGTCGTCGCTAAGCCTCTTACGGACCTCACTCGCAAGGGTGCTGATGTCCTCCATTGGCCCCCTGAGGCCGTCCAGGCTTTTGAGACCCTCAAGAAGTGCTTTATCTCGGCCCCCGTGCTGGTTCAGCCCAACCAAAGGGAGCCATTTATTGTGGAGGTTGACGCGTCCGAGGTGGGAGTGGGGGCCGTCTTGTCCCAGGGTACCACCTCCCTCACCCATCTCCGCCCCTATGCTTACTTCTCTAGGAAGTTTTCGCCCACGGAGTGTAACTATGATATTGGCAACCGCGAACTTTTAGCCATTAAATGGGCTTTTGAAGAGTGGCGTCACTTCTTGGAGGGGGCCAGACACCAGGTAACGGTCCTTACTGACCACAAGAATCTGGTTTTCCTAGAATCTGCCCGGAGGCTTAATCCTAGACAAGCTCGTTGGGCACTGTTCTTTACCAGATTTAATTTCTTGGTTACCTATAGGGCTGGGTCCAAAAATATTAAGGCTGATGCACTGTCACGTAGTTTCATGGCTAATCCTCCTTCTGAGAAGGATCCTGCTTGTATTTTACCCCCTGGTATAATTGTTTCTGCCACTGATTCTGACTTAGCCTCTGACATCGCGGCTGATCAAGGTTCAGCTCCCGGGAACCTCCCTGGGGACAAACTGTTTGTCCCCCTGCAATACCGGCTAAGGGTACTCAGGGAAAACCATGACTCCGCTCTATCTGGTCATCCTGGCATCTTGGGTACCAAACTCCTCATTACCAGAAACTATTGGTGGCCTGGGTTGCCTAAAGACGTTAGGGCTTACGTCGCCGCTTGTGAGGTCTGTGCTAGGTCCAAGACCCCTAGGTCCCGACCAGCGGGCTTACTACGTTCCTTGCCCATTCCCCAGAGACCTTGGACCCATATCTCCATGGATTTTATCACCGATTTGCCTCCATCTCAGGGCAAGTCGGTGGTGTGGGTGGTAGTAGACCGCTTCAGCAAGATGTGCCACTTTGTGCCCCTTAAGAAACTACCTAACGCCAAGACGTTAGCTTCTTTGTTTGTGAAACACATTCTGCGTCTCCACGGGGCCCCGGTCAATATAGTTTCGGACAGAGGGGTACAATTTGTTTCCTTATTTTGGAGAGCTTTTTGTAAAAAGTTGGAGATTGATCTATCCTTCTCCTCCGCCTTCCATCCCGAAACTAATGGCCAAATGGAAAGGACTAACCAATCCCTGGAACAATATTTAAGGTGTTTCATTTCTGACTGTCAATTTGATTGGGTCTCATTCCTTCCCCTCGCCGAATTTTCCCTGAATAACCGGGTCAGTAACTCGTCAGGGGTCTCCCCGTTTTTCTGTAATTTCGGGTTTAATCCTAGGTTCTCCTCAGTTTCCCCTGGTTGTTCCAATAATCCCGAGGTAGAGGACGTTCATCGGGAACTGTGCACAGTTTGGGCCCAGGTTCAGAAGAACCTAGAGGCGTCCCAGAGCGTACAAAAGATTCAGGCTGATTGTAGACGTTCTGCTAACCCCCGGTTTGTCGTCGGGGATCTGGTGTGGTTGTCGTCGAGGAACTTGCGCCTTAAGGTCCCGTCCAGGAAGTTTGCTCCCCGATTTATTGGACCTTATAAGGTCATTGAAGTCCTCAACCCTGTATCCTTCCGTCTGGAGCTGCCCCCATCCTTTCGCATACACGACGTCTTCCATGCCTCCCTCCTGAAACGCTGCTCCCCGTCCTGGTCCCCCTCGAGGAAACCTCCTGTTCCCGTTCTCACCCCTGAGGGGGTGGAATTCGAGGTGGCCAAGATTGTGGACAGTAGGATGATCCAGGGCTCCCTCCAGTACCTGGTCCATTGGAGAGGATACGGGCCGGAGGAGAGGACTTGGGTACCTGCTCGAGATGTTCACGCTGGGGTATTGATAAGGAGGTTCCACCTTCTCTTCCCCACTAAACCGGGTCCTCTTAGTAAGGGTCCGGTGGCCCCTCATAAAAGGGGGAGTACTGTAAAGGATCTGCCAGGCACTACGTCTGGGTATACTCCCAGGATTAATCAGTCGACACCTGAGGCCAGACCTCTGAGACTGACACCTGCTCACACCAATCAGGGTGGCAGGCTCAGGAGTGGGAGAGCCTATCGCGGCCTGGTCAGTCAGAGTTAGCTCCACCCCCTGTCCATTTATACCTGCCTTTTTCTCTTCCTCCTTGCTTGTTACTCTTCTTGGATTCCTGGCCCCACTGCTGCCTTGCTCCAGCCTGCTTCTGCCGTGCTTCTGCCTTGCTTCAGTTCCGTTTATCCTGCGTTGCTCTGCCCCTGGCTTGCTTCTGCTCCGTGCTCCCGTTTGTATACTCCACTACTTCCTGATCCTGACTGGCTCATTCACCGCTCCGTTTCCTCGCGGCGTTCCGTGCGCTACTGTATTCCCTTGCGTGTTCCCTGTTTGTCTCCCTTGCACTTAGACAGCGTAGGGACCGCCGCCAAGTTGTACCCCGTCGCCTAGGGCGGGTCATTGCAAGTAGGCAGGGACATGGCGGTGGGTAGATTAGGGCTCACTTGTTCCCTTCACCTCCTCCCTGCCATTACAGCACCGCTGTAAACAGTTTTGCTGTTTAGAGGAGCTATAAAACTGATCTTCCTTTGAGCTAGTTGAGAATCTGGAGCATTACATTTCTGGGTTCGATTAAACTCTCAAAATGGCTAGAAAAAGAGAGCTTTCATGTGAAACTTGACAGTCTATTCTTGTTCTTAGAAATGAAGGCTATTCCATGTGAGAAATTGCAAAGAAACTGAAGATTTCCTACAACGGTGTGTACTACTCCCTTCAGAGGACAGCACAAACAGGCTCTAACCAGAGTAGAAAGAGAAGTGGGAGGCCCCGCTGCACAACTGAGCAACAAGACAAGTACATTAGAGTCTCTAGTTTGAGAAATAGACGCCTCACAGGTTTGGATCACACAGAAGAACATTTGTGAGACGCAGAACAACTGAAAAGATGCTGGAAAAGTGCCTGACGCCATCTGTCAAGCATGGTGGAGGTAATGTGATGGTCTGGGGTTGGTTTGGTGCTGGTAAAGTGGGAGATTTGTACAAGGTAAAAGGGATTTTGAATAAGGAAGGCTATTACTCCATTTTGCAACGCCATGCCATACCCTGTGGACAGCGCTTGATTGGAGCCAATTTCATCCTACAACAGGACAATGACCCAAAGCACACCTCCAAATTATGCAAGAACTATTTAGGGAAGAAGCAGGCAGCTGGTATTCTATCTGTAATGGAGTGGCCAGTGCAGTCAACAGATCTAAACCCCATAGAGCTGTTGTGGGAGCAGCTTGACTGTATGGTATGCAAGAAGTGCCCATCAAGCCAATCCAACTTGTGTGAGGGGCTTCTGGAAGCATGGGGTGAAATTTCTCCCGATTACCTCAGCAAATTAACAGCTAGAATGCCAAAGGTCTGCAATGCTGTAATTGCTGCAAATGGAGCATTCTTTGACGAAAGCAAAGTTTGAAGGAGAAAATTATTATTTGAAATAAAAAAAGCACCCAAAACAAATTCTCATTTGAGAGGAGTGTAGTTCATTCTTGATTTTCTTTTAGAAAAATGCCCTATAGGACCAATGAAGGACTACAGACAGCAGCTGTGTGACCCTAAAGGCTTTTCAAGATGTTGTGCTCCTAGCACAATTCCAACGGGTTAGAATACTAAACGTGCTCATCATGTTTAATTTGATCAAACAATACTATGTGTGCCTTTTTGCTCTCCATTTTTTAGTTCATGAAAAACCAAGTCAACACCTTGAACTCTTCGTCATGTTCCTCAAATCATTCCTGAAGAATGTTTGCAGTGTGGCAGGGTGCGTTAACCTGCTGAAAGAGGCCACTACCATTAGGTAATACAGTTGCCATGAAGGAGTGTACTTGGTCTGCAACAATGTTTCAGTAGGTTGTACGTGTCAAAGTAGTATCCACATGAATGCCAGGAACTAAGTTTTTTCCAGTAAAACATTGCGCGGATAATCACACTGCCTACACCGGCTTGCTTTCTTCCAATAGTACATTCTGATGTTGGGTAAGCGACGCACGCGCACAAGGCTGTCCACATCATGTAAAACAAAAATGTGATTCACCAGACCAGGCCACTTCCTTCCATTGCTCCATGATCCATTTTTAATGCTCACGTGCTAATTGTAGGCACTTTCCGCAGTGGACAGGGACTGCATGGGCACTCTGATCGGTCTTTGGCTACGCAGCCCAAACGCAGCAAGCTGCGGTGCACTGTGTGTGCTGACACCTTTCTATAATAACCAGCAGTAACTTATTTAGCAATTTGTGAGCATCTCCACGGTGTGGTGGAAAAAGTACAATCCATGAAGTACATTGCAACTTACAGGTTTTATAGAATCTAATGCTAATGTCTTGGTGCCAGACACCAGACACCATCAGGGATCTTGTGGTTTTCATGCCTGAGATTTTTTTCAGTGGTTACAAAGTCACTTGCAACTTTCTTTGGAAAGCAATGAAGAAGAGCAAGAGTGGCGGTAATGCAGAGTATCGCAGGTGACTCGGTTTGGTCATGGAGCTCTGGCCTAAAGCCAGATGTAACAATTATCATTAACGTTCCAAACTATTTTATGATTGTTAACGATAATGGTTAACTCTATGGTACGAAAACATTATTGGTTTCCGACTGATGAAAATTTACTCCACTGGACAGAACACTTATTGTTCAAGCTTCAAAATTATTCTCTATAGGATAAAAAAGCACACACTTTGGCACATAATAATGTATACTATTTGAGATGCTCTAATCATGACCCCAAATTCCGATAACTTTTAGTGACAGCTGGTAAGGTAGAAACCTGGAGCTAATGGCAAGTTTAAGTGTACTTGGTTCAAGTAGCAGTCGGTGGAGATAGAGTTTTTGTAGACTGGAGGACAGGCAATAGGAGAAATGTTCTGATGGTGGCACACAATCATATGGCATGCCCCTTAAATCTTAAAAGACAAAGCATAACTTCTTTAGCTTGCATTTGGGCCAGAAGCAGGCGATGAAAATGAAGAGATACTCTAAATGTCAATAAGAAGAAAATACTTTATTTAAAAAAATCGACTACTTGGTTATATAAACAGTATTTATGGGATTTATTCTAGGAGAGCCCCTTTAAACAATCCTACTCGGAGGACCAATAATAAATGTCTGTTATAGTCAAGAAAACTTTTTTTATCCACTAAAAGAAACTACTGAAGAAAATGACATTTTTCTTTCAAGATCTGCTACAATTAAGGAAAGAAGAAGTTGGCAGAACAAACTGCCAGGACAAAGAACACTGTTCTACTTCTCTGTGATACTCTGACAGCCCTCAGATTTTAGTCTTAGTCTGTAAGATTACATTTTCCTTCATTTTGGAGCTTGAACACAGGAAGGGTAAAAGAGCTTCTAAGGCAAGACAATGCATTAACCTTTCTTATTTCATTTTAACTTTGAGACAGTCAACCTTCAGCTTGTACCACATGTAACTTCTACAATTAAAAGTTACCATTTATCATAAAGTTATTGCATTTAACTGGAGCTACATGAAGCTTTCATCTGAGACATTTTGGCAATCTGCTCTGAGCCTTCTGAAAAAAATCATGTTTTTGTATGTAAGGAAAATAAAACTTTTCTTTTTTCCTGTGGAACATACTACGGCATGTTAATTCAGCATTAATTATAGAACATGTCAAACTGTATTTCAGTCAAAGCTCGCTGTAAGTCTCCTGAGCTTTCTTAATGACAGTAATTATAGGTCATAAAAAGAGTCGTCTGAAATTAACATTTCTCTCATGTCTTGATGGGAAGATGTAAATGGCCGCACGATGCAGATGTTTTGATTAGTAAAATTTCCACTTCCTTTTTTGTTTCAATGCTTGTCAAATTTCACAGTGCTAAACCTCTGGGTGCTTTTTATCAGCTGCCAGAAAATCAAAGTGGAGGTGTATCCAAATACACTGGGAAAAAAATGGGAAAAAAAGATCTTTCAAGTTTTGTCTGCCTTGTATTTAGAAATGTCCAATTTTTTCTCCTGACTGTTTCATTTCCCCGGCACATCATCCATTTTCTAGGCTTCTGATAGACAACGCTTTTCGGATGACAGGACAAATTTACAGAGAAAATACACTTACGTACACTTCCAGGATAAACAGTGTTGTGAGCGCACTCTTGTATCCCATTATACTCTATTGTATACAGTGTTTCCCACTTGAATAGTAAAGACATGTGCAGAACCTGTAACAATTGGCAGGTTTGGAGACCTTTAGGTGCAGGCTACTTGGTGACTTCGGATTGGCGCTAATGCATGCTGTCTATAGTTGCGTGGCATTAGTATCAACAGAAATACACAATGATATTTGAGGTGGTCCCCAGTGGTTATTGATGCCCAGCTATTGAGTCAGTTTTGACAAAGGTGATCATAAGTTGCACAGGTCTTCTTTAATTTCACAGACCTATCTACGGTTGCACCAATCTCTAGTTTAGAAACATATCTGACTGACAAATTTTAAGATAAATCTGGATCAAGTCTAACCAAGCAAGTATTAAAGGAATTCTACAATAAATTACAACAACATCAATTTATCATCTGCAAACAAAAGAAACTCAACAGACTAAGGAAAAAATCGGGTCTCAAAATACAAGAAAGAGAGCAAAATCCACATAACCATTTGGATATACCATCCTCTGTTGCAAACCTTTCTCAGTATGAACCTAGCAAAATGGAAATGAATGTTCTGTCTAAAGGACTTACATTTTGTCCCACTAAACCACTTGACAGAGCCCAGTTTTGCAGTGACGTGGAGGAATACTTCCGCAGATTGCGGCTGAAAGAATTATTTTCTGACAAAACAGATATGACATCACAAGCTGGGATGGGAAAAGAACATCAAGAAAGAAGAAGACGACAAACTGGACCCCACAACTTGGATACAATCAAACTATGGATTGCTACATAGACTGCTTCAGAAAAAAAGTTAAATCTGAGATCTTGGACCAACAACACAAAGTAACACACAATCTCAGCATGGAGGAAAGAAACGCCACAAAATCACTAAAATCCAACAAAGACATCATCATCAAACCAGCTGATAAAGGAGGGGCTGTAGTAATTCTGAATACATTCGATTACATCCAGGAGGCACACAGACAACTCTCAGATAGAAAATACTACACCCTGCTTAATGAAGACCCCACCAAACAATACACAGTAGAACTTGTCCATATCATCAATAGTTTCAACGCTGTTTCAGACAGTTTACTGGACCTTATACCGGACAATCCCAGAATGGGAACATTCTACATGTTACCTAAAATACATAAAGAAGGCAATCCAGGGAGACCAATCATTTCAGGTGTTGTGACTCTAACTGAGAATATTTCTGGCTGAGTGGAAAATCTTCTAAAGCCCTTGGTGAGGTTCACACCCAGTTATGTCCAGGACACCACAGACGTCCTCTGCAAACTCTCAGCCCTAGGTCCACTACCAGAGGGAACAATATTGGCAACTATGGATGTGGAGTCTCTGTATTCTAACATCCCCCATGAGGATGGCATAGCCGCATGCCAACACTTCCATCAAAAAAACAATCTAGCGACAGAGCCAGCCCTACAACTCATCAGGTTCGTACTCCATCCCAATTATTTTTTATTTGACAAAGATATATATCTGCAATGTATGGGAAGCGCTATGGGTAGCAAAATGTCACCACAATATGCTAACATGTTTATGGCCAAACTAGAGGAGAAGGAGTTTTTATCAACCTGCGCAACTAAACCTCTAGCATATTTCCGGTACATTGAGGACCTGCTGATAATCTGGACAGGCTCTGAACATGAACTGCTTTCTTTCCATAAAAACTTCAACAAGTTCCATCCTACCATCAAACTCACTCTCAACTACTCAAAATCTCAAATACATTTCCTGGACATGACCATATACATGAGAGACAATACCATACAAACAACAATCTACCATAAACCTACAGGCCGTCCAGCATATCTGAGATGGAACTGCTTTCATCCGAGACGCATAAAGAAATCCATCATGTACAGCCAGGCTCTGCGGTACATACGGATCTGTTCAGACAGTGAAGACAGAAAACAACACCTGCTATCACTGAGGAATACATTCCTACAACAGGGATACCATCCAAGGATTATAGATGATCAGATCTACAGAGCAACAAGAATTCCAAGAAGCAATACTCTGGAGTACAAAGAGAAGGAAGACAACCGCAGGGTGCCCCTAGTGGTCATATACAACCCACAAATGAACATCTTGAGGAAAATTGCTGCTGATCTCCAACCTGTATTCAACAAAGACAATACACTGAAGGAAATATTCCTGGATTTACCGTTCCTTGCATACAAACAGCCACCAAACCTAAGGAATCTCCTGGTCAGAAGTGCCCTCTCACCACCATCAGAGACTGGCACTTTTCCTTGCAACTGTAGAAAATGCAAGAACTGTACCAACATCTTGTCATCAAACACCATCCACATACCAAACACGCAGCATGACTATAAAATCACTGGCTCGTTCTCCTGTACATCCTCCAATGTAGTGTACATGATCCTATGTAGAAGGTGCATTAATAAAGAAATCTACATTGGAGAAACAATACATAAACTACAAACCAGGATGAATCTTCACAGACATACAATAAAACAGGAGGTGGATACACCCGTGGGAAAACACTTCTCTGGACCTGATCACAGCTTGGCAGATTTAAAGATCCTAATACTAAAGGGTCATTTTAAAAACAACAGAGAGAGAAAAATTTGTGAATTCAAGATGATGATAAAATTCCAGTCATTGACACAAGGCCTCAATCGAACGCCTGGATTTATGAGCCACTACATGGACACACGTCACGTCCCCCATCAGACTGACTCCAGATGCCTTAACTCCTAAGTCATCACCCCTATAACCTCAGTTTTATTGCTCCGGCTTATCTTAATGATGTATCACTTCATGTACTAATTGTCTTTGTGTGACATCTAAATGTTGTGCTTTTTTCTAAGTCATTCATTTGTTAACTTGCCTGAAGAAGGGGCCTCTGTGCTCTGAAAGCTGTATATAGAACTTTTATGGTTAGCCAATAAAGGTATCATACCTTCTGTACTTTTGTCTTTTTTGACACAAAAGTATTTAACATTTCATATTGGCTAACACGGTACTACACTAGTTTTGACTGTACTAAAATAAATTAAGGCAATTTTTAAAGAATTTGGCATGGGTAAAAACCAATGATGAGGTGCAGTCATCACCATGTTCTGACTGGTGAGGTTCCAGTTGAAAAAGATTGAAAAGTACTGATCAATAGTGCCATGGGATGCACTAAGTTTAGAGACTGCAAAATCGACGCAAATTGCGACGTTTATCCAGATGGCATTTGTGGGATAATAAATTTGCCACAACGCAGGTTAGACCCAATTCTCTTCTTTACACCACCTCGTGGCTGTCATAAATGTGTCAAACCAATATTTTCGGCCCAAATTTTTTTTTAAATAAATTTGGCAGATTCTACGACTTCTCTTAGCCAAACCCTTTTCAAGACCATATTCAAAACTATAGAGGGAGGTGTGTAAAATCAGTTTGGTGTGTACTACATTTTTTAACACAATTTTCAACAAAAATTTGGCTTATTTTTTCTTAATAAATCTGTCTAATGTTGGCAACACGGTCACATGGACACTCAAGATCTAAGAACTACAACTCAGTTTTGCAGCCCCTTTATTCAAGCATTCAGTAAGGGTCCCAGCAGTCAGACTCCCACGATCAGCAAGTGATAGCATATCATCGCAACGGGTTTCACTGGCTTAGGTGGAAAATCCTTTTAAATGGGTTGTCCAGCGTTTAGAATAAAGGATTAGCTTTTTTTTTCCCCCAGAAACAGTGCCAGTCTTGTACATGGGCTACAGTATGTCTGGTATTGAGCTGAAATACCAGATACAGATCATGGACAGGAGTGGTGCCGTTTCTGGGAAAAAAGCAGAGCCTTTATTCTAATCTTGGAGAACTTAGGAGTTGTTCCAAATATTTATAGTGTACTGAGGCGGAACGGGGATTTCAGAACCCCTGTTCTAGTGATCGGTCGGGGTTCCAGCTGTGTTTTTTTCTGGGACAAACCCTTAAAGCTTCCAGTACTGGATTATTAGGCATAGGTGCTTACATTTCTCCCATTTCCTCGAGGCTTGGTCAAGGGTACAGTATAATTCTCATCATTTCAGTGCGGTTTTATGTGTCATCCATATTGACTTGCACTTAAGCTCCTACTGAACTCCATAGGGGCTATCTACAGTAGAATGTAAATATGGACACCAGACTTACTCCGCATCACATGTTCTCATTAATTTTACCAAAAAAAAAATACAGACCACTGGAAAATTGTGGGTATTTGAAACCAAAAAATGCCAGATGATAGAAAGTTTAATCTCTATGCCAAAATTAACCATTGGTTATTATGTCTGAGCAGCACTCACTGGCAAAAACACACTAGAAATATCACCAGTCCCTCCGGGGGAATTAGCAAAAATTAAAAGCAAAACACTGGGAATAGTAAAAGGGGTTGCACCTTAAGTAATAATGAAACTAATACTTGACATTCATCTCCCTAGAAAATAATAATAAGATAAACTTTTGCAAGGGCATTCTGAGCAGCCAATCCGGTTTTATTAATAATTTCCTGTTCGTATATTGGAAGCTCACATTATCTGGTCACAGTCACAGTAGACCTGCACAGATATTTAATAAAGCTGCCATTGGTAATCCTCTCTGATTACCTATAAGCTTCCAGCTGTAATACACACTGTGCTACAGCTCCGTAGAAGGACATCACACTGTCACCTGGTATGATGTTTGACAGCTTATTCTGCAATATCAAGCTAGCACAAAATTGCTTTTTCCAAATCCATCCCTAGTTAATAACTGAAGGCAATAATGGTATTCAGCATGCGTAATATACTGAGAAGGCAAAATGAGGCAACAGAGAGAAAATGATTAAAGACTGACTATTATGAAGAGGAGATCAAACGTTGAATTTCGAAACCGACAACAATGGTTCAATTACAACATCATGCAGAGAGCGCTGCAAGTCTACATTGCAATTCTCAGACACACACATCGAAAAAACCCATTGTGTGAATAAGAGATGCATTCTAATTTCAATTTAAACAAAGCAATATTTCAGATTTTATTTTCTTGACAACTGTATGCGCAAGTAATTCTCCCCTGAGCCGGACAGGAACGTATCTCATGATAAACTACGTACCGGGTGCATTTATCTGCCCATGCACAATACCCTGCTCATGTTCTTTCCTGCGTGCACCCAGTATAGCAGGGAACAAGAATGAATACAGGTTTAATCTTCTTGTAAGGGAGTCAACGCTATGTAAAGAAGCTTGCTGCATACACTACAAGGCATTGCTGCATTCATTGCTGGTTCGCTTTACATCCATCCATAACAATCTGATGTGCGAGCGCCTGCAGCTTAAAGAGATACCTTTATAACAGAGCTAGAAACCAAGTCTAGACATTTTTTTATTGACTTATTGCTACAGTTGGCCATCGATATGACATCACTTCCGCCAATCCTAACATTATTCATTAGCCATCTCTAGGTTTGTGATCTGACCATAGTAGGATCACAGAAATCTGTCCACAAAAAACAAAAGTACATCAGACCTGCTTAAATATAGCTTCGGAAAAATATAGCATCGGTATAGCTTTTTTTTTTTTTTAATTGTTATAAATGACAAAACAGGATTAAAAATTAGAAGAATAACATATAAGAGTTGTTTTTATTTCCTTTAAGGGGACCTCTCAGCTCTCCTGACATAGGTCAGCTCTCCTGACATAGGTCAGCTCTCCTGACATGTCTGTTTTAATAAATACTTATATTCCCCATTAAATTACAATTCTGAAGCATATGTTCTTCAAACTCTGCATTGTTGCATTCCTCTGTAATTCCTACTGGAAATCTATTAATACATTGACAACTGGGTGTTACCATTTTCTTTGCCACAGATGACAGTGAGACTGTGTAGGGACACGCCCGATTGACAAGGAAAATAGTAACATTCAGTTGTCAATGTATTCACACATTTCCAGGAGTATTAACAGAGGAATTTCGCAATGCAGCGTTCCAAGGAAAGATGCTCCAGAATAGTTTTTTTTTATTGGGAGTACAAGTATTCACTAAAACTAAGATGTCAGAAGAGGTGACAGGTTCTCTTTAAATGATCCTTTACAATTCCCTCACATGCAACTTCTATTATTCGCAGTGGGAGAAATTCAGATATGATTTGTGACTATTGTAAAAATTTCCAAACCACCAAATAGCCCTAGAATTACTGTCTATGCAAGGCGAAATTCACACAAACGTGTGCATTTTGCGCGTGCAAAAAACGCAAAATTTTTTGCGTGTTGCAGTTCCGTGTGTCATCAGTGTTTGGTGCGTGGCTGCATGATTTTTGCGCATATGGCATCCTAATGACACGCGGTTTCGATGCTTAGAAACAGAAATGAAGGAGGTGCCTTTTGTGTGCTGTGCGTGATTTTCACGCACCCATTGACTTCAATGGGTGCGTGATGCGCGAAAAACGCTCAATTATAGGACATGTCGTGAGTTTTATGCACGTGAAAATCACGGAATGACTGAACGGCCCCATTGACTTACATAGGTCCGTGCGTCGCGCGTGAAAATCACGGACGTGAACTACGCTCGTGTAAATAAGGCCTAACTGTGCTAATCCTGGATTTTTTGTATATTTAGTGGGACTCGTCTTTCCCTACATTCCCAAATATTCACTGGTCTTTGTAATGTGGCTTATAAAATAATATGATGTAGAATTGAGGAATATGAAGATCGGATATCAGAGTAAACAAAGCGTCAAATGTTTTTTTTGTTTGTTTCTGTACAAATATTGGTGTATGGGCTGATGTTATAAGCCTCAGGGATTTACTAGAAGACCCTGACCTAATAACCATATAGCTTCATTAAAAGATTATCATAGTGCTCTATGGGGACCAAAATTAGGTTCAGCTTCATACAAAATAAGTAGCAGCAAATAGGACTTCATTATGTTTTCCTAGATATCGCATAGATGAATGTAATCCCTGATGTAATCAGTCAGAATGAGAGATCCTTTATATCAGATAACAAACATTTTCATTTCATTTGTGATAAGGTAATAAAACTTTCATTAACGGCTTTAAATACATTTCTTTTAATTGGATTGTAAACAAGTGTTTTCTCCTGCTGTATCAGGTAAGTACTTATGTGTGCTGTGGGTGCCATTTGTTCATAGTCAATTTTGTACTTGAAAATGCTTTATTATATTGTAGGAAATATATGTTACAAAAAATTATACATTTGTGACACTATTTATAAACTTCTCTTCCACTCAACATGCCTGAGCATTGTATCAATAAGTGGAACCTGTCACGTTGAGCATTTTGCGTAACCCCTTCCCGACATTTGACGTATCCATACGTCATAATCGGGTAGGGGAAGTATGGAACGGGCTTACGGAGTGAACTCGCTCCATACGATGTGGGTGTCGGCTGTATGTTACAGCCGACACTTCAAAGTAATGAGCGGGATCGCGCTCCTGCTCGTTTAACTCGTTAAATGCCACAGTCACTAGCGACCGCAGAATTTAAATTGCGGGGTGTGGCGATGGTTGCTATGGCTGCCTGGGGGCATCTTTGTGCACCTATTAAGTGCTGCCTCCGGTAGGGCTTAATAGAAGCCTGCCAGAATCACGATATACTGAAATACATTGGTATTGCAGTATATAGTGGAAGCAATCTAACGATCGCTGGTTGAAGTCCCCTAGGGGGACTAATAAAAAAAAGTAAAACAATTTAAAATAAAGTGGGTTTTTTATGTAAAAAAAGATGAAAATATTAAAAGTTAAAAAAAAAACCTTTTCCCATTTCCCCCTAGAGCATAGTAAAAAAATAAATATAATTGGTATCGCAGC
The DNA here is from genome assembly GCF_050947455.1 of Rhinoderma darwinii. NCBI lineage: Eukaryota > Metazoa > Chordata > Amphibia > Anura > Rhinodermatidae > Rhinoderma > Rhinoderma darwinii. The sequence goes on from NC_134691.1 coordinate 65,683,317, forward strand.
ATCCGTAAAAGTCTGAACTATTACAATATCTCATTATTTAACCCGCACGGTGAACGCCGTAAAAAATAAATAAATGTAAATGCCAGAATCGCTATTTTTTGGACACCTCATCTCCCACAAAAAATGAAATAAAAATTGATCAAAACGTTGCATGTACCCCAAAATGGTATCATTAAAAACTACAGCTTATCCCGCAAAAAATAAGCCCTCATACCACTTAATCGACGGAAAAATAAAAAGTTACGGCTCTCAGAATTTGGCGACAAAATAAATGTTATTTTTTACACTTAGGTTTTTACTTGTAAAAGTAGTAAAATATAGAAAAAACTATACATATTTGGTATCGTCGTAATCGTATTGACCCACAGAATAAAGTTAACATGTTGTTTTAATTGCACAGTGAGTTCCGTAAAAACTAAGCGCAAAAAACCATGGAGGAATCGCTGTTTTTTTCATTTTCTACCCCACAAATAATTTTTTTCCCGTTTCCTAGTACATTATATGGCACAATAAATGCTGCTAAGAAAAATGACAACTCGTCACGCAAAAATAAAAAGTTATGGCTTTTGGAAGGTGGGGAGGAAAAAACGAAAATGAAAATCCGAAAAATGGCTGCGGCGGGAAGGGGTTAATCTGCAAGCATTATGTTATAGAGCATGAGGACCTGAGCAGATTGAGGGTATGTGCACACACACTAATTACGTCCGTAATTGACGGACGTATTTCGGCCGCAAGTAGTGGACCGAACACAGTGCAGGGAGCCGGGCTCCTAGCATCATACTTATGTACGATGCTAGGAGTCCCTGCCTCTCCGTGGAACTACTGTCCCGTACTGAAAACATGATTACAGTACGGGACAGTTGTCCTGCAGAGAGGCAGGGACTCCTAGCATCGTATATAACTATGATGCTAGGAGCCTGGCTCCCTGCACTGTGTTCGGTCCGGGACATGCGGCCGAAATACGTCCGTCAATTACGGACGTTATTAGTGTGCGTGCACATACCCTGATATATAGTTCTGTGGGAATAGATACAGGGTAACCTGTAATATTGAAATTCCTCCTCACTGTTGGCTAAAGAGTCCAGTAGGCGATCTGAGTCACAGTGAATGCTGTCAATCAGTATAAGGGTATGTTCACACGCCCTATTTACGGATGTAATTCGCGCGTTTTAGCCCCGAATTACGTCCGAAAATACGGCTCCAAAGCGGCAGCAAACATCTGCCCATTCATTTGAATGGGCTTTAAGATGTTCTGTGCCGACGGTCATTTTTTTTACGTAAAAAAGACGCCCGCGTCAAAGAAGTGCCTGTCACTTCTTGAGACGTAATTGGAGCCGTTTTCCATTGACACCATGGAAAAATAGCTCCAATTACGTCCGTAATGGACGCAGCGAAAAGCGCCTGCACATGCCATTACGGCTGAAAAGCCGGAGCTGTTTTCTCCTGAAAACAGCTCCGTAATTTCAGCCGTATCGGACACTGCCGTGTGAACATACCCTTATGGTGCTTACAGAAATAGCTGTCAATCACTGATTTGGACCGCCCACTGGACTCAAGCCCACAGTGGGCAGGAATTGAAATCAATAAATAACAGATTATCCTGAACCTTTTGTAACAAAACTATATATCAATCTACTCAGCTCCTCCTGCTCTATAACATGTTGCCTGCAGTTGGGAAAGCATGTTTGACGTGACATGTTCAATTTAAGGCCATGCTCACACAGCACAGAATTGCCATAGGAAAATCTGCCATGGATTTGTTTTTAGATAATCTGCAGATAAAATATGAGGCTGAGACTTGGAGTTCTGCCATGGAAAGCCAGCAGACCCGCACATGGATTAGCACTATTGTAATTCAACAGAGCAAATCTGCGGCTTTTTAGCGCAGAATCAACGGCAATAAAGAACATGGGAGAACATGGAGGAAAAGCAACATCGGAACGAATTTTCAAGGTAGGAAAGTGCAGTTCATTTTTTTATTTCTATTTTTTTTAGGACCCAGGATGGGCTCAGGGCAGCAGCTGTGAGACCCGACAGACTTTTCAGGGCACTGTGCTTCCGGAACAACCCCAAAAGATTTGCACACTAGACATGCTCATCCTTTTTAATTTGTTGAAACAATACTGCCTTAGTTGCACCCTGACCTGTCAGGCATGGACACCAGGACCTTTAAGAGTGTCTGGGCTCTGCATGGATCAGACTTATTTCTCTAGCACATCCCACAAAAAAAAAGATCAGACTGAGATCCAGGTGATTTGAAGGCCGAGTAAACATCTTGAACTCTGCTCAAACCATTTCTGAACAATTTATGCAGTCTGTATTATCCTGCTGAAAGAGGCCACAAGGGAATACCTTTGCCACAATGTTTGGATCGGTGGTACGTGTTAAAGTTACTTCCACGTGAATGACAGAACCCAAGATTTCCCAGCAGAACATTGCCCAGAGCATCACACTGCCTCCACCGGCTTGACTTCTTCCCATAGTGCATCTCTTCCTCGGTAAGCAGCGCGCACACACCCAGCCATCCATATGATGTAAAAGAAAACGTGATTCATCAGACCAGGCACCTTGCATTGCTCCATAGTCCAGTTCTGATGCTCACTTGTCCATTGTAGGCAGTGGACTGGTGTCAGCATGAAAACTTAGACCAGTCCGCGCAGCCCCAAACACAGCAAGCTGCAATGAACTGTGTGTTCTGACACCTTTCTTTAATAGCCAACATTAACTTTTTGTGCAATTTGTTTTACAGTAGCTCTTCTGTGGGATCGGTTCCAGACCAGCTAGCCTTTGCTCCCCACACGCATCAATAAACCTTGGGTGCCAATGACCCTGTCGCCAGTTCACAGGTTGTCCTTCCTTGGACCACTTTTGGTAAGTACTAACCACTGAATACCAGGACACTTCCCCACAATACCTGCCGTTTCGGAAGTGCTTTCGTCTAGTCATCACAATTTTTTTGTTGTCAAAGTCACTCAGATCCTTACGCTTGCCCGTTTTTCCTGATTTCAACACATAATCTTCAATAACTGAGTTGTAATGAGATAATCATTGTTATTCATTAATGTCATGGCTAATAGGTGTATATATTATTTAATTATTTTTATAAAAGTGGTCCATGGGAATTTGTATCACATAACAAAAGTAGTGCTTTATCCTATCATACATCATGTTACTATCTAATACCTAAGCACTGATATTGAAGCCTGTGGCTGCAGAAGAGGACAGTTTACTTAGAAACCCTGCCATATAGGCTGCTACGTATATAGACAACATATAAAAATGTACTTCATTGTACATATTACAGCCATACAGCAGCCTATATAAGTCACTTAAGAGCCCTACAGGTTACATAAGCCAAACCAACATAATAATAAAGAAACCCCTACAGCATTAGGGCCAGGGTCACAGGCATTGCTATAGCAGTTATTAAGATTTACCAAAAATCTCAAGTCAGCAACTCCGTACTAGTTTTGAGTATACAAAACAGCATGCTCTATCCCCAGTGTTTTTCTGTCATTTTTTTCTACCATGTAGGAAAACATATAGGAAGCCACAACATTAACAACTGCCTGTAAAAACATTTCCTATTGGTGGACTTCACAGTGAAACCATATGTATAAGGCCATGTTCACACAGGGCAGATACGCTGGGCAAAAGTACACAGCGTATCCATCCAGGAACCCGCAGAGTGTCCCGCCCGAAAAACCGCACCAAATTGTGGAGAAGTTTTTCGGGCAGACTCTCCATTGCGGAAAACAGTAACTGGAAAAAAAAAAATATCTGTTGCCATAGCAACACTTTCTTCTGTTCTTTTCTGAGTTGGGATCTTTGCAACGGAATCGCAGCTTTTCCACCGCAAAAATCGCAACATTTTCTTTTTGTTTTGGGTTTTACCTCCTCATTGAATTAAAACCCACAACAGAAAAGCAGAGATTACAAAGCATAAATTGACACGCTGCGGAATAAAAAAATGCAGTGCAGCTCAATTTACGAAAGTTTTTTCGGCTGATTTTTTACACAGCGTGTGGATGAGATATGTTCAAAACTCATACACTTTGCTGCGACTGTAATACGCTGCAGATTTTCCACAATTAAATCCATTGTGAACATACCCTTAGGGCTTATTCAGACGAACGTGTAATACGTCCGTGCAACGCGCTGAATTTTCACACGCCCTTCACGGTCCTATATTAGTCTATGGGGCTGTGCAGACAGTCCGTGATTTAAACGCAGCGGGTATCCGCTGCGTAAAACTCACGACATGTTCTATATTTGTGCGTTGTTCGCGCATCACGCACCCATTGAAGTCAATGGGTGCGTGAAAATCACGCGCACCACACGGAAGCACTTCCGTGGGACGCGCGTGATTCGCGCAACAGCAGTAAAAAAGTATGATTGAAAACAGAAAAGTACCACGTGCTTTTCTGTTTACAAACATACAAACAGAGTGTCATAATGATGGCGGCTGCGTGAAAATCATGCAGCCACGCATCATATGCGGCTGACACACGGAGCTGTTAAGTGCCTTTTGCGCGCGCAAAACGCAGCGTTTTTTGCGCGTGCAAAACGCACATGCTCGTGTGAATCCGGCCTTGACAGAATTTTTCTAGATGAGGTAGTGGTGTGGCTCGCTGCTGGACGGCGACTTGAACATGCAAACCAGGATGTTGTTTTCATACTATTGAGATGACATTCCATATTTTTAACCTAAAGGTGTAGTTTATGACAACGATCCCTAACCCTTTATATGCTTGCAAGCAGCTTTCATATATGACACATGGTGTTGAGTAACACTAGATGTTAACCCCTTAAGGACGCGCCCTATTTTTGGACCAAAGTAAGCAGCAATTTTTCATTTTTTGTTTTTTAATCTCCACAATTTGAAAGCCTTAGCATTTTGATATTTCCGTCACAGTAGTCATATAAGTGCTTGTTTTTTGCAGGACAAAATGTATTTTTGAATGGCATTATTTTGGCGATTCCACCACTGTGTTTTAGGGTTCTGTTAATACGGATTTCACCGTGCTGTATAAATAACACAATAACTTTATTCTGTGGGTCACTATAATTACGGTGATACCAAATGTTTATAATTTTTTTTATGTTTTTCTACTTTTGCCCAATAACAACACTTTTTTTTTTAAGAATTATTTTTTTTTTGTTTTTATTGAGTTGCTGCATTCAAAGACCCCTAACACTTTTATTTTTTATTCAAAGGAGCTCTTTTTTTGGGGGATGAGTTGTAGTTTTCATTAGTGTCATTTTAGGTTACATACCGGTTTTTGATAACTTTTTATTCAGTTTTTTGTTGAGGCAGAAAGGGAAAAAACAAAACAGCAATTTTGGCCTTGATTTTTATTCTCATTTTTATGGCGTTCACTTCATGGGATAAATATTCTATTCATTTTATTGTACGGATTGTTACGGATGCGGCAGTATCAAATATGTCCAGTTTTTTTTTTTTTTTTACAGGGAAAATGGCAACTTTTGCCTTTATTTTACTTATATGTTTTTTTTAACCTTTTTGTAACTTTTTTGGAGTCCCACTACGGAACTTGAACATCTCATCTTGTGATCGCTCATATAATTAATCACAATATTCCATATTGTAATGCATTTTATGTGTCAGAGCAAAAGTGACAGGCAGCCTATTAGGCCTTTCTTCTGGCAGGGCTTAATAGTATTCCGTGTATGGCAAACCTGGTGTTCATTGGTAGGCTCTCAGCTACCATAGCAAACCATTGGAAACTCACCATAGCTTTTGTGGGGCACCAAAGGGATGACAGAGGGTGCCCCCTTCCTCTCTCTAAGCACTCAACTGCTGCAGTCAGCACTGACCATAGAATCTAAGTGGTTAAGAAGTTGGGATCGGTGTTATCTCCGGTCCCAGCTGTTAGAGCGGGGTGTCGGCTGTATAATAAAGCCAACACCTGCAAGTGATGGCGCCAGCTCAGCTCCTAAGCCAGTGGGATCACAGAGTCGTAATGGTACAGCGGCACGCGTTAACTAACTGTGAGCCACAACATACTACTACTACAGTGCAGGACCGGGAGGGTTTAAAATAGAAAACTCTATATGACCGAGTCATATAGATGTAGCCGTCTTTACCTTGACTTTTAACACATTAAATAAACAGTGGCTAGATCTCTTATCTTGACTTTTTCAAAGACTTAGTAAAAGTTAAAGATGGCTACATCCATATGGCTTTTACCTTACTGTTAGCTGCGAAATATATAGTTTTGACACTAGAGTTAAGTTTTTGTAATACTAAAACAATGAGGGCCACTAGCGCACAATATTATTTAGAGCTGCCACAAGTTGGGGAGCCACATGCAGGGGTCCCGAGAGCTACATATGGAAAATACTGTTCGACAACATTATAAAAAAAATGAGAATAGAAATAGAAGAAGAGCATGAAGCTGGGAGCTGAACTGGAGCCAGGTCAGGATAAGTGGCTGGAGATGGAGTGGGGGAGAGATGTTGCTTTGGCTGTAGAATTTCTTAAATAAACAATTGTCACATATTGAGAAGCACCGGACAGGGACGAATTCCAAGAGCTCTTTCACATTTCTTGCATTGATATTAAGATTTTAAAAAAATACACTTTCTGTGATTTGTCAAGGGAGACGTTTACCTCTAAACACACAAATCAATAAAGAAATGATTAATATACTATAATGTAGTTTAATGTTGGCGTCTTCAGATGCTCAGAACATAGCTTTAAAACATTTCTTCAAATAACAGTATTCACAATCTGGAAAATATCCTTCTGGAGAAGTTTATACATCTGATATAGGACATGAGCGCTAGTGCTTCCTGTATACAAAAAATATCATTACTAATACCATCCATTAATCCACATATAATTTTATCTTCTGATACCTGACCAGTTGTAACCCAGAGTTTAAGAAAGGTGAGAGAGGCCTCAGTTCTAGATCTCCATGGATAAATGCCAAACACTAAAAACCAAGATTTAAATAAAAGCTGAATTTTTGCACATTTGGCACAATTTTTCATGACATCACAAATCGGTTTTCTGCAGTTTTACACCGGAGAGCAGGTATCCCCACGGCATTATCAAGATGTACAAACCACAAATACTGAAGAGAATTTCAACGACAACAAAACTCTGTTATGTTTGTATGTCAGACAGAACTCATCCCAGTAACAAAATTCAAAAGAAAGTGAAAAACGATATACTGTAGTAATGTGTTTGAAATGAGTGTTATTGCACTCACTGGATACTTCTCCCGCTTCCGTTCGGGGAGGCCCTTAAAAGCCGTAAGCTTCCAATCTGATTGGCCGAGAGGTACCACGTGGCCATGCGCCGAAAGAAGTCACAGCCAGTAGATTTTATAATTGGCATAGCGTAATGGAGTTGAGGCATTGTTCAGGGGGTGCCGTAGCACCCGGTAAGACACATAACATTGTGCATCTTATAGATGCTCTTTATTGAAGGGTCTGTCTGATGGCAGATTCCCTTTAAAGTGAACATTGTTATTTAAAAAATACACTCGCACATACAAGAAACTGAGCAGCCCTCTTATGCAAAAAAAATAATTATATTCTATTAAGGGGGCTGTCTCATAATAAAATAATAATAATAATCTTTACAATTCAGAGAACACATGTACAGACATTACATAGTGATAAACTAATTAACAATTCAAACAAGAGGAGTGAGGACCCTGCTTGCAAGAGCTTACAATCTATGAATCAGAGACAATCACTTTCATATTACAGCCACCACAGCGATCAACTGATCACCGCAAGTACGACTCCCACTGTCCCATAAAGCACCTGAATTTGCTGTGTGAAGCTATCTCTGACCATACAATTCCCCAGCAACAGCCGATGCAAGGAAAGTAAAGTATTACATACAGCCTTTAAAGTTAATGGCCATCCAGCTTATACATCAATGGCTCAAATCCACCCGAGCGAGCAGGGATCCCCTCTATGATGTCCAAATGTCCTAAAATATGCACTTGTTGTCTTCATGAGACTACATTGATGATGGATTTTGAAAAGTTAACACCACTAATAGCACAGATTTTCAATTTGATCTAGTAGAGTCACTGAGATATTATGTAGTTTAAGCAGTGAGGTCTTGGCTTTCTAGTAAACTAATAGTCTGCATCCTTATGATTAGTGATTCTGGGTGCAAAACGCCTGGTAACTTCGAGAACTCCAAAGCTGTGTTTAATTAGTTGACATGTGATGGCCTTTCTCTCTTTCCATCATGTTTTCATTAAACCCGAATCACCATGGTACAGGCTGCAATTTCAAGGACTATACTGTAATTCTGTTATAATGTCAGTCAATCTGCTTCTGTCTATTTCTTCTGCCTGTCCCCATAATATACTGTACCAACAAAACATAGAATGAATTGAATGAAGAAAATTGCTACCATACCTTAAGGGGACAGTAGGCAAGTGTGAAGAGTATTAGGATTGAGTGACATGAGACTTCTGTTAAAGTGTTACAAGAAGCGAAAAAAAAAAAAAGAACAGAGCGACGAAGTAAAAGAAAATCACGGCAAGATTCCAATTTTAAATACAATGGTCATGTACTGCATACACAACAATGTAAAGTATGTATATACTGGTCGCCTACAAATCTTAGTGTCCACTTACATGGACGGATATGGCTAGTGTAAACGAGTGGCGATAGACGATACAGCACGTTAATCAGCGCTCGTTTAATCCTTTTACACTGAGAAATAATTGGTAATGTATGTGGACAAATGATTGTTACTAGGATTGTTCATCCACCTACATTTGCAACACATCTCTCGAATTGAGTTAATCGATGCTCGTTCATGGGCGCTCGTTGATCGACGCTCGTTTGCTCCTTTCACAAGTAGCTATAATCAGTAATGTATTGAGACGAGCGATTGTTACTACAATCTTCCGTCCCGAAGCATTTCCATCATGTCGGCAGCACATCTTGTTTACGCGTTTATCTGCTTATGATTGCCCTGTTTACACATATGAACGCTCGTCTGCCCGATCATTGGCCCATGTAAAAATGTCTTAAAGCGGAGCCAATTTAGTTAACATAATTCTAGTAATCAGTAGTCATGGAGAAAAATGACTAGGGTAGAAAGGCAATAAAGTAATCAGGTTTAGGCCAGTTACATAACACAAGAGAAAGCATACTCTGTCAAATTTAGCAGTCAAGAGAACAATAGAAACTTTAATTAGATCCATTCCAGTTGAATTTACAGTTCAGGAACTGGACTGTGATGGACCCATCAGAAAGTCAGCAGTGATCGAGTTCATTACATCAGGCATTCCAGAAGTAAAGAAATAAAAGGAAGCTTAGAGGAAGGACAATAGTTTTACGGAAAGAATGGCTAAGGAGAAGATTTTTTGACAATTGTGGTAAATCGAGAATGCTTAAAAGAGGAAGGGAAAACACTAGATGAAATACATTTTAGTCAAATTAAGAATAACAGCTAATGAAAACGAACAAAGAGCGAGGGAACAGGATCCAATAGTAACACGAACATAGAAAGTAATAGAGGAAATACAAGAGGACTTATAACCTGACCGAGGGACATTGCTGCTGGGAGAATATGATACAATCTCTGACAAATGTTATCAGTGTTGTCTACAAGCATGGAAGCAAGGTCTTGTGCATTGAGATCAGTAGTAGGTGTCTGTATTTAATATCTGCCCTTCTGGAAGAACCAGTAAAATAAAAGCTATTGGGGTTCTCCGGGACAATAACAATGATGGCATATCCTTTCCTGGTTTGTGCTGATCGGCAGAGGTCCCGTAGATCGAACCCCCTCCCATCAAACATTGATGGCCTATTAACGCTATAGTCCCAGAAAACCCTTTCAAAATATTACCATACATAAAATGTCTCAATACACACTACAAATATATACTATATGTTATATATAGCACAGATGTAATATACTTTGCTGCTCCTACTGTAAAACTAACACAAAGAACATCCTCCTCCTCCATTACTCCTTATTCCTTTACAAGCTTCGTAGATAAACGAGCAGTAGCCGTCCGTGATCATTCACGTCTACTACAAAATACAGGCTCACACATATAGCTAGTGTATAAAGGACTATACTGGACTATAAAGGAAGTCACTTAGAGGAACTATATTATCGGTATTAACCCACCACCATAGGTCTGATGGATCCAATTATGTTTTTACATTTAGCACTTTAAGGCCAAATGCACACGATGCGTAAGATGCGGATTTGCCGCACATATTTTCCTGTGGCAAATCTGCTGCGTAATACAGAACCAGCAAAGTAAATGAGAACCCAAGTAATCTCCTCTACACGTTTCAGAATTTTTCCGCACATAAATTGACCTGCGGTGCGTATTTTAAAATCTGCAGCATGTCAATTCATCTTGCGTTTCCGCTTGCGAAATGTATCTGACAAGTTTTATTTAAAAAAACACACCAAAATCCGCAGCAAAAAACCGCACCTATTCCTGAATCAAAATGTAAAAACTGTATCTAAAATGCTTAAAAAAAAACGCACTATTAGGTGCGGATATTACCTGTTGAATAACCTGCGGTTTTGACGTGAATTTTCTGCACCAAATTACGCAACGTGCGCTTAAATGCATATTTGTGGAGATCTGTCAATGACTTGCGGGTTTTATTGTTTTTTTAACACCTTAATATGCCCTGATCATTAAGACATGCAGTTATAAAGTATCCATATGTTAATCAGACTGCATGAATATGCCTCCATCTTTTTAAAGCATCAGGAATTTACTAGTCACAAAGCTAGGCTGGCTTGAACTTAAATTCAGGCCATTTATTGAGCCAGGCATTGAAACTCAAATCAAATACCTTAAGCAATTGGATATTTTGCAGTTATCTTGAAGACCAATCCTTTTGTAGTTTCCATAATGAAAATCAGAAAAGCAATAAGAATGATTCAGGCATCACTGGTAATGTAGAGTCATGCCCCATGCACACCACTGTAGTTTTTATCCGCAATTACGGATAATCTGCGGACCCATTCATTTCTATAGGCCACGGACACCTTTCCATATATTTACGGAGATGTGTCTGGGCCATGGAAATGATTCACAAAATAAAGAACATGTCCTATTCTTGTTTGCAATTGTGGCACGGACTCGCCCATAGAGGGGCACATGCAAAATTGCAGACGGCTACGGATGTAAATAGCTGTCCGTTTGCGGAAGCGTTGCTATGCAACGGCAGGGGATTCCCCAAGAAAACGGCGGCTGAGCGTTCATGTGACCTTTTCAAGGGGGTGGGTCATGTTGGTAACATCACCGTATTTGCAGACCGCGTGCCAGATATGTGGCTGACTTCCAAATGACTACGGATCCGTATTTGCGGTCAGTAAAAAACACTATTGGTCGTGTGCATGGGGCTCAGGGAGTAGTTTTCTATTTTTCCAAATATGAACACGGGTCTCATCTCACTAATTACTAGTATGCTTTTGGTTAGTAATGACAAGTGCGTGGAGAAGGTAAATTTTAAGAAATAATAAAGTCCGTCTTTTTATACAATTAAAAGTGTTGTTCTGTGTTTCCTTACAATATTACGATTCTCTGAGGACTGAAAACTTTGCTTATTAAGTCATGAAAACATGGCATGGTCCAAAATCACAGGAGGTCCGGAGTTAAAAGCAAAGTGTCTTGACTTTACAAAAAAGTTATTATAACGAGTCATTAAGGTCTCAGTATCAGCTCAAAAGGTAATGACGAAACACGCTTGCCCCCTTGAACATCTTGTGTTACTTAACCCCTTCAAGACCATGAGTGGTAACTCTAGAAGGGAACAATACATCTTTGAAGCCACGGGAGAGAAATTGAATCCTAATAGTTTCAGTCAAGAGGAATATTCAAGCAAACTCCCAAACTTTTCTTGCAACCTTTGTAGCTCCTACTTAGATAACAGATGGAGCCTCTCCTAATCAAGCAGAAAAGTCCACTACAAAAACTTTGATACAATGACTGTAAACATTTGTCTCACATAGAGTTACCTCCTCTCTGGTACTTTTACTCTGAAGCTTCAACATTTCGGCTTTGGATTTTTGCCGTAACTTGCCAGAAAGTTCTTCCTTTAGTTTGTGTCGTTCAGCGCCGAGACTGGTGTTTTCTTTTGTCTTCACCTTCAGCTAGAAACAAAATAAAACACTGTTAAAGGGGTTATCCGACGTCTACACCAAATACCTCTAACATTGATCTACACTGTATTTATATTGTTCTCAACACAAAAAGAGAATGCAAAAGTTTGTACCATTAGATCGTTATCTCAGCTTACATGCTGTGTTACTTCTTGGTTCTAGGCGGGACCTGAAGTTTTTTTAGTCCTTATCCTACATGTCCCATGATGCTTTTCATTACTCTTCTCAAAGTTATCTCCACCCCCAAGAAATCCCTCTATTTTGGCGTCGCTGTAGAAGAGGCTGATGAGCGCTCATCCTCTAAGCAGAAGCTGTAACTAAGAGCTCCTGATCTTAGAGAAGCCTGCTGAATACAGCTGGGGTCGGAAAACATTCGGACCCCAGCTGTTTAACCCTTTGATCGCCGCGGTACGTGACTTGATCAAAGTCAGCCCTGGGGACCTAGAAAGGACCCCAGGGCTGTCTGTTCAGTAAGCCTGCTGTTCAGGCACACCATGTGCTGCCCTAACAGCAGCCTGTGTCATAGTGACACAGTGTAATGTATTAGCATACAGGAGTATGCTAATACATTATAAGTAAAAAATAAAGCTATAAATAAAGTTATCCCTTAATGGAAATCAAAAAAAAGTAACAAAATAAACTATATATTTTATTGCCCCTACACTAAATAAAAACAAAAAACCTACACATATTAGGTATCTAAATGACCGTAATAACCAGAAGAATTAATCTGACTGGTTATTTAGCAGGAAACGTGAACGGGATAAAAAATAAACAAGAAAAACCATGCAGAGATTCTCTTTTTCCTCACGCCGTAAAAATATTTTTTTTCTACCTCCAAACTGTGAAAAAAACAATACACTTTCTCCTGCATAAAACAAAGCCTCATACAGCCATGTCAGTGAAAAAATAAAAAAGTTATGGCTGTTGAAATACAGAGAGGTAAAAACTGAAAAATTTAGCTTTTCAGGCCCGGTCTTTAAGGGGTTAAGGACCAGGCTTATTTTGGCCTTAATTCTTTTTGTCCTTTATTCATCTTTGCATTCCAAGAGTTATAACTTTTTTATTTTTCTGTCAAAATAGCCGTATGAGTGCTTGTTTTTTTATTAACTTTCATTAACATATTTTTGGGGAGGTAATTGAAAAAAACAGCTATCCCATCATTGTTTTTCGTGTTTTAAATTTACACTGTTCACTTTGCAGCATAAATAACGTGTTACCTTTATTCTATGGGTCAATACAATTTCGGCGATACCACATATGTATAGGTTTTTTAAGTTTTCACAATAGAAAACCTTTTAAAACAAAAATAATAAATTTTTGCATCACCACATTCCAATAGCTGTAACTTTATTATTTTTCCATCGATGTAGCCATATGAGCGCTTGTTTCTTGAGGGACAAGGTGTAGTTTTCATCGCTACTATTTTGGGGAGCATAGGTCTTATTGATTAACTTTTATTATATTTTTGTTGGGGGGAATGAAAAGCGATTTTGCCATTGTTTTTTGTGGGTTTTTTTGTATGGCGTTTACCATGCGGTTAAATTAATGTGTTAAATTAATTTTTTGTGTCGTTACGATAGCAGCGATACCATATGCGTGTATTTTTCAAGCTTTTTTTTACACTTTTATTGAATAAAAACACTTCTTATGGGAAAAATGGTTTTATTTTATTTTTACTGTTAGACTTTTTTTTTTTTTTTTTTATAAATAATTAAATTATTTTTTTTTCTTTTTAAGTCCCACTCGAGTACTTCACCATGCGATCTTTTGATTGCAGATATAATGCTATGGTATACTTAGTATATCAAAGCATTATTGCCTGTTAGTGTAAAACTGACAGGCAATTAATTAGGCCATGCCTCTGGCATGGCCTAGTAGGCATATAGCCAGGGCAGGCCTGCGGGCCTTTGTTAGGCCCCAGCTGCTATGGCAATCTGTGGGCGGCCGGCAATCGTGGGTCACCGATTGGTGACAGAGAGAGCCCCCACCTGTCATAACATTTAAATGCTGCGGTTGCTCTTAACAGCGGAATTTAAGGGGTTAAAGGCTGTCAGTCACAGCCGGGCTCCCGCAGTAATCGTGTGAGCACAGCTTCAGTGCCCAGGCAAGCAACATCACGTACATGCACGTCCGAATATGGGAAGGTAACCCTTCCAATGATGCGAATGTACGTGAAAATGCGGGAAGGAGGAATTTTTGTTGCCAAAATTAAACCAATTTCACAAAATTGCACAAGGATGTATCTAACATTGCCACAAGTAACCCATCTACAATATACGACTGGTATGACATTTGTGAGCTGCCTACAATATTGATAGCTTAGGCCTCAAGTATTAAGGCTTTGCGTTGTACATAGCTGTAATGGGGCACCCATAGTGGCCCGAGTTCCTACTGTACATCCCTATGCCTCTGAATTCATATGGCGGCAGATTATCAGGTACAAAAAATGGTGGTATACTCCATTGCATGCAATATTATGGAGCTATTCTAGCATTGTATCTAAGGGATAATAGCTCCAATATGGCAACAGATGGAGCACCATATAGCGGCCCACAGAGCCCATATGGATCCACACTAGACGCAGGGGAGTCGGAGTGCTGCCATGCAGGCTCCTGCACATGGCAATACATTGTATTACAGTCGGAGCCTGAGATGAGATCCAGTGATGATAAAAATTTTGTGGTGTTGCCTTATGATAGAAGGTTGAGAATGGCAGAGATAAATTGTATGGATCGACAGATGCAAATTAGATACTGATAATACAATTCAGAATTCTTAAGGCAAGAAAAGACTAGAGTCAAAATCCACCGGATCCTGCATTCCTCCTGTGCCTTTGAGCAGCAGCCATTACTACCTGCCTCTCTTCTACGCTGTCTCGTGATTGCGGTATGTGTAGATGACAATGAGACAGAAAAGCATAGGGCTGCCAGGCGAGAGGGGAGACTTGGGAGAACACAGGTGTAGAAGAACAGCTCTCCCCATGCTTACATGTTATAACACTTGTTTTAAATTGAAGCACATTCTCACAGTATGTAACTTTTATTGTTCCTCTATCCAAACATAAGACAAAAATGAAACCCATTGTACCAAAATTATGTCCGGGATTGTAACATCAAAACAAAGTCAGATGAAAGATGAATACAGCGGTGTTACCTGTTCGACTGTCTGTTTGTGATTTGCTTGTAATAAAGTTATTTCCAGTTTCAAATCACAAATGTTCCGCTCAGCAGACTCCAGACTTTTTGTACATTTTCTGCAGTGTCTCTTTGACTGTTCCAAATCTTCTTGCAGTTTCGCTATCGTTTCCTCATAAAATTCAGCCTTGAACATAAAAAATGTGCAGTTTGATGAAGACCTTTAAAGAAACCTTTTTTATAGCATTTAGGAGATTATTTAAAGATCACCATGTGATTGCGGTCAAAAGCAACCGCTCGCTACTTTGAGCCCTTTTTACAGCCCAGAGCTGCTTTTTAACTGTGATCGAGATCTTTAAACAATTCTCTTAAGTTTTCCTATTCTGATGACGGGGGCACACATAAAGTAGCAGCCAATGCCTGACCTACGTGTGAAGATACAGTTGTAAGGAGTTCCTCGCCAAATGTGTGAATGCAATTTTTCTTCGTTCCTTTTATCAGAGAAAAGAGCCTGTACAAATAATAAAAGGCACGGGTTTTGTAATCCTCCAGTCATCTAACCTCCCCACAGGGGCAAACAGAAGCAACGTGCAGTTCCATGGTGTCAGGAGCCACAACCAGAGGATTAAAACAAGCCTTATTACTGTACAAGCTCCGATACTCTGTTAAATTACTTATGTGAACAATTCAGATTTCAATACCAATTTTACCTACTGCTCAATGCACCTACAACAAGGGGGGGTTTAATAAAGCTGGGACACAGATTACTTTTAGGAAAACTGTGTTCATATTCCATCTCTGCATTCTATACATAATAATTTCCACTGAGATATTTCACACTGAATTATAATAAAATTGCGTCCAAAATACAATCAGCTCCAATATGAAGGATTATTCTGTCACCTGAATATATTATTTTTCCCCAAAGATTTACTCTAGAAATGGTAAATTTTTCAGATTTTGACTTAAAACTATAAGCTCTTACGATCAAAGCAAAAACATTTAGACTTTAGTAATACTTATCGGTTAATTTTTTTTTTTATATTACAGACCTCTGACTGGTCTACAATGACCCCTGATATTTGTCTGTTTATTGCTTGGACCCTGGAAGCTTCTTATTTGCAAGAATGGAAATGCCAAGAGAAAGAGAATATAAAAACCCTGAAATTGCTAGAATAATGGCTGAGTATGCACACCGGAAAAGGACAGCTTTTGATTGTGCATTACATTGAGTGACCTGCCAGGCTGATAGGGAAGACCGCTGTAAGCAAAATATTAGTCTAGTGGAATAATTCAACAAAGAATAAC
This sequence comes from Rhinoderma darwinii, assembly GCF_050947455.1. Lineage (NCBI taxonomy): Eukaryota > Metazoa > Chordata > Amphibia > Anura > Rhinodermatidae > Rhinoderma > Rhinoderma darwinii. The sequence continues at coordinate 65,699,907 of NC_134691.1, forward strand.
GATGGATGATATAAAAATGTATTATAAAAGGTAAAGAAAAACATTTTTTATTCTATTTTATAGAATTAAGAGTCCATACATGCAATTTAAGTCTGCAAATAATTGTGATGAAAATTCAAAAGGAAACTGGCACAAAGAAATAGCAGCACTCTGTATATATTTATATACAGTCATGGACAACATTTTTGGTACCCCTCCGTTAAAGACAGAAAAACCTGTCAATGGTTACTGAAATAACTTGAAACTGACTAAAGTAATAAAAGTTTAATTTACTGAAAATTAACTAATGTAAATCAGACATTGCTTTTGAATTGTGGTTCAACAGAAATTTTAAAAAAACTTACTAATGAAACTGGCCTGGACAAACATGATGGTACCCTTAGCAAATATTTTGACCATAGGGACATGTAAAACTAAGGTGTATCCTGTAATTAGCACCACGTGTGTCTTCACACTTGTAATCAGTCAGTTTGCCTATTTAAAGGATGAAAAGTCGTCACTGTGCTGTTTGGTATCATGGTGGGTACCACACTGACCATGGACCAAAGAAAGATAAGGAGAGAGTTATCTCAGGAGATTAGAAAGGAAATTATAGACAAACATATTAAAGGTAAAGGCTATGACCATCTCCAAACAGCTTGATGTTCCTGTTACTACAGTTGCACATAGTATTCAGAAGTTTAAGGTCTATGTGACTGTAGCCATCCTCCCTGGACGTGGCCGTAAGAGGGAAATTGATGACCAATTGAAGAGACAAATAATACGAATGGTAACCAAAGAGCGCAGAACAACTTCCAAAGAGATTAGAGGTGTACTCCAAGGTCAAGGTTCATCAGTGTCAGATCGCACCATACGTCGGTATCTTTGCCAAAGTGGACTTAATAACAGACGACCGAGGAGAAAACCTGTTGAAAGCAAATCATAATAAAGCGAGACTGGGGATTGCCAAAATGCATATTGACAAGCCATAAAGCTTCTGAAAGAATGTCTTTTGGACAGATGAGACAAAACCAGAGCTTTTTGGCAAGTCACATCAGCCCTATGTTCACAGATGCAAAAATGAAGCATACAAAGAAAAGAACATTGTACCTACTGCGAAACATGAAGGAGGCTCGGTTATGTTTGGGGGCTGCTTTGCTGCATCTAGCAAAGGGTGTCTTGAATCTGTGCAGGGTAAAATGAAATCTGAAGACTATCAAGGCATTCTGGAGCGAAATGGGCTGCCCAGTGTCAGAGAGCTTGGTCTCAGTGGTAGGTCATGGGTTCTCCAACAGGATAATGGCCCAAAACACACAGCTAAAAACATCCAAGAACGGCGAAGAGAAAACCGTTGGACTATTGTGAAGTGGCCTTCTATGAGCCCTGAATCCTATTGAACATCTGTGGAAGGAGCTGAAACCTGCAGTCTGGAGAAGGCACCTTCATACCTGAGAGCTGGAGCAGTATCCTCACGAGGAGTGGCCAAAATACCTGTGGACAGGTGCAGAAGTCTCATTGAGAGTTACAGAAATTGTTTGTTTGCAGAGATTGCCTCAAAAGGTTGTGCAACAAAATATTAAGTTAAGGGCACCATCATTTTTGTCCGGGCCAGTTTCATTCGTTTTTTTTCTTCCTGTTGAACCACAATTCAAAGGCAATATCTGATTTACATTAGTTGATTTTCAGTAAATCTAAATTGATTATTACTTTTGTCAGTTTCAAGTTATTTCAGTGACCATTGGGGGTTTTCCTTTCTTTAACGGAAGGGTACCAACGATTTTGTCCACGACTGTATATATCTATGTTTAAGGCAGAGAAATAGGAGACCAATTTCAAGAGAAAATAGCCGCTGAATCCAGGCGTTTTTGGAGCTGATTTTGAGGCGTTTTTTGTAATTTCAATGGAAAATCAGCTTGTAAAACGATTCAAGAAGTATTTTTATGAGGCTTTTTTAAATTCACCAGCGGTAAAAATATGCCTCACATGAACTAAACAGTGTATTTTCCATTGAAATCACTGGAAACTCTTTGCATACATAATTGAAGTGTATTTTGGAGCGTTTTTTTTTATGCTCCGAAATATGCATGAAAATAAAGCTGATACCCTAAATAAAGCATACCCTAAAGCTGATTCCTAACTACACAAAGTTAATTTTGTAGGCCTAGGCCAAAGAAAGAGCTGAGTCTCCTGTTGTACAGGCATAATTTTTAGTGTACAGACGGTTGCCTTGTCAAGGCAGATGGGCTCACACAATATGATCAAAATGTGTGCTTAGATTCTGACATTTAAGGTAAAGAGATGTGTCCACCTTCACCTTTGCTTGAATTTGGTAAAGGACTCAAATTTCTCATGAAACTAATTCAATACAGTATTGCGACAAGCTTGTAAAACCCTTGACAGACTGCAACTCTCTCCAAAACCACTGGGTGGTTAAACATAGGCACATATGGCATAGACATCTCGTGACGGAGTATCGCAAAATCATATGTTGAGATAAGAGAAAAGGTATGGAAGGACACATCCATAGTAAATATAGCAGTATTGCATGTTTAAAATAATGTAAAAATGTAGTGTTTGCATGTATCTTAGCATGGGGTGTCCCGACTCAGATGTGGGGGAAAAAAAGGGTCGGGCATGTTAGGTTTCAACATGCCCAACCCTGTGTACTAACAGGAGATAAGTTGCCACCAAAGGTGTATGGCAGTGGCTTATTCCCCTCCACCCCTTTGAGTATACATGCTCTTGGCCAAGCGTGCATGTGTATGGGAGGGTCCAGAAGAGTAGATGTCGGCCATACATGCCTTTGGACGACAGCTGTCTAAGTTGTATGGCCAGATGGAAAGAAAGGAAACAATACCTGTGTTATGTAATGTTTAATCTGTTTCTGTGCCGTAGAAAGATTCAGAAGGAGGATTTTCATCTGTGCTTCAGCTTCTAGTAGATCACTTTGTGTAGAACTACCTTTCTCCTGTAACTGGTGGATTATATTCTCCAATTTTATCAGTCGGTTTTCTTGTTCTTTTATCTTAAAGATATAATGGGATATGTAAACTTTTTTTTCTTGAGGCTCGGGTGAAAACATGAAATATGTTCGTAGTAACCAATTCCTCTTTAGCACCATAGTTCACAATGAAACCTGGAAGCCATGCAACCAAATTACACAGCTGTAAACTAAATACAAAAATGTTATAGAATTTTGTCTTGAAAACTCACATAAATGTGTGTGACATACATAATTATAATATATTAATGTTAAATATGTGCCTTAAAAGGGGTTGGGCCTTGCTTTTATGCACTTAACAAAACCTTCTATCATTATAATATTTATATTCTGATACAGATCTCCAAATCTGCGCAGCACAAAAGTTACAATTCTGGTTGTCTGCAGGCACCCCTAGGGGGAGCTCAGGAGCTTACCGCATACAATACTGGTTTGAAATCTCCATAAATTTGAATAATTGATTTAAGTATTTTTTCTACTCAACTCAGCCCCACTGAAATAAATAGTGTTTACAAAGTGCGAGAGAAATCAAGAAACAAACATTTCTGGGTGCATTATAAGGTTCTATAGCACCTTTATTATTTGAAGCCACAGTGGTTTTCTCTTTGTGTTACCTTATGATATTTCTCAGTAGCATCTCAGAACTAAAAGTAGAAAATCCCTTTAGGGCCTAGTTCACACAGAGTTTTTTGCAGGTGGAAAAATCATTTTGAGGCAGATTTTGATCTGCCTGCGCTCTCTTTGCCGCATTTCTTGCAGCGTTTTTCAGCCACAACGTAAACCGCTTTTTCTGCCTCCCATTGATGTGAATGGGAGGTCAGAGGCTGAAACACCTGAAAAAAGGGCATGACACTTCTTTCTCCTGCAAACTTTTTTTCCGCTCATGGGAACAAAAACGCTTCTGCCTCCCTCTGAAATCCATGGGGGGCGTTTTCGGCCATTTTTTTGCGCGGTTTCAGCGTCAAAAAACGCATAAAACAACTCAGTGTCAACTATGCCTAATAGTAGAAGTGATTTCCCTAAGGCTCTGTTCACACAGGGCGTATACGCTGCCTAATAGCATGCAGTGTATTCGCCCTGTGCACCGCAGGGTATTCCGGGCGAAAAAGTGTATCAAACTGTGGTGCAGTTTTTCGCCCCGAATGTCCACTGCAGAAAACTGCAGCACTTACCATCCTGCTAGCATGCCGGCCTCCTGGGATGACATCTCATCCCAGGAGCCCGCTGCTGTCTGTGATTGGCTGCAGTGGTCACATGGGATGAAATGTCATCCCAGGAGGCCGCGCTGGAGGGAGGGACACAGACTTCTGGGTAAATATGATTTTTTTTTCTGAATTACGTTTTTGGCGGTGGGATCGATGCGAACCTGATGGAAAAAACGAACGCAACAACTGCTATTTGTTGAGGGTTTTACCTCCCCATTGAATTCAATGGGGAAAACCGCAACAAATAAGCAACGTTTACGCAGATACAATTGACATGCTGCGGAATAAAATTCTGCACCGCAGGTCAAGTTCTGAGCGTTTTTTCTGCTCAGTATTTACACAGCGTGTGGATGAGATTTGTTTTATCTCATCCACTTTGCTGCCACTGTACTTGCTGCAGATTTCCCACAACAAATTCCGTTGCGGAAAAACTGCAGTATTTACACCCTAAGAAACTGAATCTTTCCATGGACCACATGTTGTACGTAGGCTCACAATTTTCTTACAAAGACCAGAAATACCTTGTGGAACACTGAAGTGAAAAGAATGGAGGTGCAATTGTGTTTGATCAACTATGTGTCATTATAAAGTGGTGAGAGAATGTAGGAAGTAATCACACACCGTTTCAATTTGAACAAACATTGCAATATCTAGGGAGATGACATGTTTTATTTTCACACTGCCTTTAAAAGTAATGAAATTAGGAGACTTACTCAAACACACCTGAGGAAAATAACTCTCCGCTCCTGACATGGCCAGAAATATTAGCGACATAAAACGGCTTATTCCAGTCAGCTGTTTAAACGAGTGAGCTCACAGCTGCAGTTCTAAGGCTGCGATTATTAAAAAATAATTGTATATTAAGCCTGGATTAAAAAGTGCCCTATAAACACACATTTTGATTTACAGCAAAGGAAGCCACAAAATTCCATGTGCCGTTATAAAATTCTTGCTGAGGCACATTATTCAAGTTCATTAACAGTCGTGGATTGTGCCGTCTCTTTGTGCCATGTTTCACTATATTTTTATTTGGGAAAGGTAAAAGAAATAAAATAAATACATGCTATAGATAGTCCTAGCAAACTCCGGCAGCTGCTTTGTGCGATATCGCTGACACAATGTCATGTAAGCATCAATAGTTCTAGTGCTCATTTTCTAGTTCTCCATATAGCTAATGCTTAAAATGCTGCAAGCAATCTTGACATGGATCCAGATTAGTGGTAAGAAACCTTGGTAAGGTGAAGATCTAATGTAATAATACAGAAGGTTCCTCAGATCTCACATCTGGGACCCTCACGTACTGGGAGTATGGGAGTCCCCTGACCCCCATTTGCCAATGCAACTAGACCTCCAGCTGCATTAACTTCAATGGCTAGGTGGCCACACTTACCGTTTGCTTGACTCTTGCCGTAGATTTCACAGACTTTAACTGAGAGAGTCATGCACAAGCATGGCCACCTTTTTCACTGAAGCTGGCTGCCAATTGCAAACAGGGCTCAGGAGACTGGTTTCCCTGGTAGTTGAGGGTCCCAGAGGTGAGACAGCCATCTACCAGGCATTTATTGCATATCCTGTGGATAAAATGGAACAATCCTTTAATAGTGGAATTTCAATTCCTGCCATTTTCTCCATCTTATATACAAATCTGCTACTGTACAAATGTATAAGATAAATCACTTTTAGTGTAAGGGATAAATTTCATGGATTTTTATTTTCTGGAGTCAGTTGTATAACGTTTAAGCTTTGAGTGTAAGCATTATACTGTTTTCGCCATAAATAGCTGTGTGTTGTAATGCACATAAAGTATGCCTGAAAAGAGTTAAAATAAAATGAATCCCTAAGTAGATGTGTATATGCCGTCAAACACACGAGTAAGAAGAAAATGGGGCTGTGTAAGCACAAGTAAGATCATACGTCCATCAGATGAAAAGGTCTCTCATGACTTTCTGCATAACATCCACTACTGTCGAGGCACTGACATGTGTTGAAGCCAGTGTATACAGTGTGCCGTCTATTCTCATTGTATATACTGAACAACAAACATGTGACAGTGATAGTTTTATAAAAAATACTGATAAAAGCAACTGAGCACAACATGTAGTGTTCCACATTTGCATTATACGCTGCTTTCAACAATTCAGTCAGAAGGTGCTGTTCTTGGGTACTGGATGAGCAGGAGACAACATTGGTTACTTTTACATCTCCACATGGAGTTTCTTCAATGAATCATTAAGGATTAGCATATGTAAGCAAATGTAATCCCTGATGTGCAAAACACTCTCTATAGGGTAGGCTTTTTTATTATTATTTCTACCTTGTGCCCACCACCCACAGTAGTGCCAGGAACAGTCCTGGCAATTAGAAATATTGTGTGCGTAGCTTTTTCAAGTTTGAAACTTTTGGGGTCATTCTGTTTCCCTTTACTAAGCAATGTGAAGGAGGATGGTTATCTTAACCAAGATGTCTCCAAACTTGTGGAACACTTCGTGAACAGTTAATCATCTTTGCCATTTAAACCTAGGGGCTGGTATCCACTTTAACAGGGGGCCCCATTGATGCCCACCTCAATCCTACAATGGAAACAAGTCCTGGCTGTGAACACCTGAGGCTAGCATCAACTCTTTGGGGGCAATACTCTTTCATGCATTAATATCTAGATAGCCGGCAGACATACAGATACCTAGTTGCATTCTAACTTAAAATAAAAGTTTGGAATTATTTGTCTTTTGAGAGAATTTATTTTTATCAATTCCATTTTTATCCATTACCGTTAAATTGATTAATCTATCCATTCTATTCATCCCTTTACATTCATCACACAATCCCCCAACTGCAGCAATGCTAAAGCCATCCTATGCCATTACATTTCCTCTGTCATGCTTGACAGAGAGCATCAAACACTGATTTAGTATCCCTATGGTGCTGTAGGTTCGGTTCAGTAGAACCACAGGGGGTCCGTTTGTTACATCCAGAATACAGACTGATAAACATGGTAAAGGTCAAGAACAGATACGGCCCCCGGGTAATTATTGTAAGTTTGCTGAAATGTACATTCTGCGTAACGTACATTCTGCATGATATTAACGTATTAATCTTACGTAAAATGCGTTTTGGGTCACCCAGAATGTTGAATACTAATGAAATTGCGTTCGGAGAGGTGTGCCTTTCTTTACTTGCTAAGTTTTTTTATGTTATTTAATTTATTGATATTTTTACTATAGAGACTCAGATTAGCAGAAATACATGATCCCTGCTGTCCTAATATACAGACTATTGATAACAGTGATCTGGACCGTTCCCGTTGATCTATACACAGAGACATGCAAAGAAGATGCAGATCGTGTCTTCTTTGAATTTCCCCTCTGCTTACGTCATGGGGTTTCCTAGCAGCCGCTCAGATGCAGAAGCGTGCCATAAAAACAAACAAATAAATAACCAATATAAATATACTGTAGCCAATTACCAGCTGAATGTCGCTCTTCTTTCCGGACTTCAAATTTTCAACTTCACTTTCCATGTCTGTTGCCTGTTTCTTTAGCTTCTCTATCAGATTTTGACCATCTTGATGATGAAGATGGCCCTGGTTTAGCTCTTCACGTAAACCTTTCACTAATTTTTCATAATTGTCAACCTAAAAGATAATGCAAGGACTGATAACAAAGAATTCTTGAAAACTGTAATACATTGAAACACAAAGGGGGAAATGTATTAAAACTGGCGTTTCATATGTCAGTCCTAATAGAATATGATTGGAGTAACATGCGACAAACTTATTAAGAGGCGACCACCTCTTAATAAATGTGTCACATCTATGAGCCAGCCGTGTGCCACAATTGCGGTATAAAGAGCGCAGCTCTGTACCATCCGTTCCCCCCGCCCATAGGCCATAAAATAAACATACCCACAACACTGCTCTTCTCCCCTACGGATCCTATTAGCATGCTGCGTGGTTCATTCAACGTCCTGACACTGATAAGCATCAGGGCATTATATGCGACACTGCCCAGCGTCAGTACATTGTATGAGCCATGTCGTGCTAAGGGGACCCGGAGGGAAGAAGAGGAGCGGTGAGATGAGAATTCATTTTTTTTATTTAATTTTTAATTTAATTAACCGATGGGGAGGATAGCCCAGCATCGACCTCTACCTTGCTACGCCAAACAGTGTGAATTTCTGATGTAAATTATAAAAAATTTGTGGGGATGCTGTGGTCCCGCACCCTTCTGCGAAGCCATGCCCCCTTTCCACAAAAGTGGCGAGGGCGGCGTTTAAAGGCTTCTAGTCAAATTGCGACTTTTAGGCCCTTTTGTAACCTTTCTACGCCAGAAAACTGTCATAGAAAGGTTGATAAATTACCCTTGAAAGTAACCCTCAGAAATAGCTTTTCATTGTGAAATGATTAAACAGGTTATCTCGTGAGGAGTACCCCATATCTAAATGCGGGCATGCTGGTGATTTGCTAATGTTTGCAGTCTGGCAGCTGAATCTTAAACCCTCTCAGCAAACAAAGAATTGGACATTATTTGAATGGGGATGAGCTGCAATACCGCAAACATCCAATGCATAGGATAAAAGAAAAAAAAAGAAAAATCACTGTGGATGTTTACTGTAGGGCAGCCAGAATTTTTTTGTCTAACCCGCATTTTTTGAGTGCTTTCTGTCCCTTTCCATAATTTCTGTAAATGTTCTCCTAGTTTTAGTATGTTCTTCTATACGGTGCATCAGGAAAAGTCTGTGGAGTGCTGTAACCAATCAGATGGCTTCACCCTGCTGCTTCTTCTCTCACAGCATGAGTTTGACAGATTAAAGCATCAACCCCCTTCTCCATCCTCCCTCCCCCCAAGAAAAAAATAGAATACCCATGTAATGTGAACAATAGGTGGACTAAGTACCCTAAACAATAAAAGCTGTGGGTGGAATGCAGCTAAGAATGGAAAAGTATATATTTAGTGAATGGTGACAATTTAGTGGAATTATAATATAGCATTGGTACCATACTGCCAGACTCGTGCTCCCTCGGTTAAACTTTGTTATACTAGACTTTAGAGTGTTAGCTTTTGTTTTGTTTAGAGACTATTATTTCCCTGTTCTCTGGTTCATAAAACCACATAAGCATGGCAAACCACTGCATATGTAGTCAGCGCTATATCACATTTATAAGAAGAGCAGCTGTCCGGAAAAGACGCCTAGATGCAACGCAGCTCTATGCCTGTGTAGTTATAGGCAAATTATTTCTAATTGTATCGCCTATAAGTGAAGTATACTTGTAATTATCTTCTTCCTACAGCTGTATGAAAATCAATAACCATAAGCCTTCCAATGAAACACACACTGCACGCTTCTGCAGGCTCCTAATGAATGCAAATAGTGTGACCTTTCCTTGACAAGCCTGAATATTGTTTCATACTTTTGCCATTAAACTTGCTGTTATCAGCAATTCACATTACAAACAGGGGAAAAAAGCTGTAGAGGAAGAAAAATCTAACTAAAAAAATAGAAGAATTAAAGAAAAAAAATCATGACAAAGGGAAGTGGGAATCTAAAATCGTACAAAACAGGTGCCTGAACTTTCTGCATCTGAAAGTATTTATCTGGATGATGAGCTTCTCCGTTGCATAATGAATTTCTTTTATTCACGTAGCTTTTTGTCTGAAGAGGCTCTCAAATCATCATGTAGATGCAGTTCTGCATAATTTTTATATAAATATTAGAGAAACACTTTGGTAATTGGTTTCCATCGAAATTCACAGTCATTTTTTCTCAAGAGTGGCGTTCTTTAAAAACAAAGGTTAATTGAAGATTGGCTTTAGTTAAACCCCTCTGCTGGTGATACACATAGCTTTTGTTAAGGGATAAATAGGTTGATGATGCAGGTATAAACTTTTACTCAAGGGACATGGACAATTAACCACTATTATAGCCCTCCTGTGCTTCTACTATCTTCTTAACTACTTTTAACGGCGCTTAAAAGCACTCTCCTCCCAAGGGTGACTAATATATTGACTCCATGCACTCCCTCAAAAGGGCTTAAAACATATTTATAAACAAAAAGCAGTAGCTGGGTGACCTTATTTATGTTGTGAATTGTTTTTAAGTTCTTAGAAAGCTATTGGAAATGTGAAAAATTGAGGTTTTCATTCTGGGTTTCTCATCTACCTAAAGGAACATGCATATATGTCTCTACTGTAATTGTCTTTCCTTTATATTTTATAAGAACAAAAAACTCAACCAAAACCGGGTATATATGTAGACCGATTAGCCATAATAATAAAACCACTGACAGGTGAAGTGAATAACACTGACTATCTTGTTACAATGGCACCTGTCAAGGGTTGGATACATTAGACAGCAAATTAACAGTCAGTTCTTGAAGTTGATGTGTTGGAAGCAGGAAAAATTGGCAACCGTAAGGTTTTGAGCGACTTTGACAAGGGCCAAATTGTGATATCCAGGTCTTGTGGGGTGTTCCCAGTATGTAGTGGTTGGCACTAGGGCTTGGCAATTTTGCCAAAAAATTAAATCTAGATTTTTTTTTTCAACCCTTTGTCCGATTTTCGATTTGAATCTCGATTTTGTTAAATAAACTAAAAAAAAAAAACACCAAAAAAAAACCCAAGACACAAGTCTTGCTGGTGGGGATGTGCTGCTAGTAACAGCGAGTCGCATGGTGAGTGGGGAAGATCCTGTTGGCTAGAGGGGCACCGTCATGTACAGTGAGGCACCTGGAGCGTGGAGATGTGCCATTAGGGGCCTCAAGGCACTATGTTGGCAGGGAGATGTCTGGCACGTAGGGAGGCATTACCAGGGCTGCAAGGCACATGGAGGGTGGAAAGGCACCTGGAGGGTGGGTGAGCTACATCAGGGGTAGCGAGGTGACTATAGGGATGATGAGACAGCAGCAGAGGCACCTGTAGGTGAAGGATGAAAAAATATGGAGGAAGACTGCCATTTAAATGCTATGTAAACCTGTGAAAGGCATTTATATTTTTATTTTGTTTAACTAAAAAGGCCAGTCAGTTTGATTAGTGCAACTTAATAATTAGTTGTTTTTTTTTTAAATAGTTGTACTTTTTGAGATACAGCTGCTCTGTATTCTTTATACAGAGCAGCTGTATCCAGTGACGGGTTCAGTAAAAGCAGGTTGACATGCAGGATCCACCTATAATCTATGACATCTAAATAATGAATTTATATGTGATACATTACAAGTGGATCCTGTGCGTCAGAGACACTGAACTTGTCAGGTCCACGGGACTGACGGATTCAGATCTTAGCGAACGATACAGCTGCTCTGTATACAGAATACAAAGCAGCTATATCTCAAAAAGTTAAAATATTCTTTAAAAAATGTAATTAGAAAGTTGCATTAATCAAACTTAATGAACTTTTTATTTAAAAAAAATAAATGCCTTTCATAGGTGTACATAGCCTTCGTGCTAACCTGAGGCTAACGTATGCTGGTAGCAGGAACAGCAAAGTATTAGGAGGTGAGGTGTAACAGGGATACAGTGAGCGTATTTTAGCTAACCTGGGGCTCTAAATAACTCATATAGCCACTCAAAGACTATAAAAAGGCTGAAATAATTGGCCATGCCTCCCATTCCCTTATATACATAATTAGCCAACCTGCCCTCTCCAACCCTGCCCACAAATCTCAGTTTACATACCCCCCCATGCCCTCGGCTGGCAGCCTATGACTTCATTAGCTGCCAGACATTAGAAGAGTAATAGCTGCAGTACTGACATGCCGTGCCAGTACTGCAGAGCACTACGGTCAGGAAGCCACAGGAGGTGGAAGGAAACAGCATTGTTACACGCTGTACGCTGTCTCCTTTTTCTTCACTCACAAGTAAACGTCGGAAGAGAGCGACGCGGCGGCAGGGGAGTGACAAGATGGCGGGGCGGAGCTTAGTTTTGTAGCTCGGCCCGATGGTGCCATTATTAAATCGATTCAACAATTCTGTCTAAACACAGAATCGTCTGAGTCCTCAAAGGCGAATTAATCAAATTAATTCGAATAATCGCGCAGCTCTAGTTGGCACCTACCAAAAGTGGCGCCCAAGGCTCATTGATGTACGTGGGGAGAAAAGGCTAGCCCATCTGGTCTGGTTCCACAGAAGAGATATTCTAGCACAAACTGCTGAAAAAGTTAATGCTGGCTACAATAGAAAAATGGCAGAACACAGTGCAGACTAGTCCACCGAAGTACCCATGCTTACCTGTCTACTGCCAAAAGAACCTACAATGGACACTCGAGCATCAGAACTTAACCATTGAGCAATGGAAGAAGGGGGCCTGGTTTGCGCAATCACGCTTTCTTTTACATCATATAGACGGCCGGGTGCGTGTGCGACACTTACCTGGGGAAAAGATGGCACCAGGATGCGCTATGGAAATAAGGCAAGCCGGTGGCTGCAGTGTGATGATGTGGGTAATGGTTTTCTGGGAAATCTTGGGTCCTAGCCTTCATGTGGATTTTACTTTGAGATGTACAACCTATCTAAACATTGTTGCGGACCAAGTACACCACTTCATGGCAATGGCTAATAACATTAGCCTTTTTCAGCAGGATAATGCGCCCTGCCACACTGAAAAAAAATTGTTCAGGAATGGTTTCAGAAACACGACAGAGTTCAAGGTCTTGGCCTCAAAATTCCCAGGTCTCAATCGAATTAAGCATCTGTGGGATGTGTTGGAAAAAGAAGTCTGATCCATGTAGGTCCCCCCCCCCCCCCCATAGCAACTGACAGGACTTAAAAGATCTGCTGCAAACATCTTGGTCCCAGATACCACAAAGCACTTTCAGAAATCTTGTGGAACTCATGTCTCAAAAGGTCAGAAATATTTTGGCGTTACAAGAGGGACTTCCACAAAATTAGGCAGATGCTTTTAATGTTATGGCTGATTGGTGTATAATAGTGCATATTAGTCCCTATTGTTCATTTTGCAGGCAACCAAAGTAATGAATGGAATGGGTGGACTGCAGTAAAACTGGGGTGATTTATTTAGAAAAACAGAAAGCTAAAGAGGCTCTGTCACCAGATTATAAATGCCCTATCTCCTACATAATCTGATCGGCGCTGTAATGTAGATAACAACAGTGGTAATTTTTGAGAAAGTTATGAGCAATTTTAGATTTATGCTAATTAGTTTCTTAATAATTAGTTTCTTAATAGACAACTGGGAGTGTTTTTACTTTTTACGAACTGGGTATTGTACAGAGGAGTGTATGAGGCTGACCAATCAGTGACCAATCAGCGTCATACACTTCACATTGTTCCAGCCCAGCTTCTTTCACTGCACAATCACGCTGTAAACTGGAACGATGAGAAGTGTATGACGCTGATTGGTCACTGATTGGTCAGCGTCACACACTCCTCTTTACCACGCCCAGTTGGTAAAAAGTAAAAACACGCCCAGTTGTCTATTAAGAAACTAATTAGCATAAATCGAAAATTGCTCATAACTTGCTCAAAAATGATTGTTTTTCAAAATAGAACTCATTGCTGTTATCTACATTACAGCGCCGATGAGATTATGTAGGAGATAGGGCACTTATAATCTGGTGACAAAGCCTCTTTAAAGGCTATGTACACCTTTAAAATAGACCTTATTATTATTAAAAAATATATATTTTTACATTTTAAGATACTGCTGCTATGTATTCTGTATACAGAGCAGCAGTATCTAGCACTGAAACCTGTATCCGTGAGGTCAGCGGAACTGACGGGTTCAGTGACAGCGGGTCCTGCGTGTCTCTGACATGCAGGATTGAGCTGTTACCGATCACTTCTAAGTTTGTAACTTAAATGTGATTGATAACAAGTGGAACCTGTGTGTCAGAGACACGCAGGACCCGCTGACACTGAGCTTGTCAGTGCTGCTGACCTGACTGATTCAGGTCTCAGTGCACGATACAGCTGCTCTGTATACAGGATAGAAAGAAGCTGTATCTCAAAAAGTAAAACCAATTAAAAAAAAAAAGAATTTAGAAAGTTGCAGAAAACACACTGATAGACATATATATATATATATATATATATATATATATATATAAAAAAGGTGTACATAGCCTAATTACTATGTATAAATATGTTAAAACCGGTGGGGGACCAAGCTAGTGTTATCAGGGGAACAGTGAAAGTTTGGGAAGGTAAGGCCACCACTGCCTTATAGTTTGTATAAATGGCTGTCCACATATGTGTCTATATGTATAATCAGTACCTGCATTCTTGAAAAGATGTACCTTGAGTGCCACACGCGCTGTATGCAAATGAGGTCCTTGAAGTAATGGAGGTGAAGGTGCAGTGCACCAAAGAAGCGAGGGTAAGTAAACCCAGCTTTACTGCACAGCCTGTCAGAAGAGAACGTCAGGGATGTCAATCAAGTCAGAATGGGCGTTATTAGGGAATGGCCACTATGACTGTTCATCCAAGCGGCTCCACCTCTATGACTCTGAGAACATTATTTGCAGTATGTGCGACGTTCAAAATACATATTTTCAACAATGCAGGTAATGATTATACATATAGGGACATGTGTAGACAGCTATTTATACACACTATAAGGCACTGGTGGAGGTTTGGGGCCTAAGTCCTCCTGACAACTTCCCTCAAAATGTTTTTATTTTTTTACAACTGGCTGAACCTGTGCATTTTGCTGCCGACCCATGGGTAATCTGCAGCAAAATTTGCAACAATTTATATTTGTTGGAGCTTTCCACTTTCCATTGTACTCGATGGGGAAAATCTGCAACAAATCTGTGCACTTTCCACAGCAGAAATTCACGTGCTGTGGATTGAAAAATCTGCACCGCAGCGCAATTTTCACGCATACATTTTCTGCAGCGTGTGGATGAGATTTGTTAAAATCTCATACACTTTGCTGCTACTGTTTTCCGCTGCGAATTTTTCACCTGCAAATCAAGACGGAGAATCCGCAGAAATTCTGCTATATGTGCACTTCGCCTAACTGTTACCTGTGCGTATCCACTATGTCTAGAGGAAAGAAGGTTTCTATATGATCCTAAGAGGAGTAAGAGCAGTAAAGGCCCTATTACACTGGCCGATTTTGGCCGCTGCAGCGATAGCCGATCAATGAGACAGCTCCTGTCACAAGGAGCTACGTATGGGGACGAGCGCTCGTTACTCCGAATGCTCGTCCCCATACATTATTATCATGTCAACAGCGCGTCTCCCTGTTTACACAGAGATGTCCTGCCGACAACCATAATCTTTTACTTTTTTTTAAACGATACAATCAGCAGATGAACCAGCATTTGCTCGTTTATCTGCTGATCGCTGCCCTGAACAAGCGTTCTATGAACGATCGTTTGCCCGATAATTGCCCAGTGTAAAACCCCCTTAACACTATGGAATTCTCTGCATTAGAGTGTTGTAATCGGTTGATCCACTGAAAGATTTCAAAAGGGGTCTGGATGTCTATAGATGGGTTATTGATCCAGAGATTTATTCTGATTTATTCTGTCATATTTAGAGTCAGGAAGGAATTGTTTCCTCTAAGTTGAGGAAAATTGGTTTCTTCCCCCAGTTGGGTTGTTTTGCCTTCTGCTGGAGCAACACTGCAGGAGAACAGGTTAAACTGAATGGACTTATGTCTTTTTCCAAAATTTGGAGTTAAGTTACTGCTAGGTGTTGTCTAGATTTATTTAACACAAGCAATGTTAACCCCTTCCTAACATCTGACATACTATTACGTCATGGTAAGCAAGTATTTCCCACAAACTGATGTAATAGTATGTCAGAGTGATGGCTCAAGCACAGAAGCTAAGCCTGCACCATCACTTGCGGGTTTTGACTGTATTATACAGCCGAAATCCCACTTTAATAGACATAAACGGTGGTTAAATAAATGGAGCTTCCTCTGCCACCCCATTAGCACCCCTGCAACGGGATTGCGGGGTGCAGATGGGTTGCTATGATAGCAGGGGGCCTAACAATGGCCACCATGTGTGCGATCATAGGTACATTGATTCGTTTTTCAATGACAGGCATAATACCCAGCAATACATAAGTACTGAAGTAATATGTAAGCGATCAAATGATTGCATGGTCAAGTCCCCAAGTAGGACTAAAAATAAAAGTTAAAAAAAACGTCACTAAAGATTTTATAAAAATAAAAAGTTAACACCCCAAAAAAATACTTTATTCCCATGCAAATTCTTGTATTATCCAAAAATAATAAAAAAAAAATGAAAAACAATACAAAATTGGCATAACCACCTATACAATAAAATGAACATAGATTCTATTTTGCATACTAAACACCATTAATTAAATAGAAACCAATGCTAGAATTGCTTTTTTTTTTGTTAATACCGATGAAAACGAAGTCCATCCCTCACACAGCTCCGTCCGCGTAAAAATATAAATGTTATTGGTTTTTGAATGCTGCAAAAATAGAGAGTAGACAAACCTAAAAAAAACTATATATATTTGGTATCACCGTAATCATAATGGCCGACAGAATAAAGTTATCATGCCATTTATATTGTACAGAATACTTTCTCCAGGGTAATATGTTTTTGGGTTTTTTTTCCCACTCCTCTCACTAGTACATGATGGGGTTTAAAGCTATTTCTTGTAATGTGAGAGGACTGGGAAAGAACATAAAAGCGTATTTCAGTATTGGATGAGGTAGAAAAAGAAAAGCCCAACGTCATTTGCCTTCAAGAGAAACATTTAACTCCTTAGTGACCACCAATACGCCTTTTCACGGCGGTCATTAAGGCCTTAGGCCTTAGGCTAGGCCATCGCCATTTCACGGCGGCCCAATCTAAATCCTGCACGTCTGTCCCGTGCATGCTGGAGCCGGGGCTCGGCTGTCTGATGACAGCCGGGCTCCTGCTCCAATGGCCGCGATCGAAGTTTACATTGAATGCGGCCGTTTAACCCGTTAAATGCTGTGGTCAATAGTGACCGTGGCTTTAACTTGTTTACAGAAGGAGGGAGATCCCTCTCTCACCCGTTGGCGGCCCGCAAATGCAATTGCGGGCCTCCGATGGGGTGCCATAGCAGCCGGGGGCCTGATAAAAGCCCCCAGGTATGCCCTAGGCATATGCCTATTAGGACGTGGCAGAGGCACGTCATAATAGATTGCCTGACAGTTTTACACTGACTGGCAATAATGCTTTGGTATACAAAGTATACCAAAGCATTATAGCAGCGATCTAAAGATCGCATAGTAAAGTCCCCTAGTAGGACTATGACCGTTATGAGTCTCAAACAATAAAGTTAATATGCAAGGTGAAGATCGTAAAAAATTGCGAAATTGCTATTTTTTTGCATTGCCCCCCAAAAAGTCACAATAAAAGTTAATCAATTAGTCCCATGTACCTCAAAACAGTACTAATAAAAACTAAGTCTCATCCCGCAAAAAAACAAGCCCACATAACACTACATAGACATAAAAAAAAAAAAATGTACGGCTCTTGGAAAGCGGCGAAGCAAAATAAAATAATTTTAGTTCAAAAGTGTTTTTATTGTGCAAAAGTCGTAAAACATGAAAAACCTCTACATATGTGGTATTGTCGTAATCGTACCGACCCATAGAATAAAGGTAACATGTTATTTACACCACACAGTGAACGACGTCAATTTAAAACACAGAACCGTGGCAGAATTTCAGGGGTTTTTTCTATTCCCCCCCAAAAAAAGTTCATAAAAGTTAATCAAAAAATTATATGTAGCCCAAAATGGTGCCATTAAACTGTACAACTAATCCCGCAAAAACAAGTTCTCATACAGCTATGTCGATGGATAATTTTAAAAGTTATAGCTCTTTGAATGCGACTTTAGAAAAACAAAAAAAATTGCTTGGTCATTACAGCCTAAAACAGGCTGGTCACTAAGGGGTTAACTGCAGATACTAAAGATATTATACAATATCAATGGATTGGGGAACAATACCACTCAATAAAGTCTTCCTATTCTTCGGGGGTTTCCATATTAATTAGTAATAGCACAGAATTAGCATTACATGATAGCCTTATAGATAAAGAGGGTTGTTTTATATTTTTGTTGTGCACTATTAATAATTTAAAATGTATTTTGGCAGCAATTTATAATCTTCCACCTGCAAAATTTTAGATATTGTTTGGATTTCAAAGGCTTCCTATCGGGTAGGGAGGGATTACCCTTCTTCCTAATGGGGGACTTTAATATGGTAATTAATAATGAATTAGATAGACAACACAGTAAGAGGTTGAATGGGAAAGGTTATAAAACTTTTGGTAAATTAGTGAAGGAATTTAACTGGGTGGATATTTGGCGGGAGAAGGAGGGATCCACAAAGGGATTCCGGTTATAAAAAAAACACATTCCACGCTTTCAAGAATAGATATAGTTTTGTGTAATAAAGTGGCACTACAATATGTCTCACATATGAAATATGGTATGAGGGGGTTTATCAAATCACGAAATGATAATTTTGGAAGTTGGTGAGAATTATATAGGTGAAGAAAGATTCTGAAAGTGCAGCCCCTACTAAATAAATACTATAATCACTCATAAAGACATAGAAGAGGAGTTAAAAAATGTCTTTGATGTCAATATTGGATCAGTGGATGTCTTGGTTGTCTGGGACACTGGAAAGGCATTTTTAAGGGGCTTATTGAAAAGAGCAATCTGTTGGGAAAAGAAGAAGATATATAAGCTAGAGCAGGAATGGAAGGATAGGGTAAGCAAGGCGGAACAAGAATATGTGAGAACTCCGCCGGGAATGGAAGAAGAAAAAAAACTTTCAAAGAATAAACGAAGAATAGCGAGAATATCTATTAGAAAAACCAAAAGGAATACAATTTTGGAAAACTAATAATTTATTGGTTGAAGGGGGTAAGATGGGGAAGTTGCTTGAAACCCAGGAGGGGAGATAGGTATATCTCAAAAAATTTCAGGGGCAGAAATAACTAGATGCAGTATTTACACTAGAAGAGATTAACCCCTTCCCGCTGCAGCCATCTTTCAGATTTTCATTTTCTCCTCCTCGCCTTCCAAGATTCATAACTTTTTTCTTTTTCCGTCAATAGAGTTTTGTGAGGGCTTATTTAAAGTACAATATAATGTACTGGGAAACTGAAAAAAAATTATTTGCGGGATGAAAGTGGAAAAAACTGATTCTTTAATTGGTTTTTTTGGGTTTCGTTTTTACGGCTTTGACCGTGGGGTAAAAACGACAACTTAACTTTACGTGATACCAAATTTATATAGCTTTTTTTTTTATATTTTACTAATTAAAGAGAAAAAAACTTTCTGTTAAAAAAAAAATGTGATTTGTGTCGCCACATTCTGAGAGCCATAACTTTTTTATTTTCTCATCAACTGAGCAGTGTGAGGGCTTATTTGTTGTGGGACGAGCTGTAGTTTTTATTGGTTTTATTTTTTGGTACATATAATTTTTCGATCACTTTTTATTACATTTTTTTGGGAGCGAAGTTGGCCAAAAAAAACAACGATTTTGGTGTTTTAACTGTTTTATTTTTTATCGCATTCACCATGCATGTTAAATAATGCTATATTTTAATAGTTCAGACTTTTACGGATGCAGCTATACCAATTTTTACTTTTTTATTTTTTACATTACTTTAAAGGAAAAATTAGATAAAGGTTTTTTTCTTTTCGAACTTTAAATTTTTTGTATTTTTTTCACTACTAAAAACATTATTTCACTTTTTTTTTTACAGATTTTATTAGTCCCTCTAGTGGACATGAACTAGCGATTGTTAATATTTATATCACCTTGAAACAACCCAAGAGCTTGGTTATTGTAATCTGGAATGGAGGGTTGAAATTTTGGAGTATACTCGGGGTTACTAGGCTTGTACAGCTCTATAATACAGAAGGTATTACATAATTTTAGCACATTTCTGGGGAATATGGTGCTGAAAAGAAGCAGGTTATCTTTTACTACCAATTGATATCTGGTCTTAAAAAGGAGGGCCTGATGAAAATTAAGAAATTTAGTGACCTTGGATGTATCAAATATATAATGGCCAACAAAAAAATAAGAATAAAAATAGCAAGAATCTATAATTAACGAAGATGATGATTCTAATAGGTTGGTGAAAATTAAAAAGAAATGGGAATTGGATCTGGAGGAGATCTCAGACAGTAATTGGGTTAAGATTATTTCTAACACCTGTAAGATGTCAATATTTGCTTCTCAAAGAATATTACAGATCTAGATCTTATATAAGTCACATTATAATCCTAGAAGTATAGGTTTGCAGGAATTAGATAAATATTGGAGGTGCAGGAAAATTATGGGAAACTTAACCCCTTCCCGCTATTGGGCGTGACTGTACGTCCAAATTCAAAGTGCGCACAATATTATTTATCGATGGGGGTTTCCGTTCTCCCTTACAGCCCGAAGAGATGGTGTTTCTGCAACCCTGAGGTACCCAGGGGATTTGCCTCATTTCTGTGACTCCCTTGGTATACCAACGCCCAAGATGCAGAATTGGGAGACTCCTTTGCCGCCTTCGTCTCCACCTCCAGTCTGGCAGTCGGTCCGAAATAAGCGGAGGACCTCTCCAAGACGACAGTCTAACCGAAGTTCACCAAGACCTGAGTTGAATTGATGGACGCTGCGCAGATACACGGCACCTCCGTAATATATGTGAAGGAGCCTGGTCACCCATACCAGCTGCTCCCTTCGCCAGTTGCACTATCCTAGGCTAAAAATGCATTTAGGATTATATTTCTGATTTTATGTTGCTTCTCTTTAATTCGTTAACGTAAATTGTGGCAGGGCGCGATTGCCCGGGATACACTTGGCTCTTTCACCCCCTTTTTGTTTTTGTTTTTTCTCGGCCGGTATGTATTTATACGTACTTTTGTACTAGGTTCCTCGACTGTTGAGACCCGACCTCCTTTTTTGATAGGGGTAATTTGTTTTGCAGTTCTCCCTCTGTTTTTAGAGAGAGTTGCAAAGGGTAATATTGTATTACCAGTTTTCTTTTGCTTTAATATCACCCGCCCCAGGGTATAGTATTCTCCCTGGTAGTATTTTCTGAGTGTGTTTGAAATTCATTGATCTCATGCATTTCTCTTTGTTCTCACTGCAGATATGTGTATTGTCTCCCTGGTACGTCTTTACCCCAGTGTCTTTCCCTCCCCTCCTACTTTCATCCGAAATAACACCTGAGACGACAGTGAATCCTCCAAGAACCTCCAAGGTAGAAGGACGCCGTAGAACACTGCTTGCTTTGAAACCGACATGGGACTGGCCCCGACATAACTGTGAGCTGTATACATCCGCACTTTCCACATCATTCTTTGCTCTTTCATACATCTTTGACCATGGTTAAATTTGTCACACTTAATGTCAAGGGTCTCAACTCCAATGTGAAGAGACGCTTACTTCTCAGGGAGTTGAAATCGCTTGGAGCGGAAGTTGCTTTTCTGCAGGAAACACATTTAGATTCATCCGGAACTTTCCAATTTGCCCGAGGGGCGTATCCTGCTGTGTACTCTGCCTCGTCAGGTCGCAAAAGGGAGGGGGTGGCCATTTTGATAGCAGCTTCCTGCCCCATACAAGTTCACACCTCACATCTAGATCCGAAAGGCAGATATGTTATAATAGAGGGGACTTTGTTTGGACAGCCCATTGTTTTATGTAACGTTTACTCTCCTAATACCGCACAGATTCCATTCCTACGTAGACTCCTTTCTAAACTCCAGAAGCTTCCTAGGGGGGCATGGCTGGTGGGAGGAGATTTTAATGTCCCGTTCTCCACGTCCATGGATAGGGTCTCTCTTACACACGCTACTCCGACGCCCACCCTTACAGGACTTTCTACACGTTTTAGGCAACTAATTAGAGAGCACCAGCTCTATGATTTGTGGCGAGTGGATCACCCAGGTGATAGGTCCTATACCTTCTTCTCCCATACGCACAGCACTCATACACGCTTAGATTACTTTTTTGGTAATGTCCCTGCCCTCCGTGCGCTCCAGGGAGCGAATATAGACCCCATTTCTTGGTCAGATCACGCACCAGTTTCTGTGTCCCTGCAGATAGGGAAACCAAATACGAGAGTATGTCATTGGCGCTTAAACGAAACTTTGATTAAGTCCCCTGCTCTTAGGGACAGCCTGGCCGGACATATGCGGGAATTTTATGCACTTAATGAGGGATCGGTTCCTTCAGTATCCACTCTTTGGGAGGCGCATAAGGCGGTGATGAGAGGGCAATGCATAGTAATGGGATCTAGATTGAAAAGAGACTCTCGGGCCAAGCGGGTGGCTCTCCATCGGACAATTACTAAGTTGGAGAGAGAAATGGGGATTAAACCGGCGGTCCCGACACTACGGAAATTGATAGAGGCTAGAGCACAACTCAAGGACTTAGCTATGAAGGGGGTAGAAAAGTCATTACTATACACAAAAAGGAAATATTACGACAAAGGTAATAAGGCGCACTCGCTTCTGGCCAGACTATTGCGGGATCAGGCGACTGTTCGTACTCCACAGGCGGTTCGGGATAAGGCGGGCATACTCCAGCATCACCCAGACACGATAGCCACACTTTTTCATGACTATTATAAATCCTTATACCATCTGCCAAATACCTTACCACCTGATCCGGCTCGTCGGAGGGAAACGCTGCAAGCATATCTCTCTTCCTGTGTTCTCCCTAAACTGAAAGATGAGGAGCTTTCATCCCTGAATGCCCCGATCTCTGCGGAGGAATTGTTTGATATATTGAAGGACCTCCCTAGTGGTAAGGCCCCTGGACCAGATGGCTTTACATATGGGTATTATAAGACCTTTGCAGAGATCTTGGTTCCACGGATGGCTTCCTTATTTAATGAATTCCTACAGGGTTCTCCCATCCCTCAAACATTCCTGCATTCTCATATCACGCTGATCCCTAAACCGGGTAAAGACCACGCAGAGTGCTCCAATTACAGACCCATAGCCCTTCTGAATTCGGATCTAAAAATTTTCACCCGTCTTCTAGCTAATAGACTCAATGTTTGGCTCCCTTCTTTGATTCACAAAGACCAAGTGGGCTTTGTGCCTCTTAGGCAAGGAGGAGACAACACACGAAGGGCCCTTGACCTCATTGATGCCCTCCAAAAGCATAAGGAATCGGCGATCCTTCTTAGTCTAGATGCAGAGAAGGCGTTTGACCGCTTGGGATGGCCATTTATGTTCGAAACTCTAAATTCATTTGGGATTTCGGGCCCTTATTTGACAGCACTGCGTGGTCTCTACTCCAAACCGACAGCGGCAATTAAACTCCCACACTCCACCTCCCCTCCGTTTCAAATCTGGAATGGTACACGTCAGGGGTGTCCCCTATCCCCACTTTTATTTGTGCTATGCATAGAACCTTTAGCAGCTCAAATACGGAAATCCAGGGATATAGCGGGGGTCCAGATACAAGATAAAGAGTTTAAGGTTTCCCTGTTTGCAGATGACGTCCTCTTGACTATCACTAAACCTCATACTTCCCTCCCTAACCTTACTACAGTTCTCCGTAGGTATGGGAGGCTGTCAGGATATAAAACTAATACATCTAAAACGGAAGCGCTCCCTCTTAATGTTCCACACCAGGAGCTCCAGCTACTCAAACACAACTACACCTACAACTGGAAGGAAACCTCCCTGACTTACTTAGGAGTTCAACTCACTCCCTCCTATACGTCGGTTTACAAGGCTAATTTCCCCTCTCTGTTTGTAGAGCTACGTCAGCTAATGGCCAGGTGGGATCCTCTTCCCATGTCATTTTTTGGGCGCATAGCAGCGGTCAAAATGACCTTGCTCCCTAAATTACTGTACTACTTTGAGACTTTGCCGGTAGGAGTACCTATGAAGGAATTGCGGGCCATGCAGTCTTCTATCCTCAGGTTCATATGGCATTCCGGCAGACATCGAATTCCGAAATCAGTTTTATTATCGGGTCGATCTGCGGGTGGGCTATCGGTCCCTGATGTGGTGAAGTACTACTGGGCGGCACACCTCCGTCGCATACCCAGCTGGGTGTCTTTAAGGGCGTACAATAAATGGACCGAAATAGAGAAGCTATGGATGGCCCCGGTCCACCCAAACTCCCTGTTATGGGGTGACCCACTGGTAATGCCGACTGCATCTTTATTGGGTCCCATGAGATTTCAAAGGGAGGTGTGGGAAACCTGTAAAAACCGCTTCCATTTGGCATCGGGTTGCCCGCCCTTGACTTCGGTACTCTACACTCCCACTATTCCGGTGGGCACTACCTCCCGAATAGTCCGATTGTGGACGGGAATTGAGGTATTTCACCTGGCTGATATGGTTGATCCCCACACGCAAGAGCTTCACCCGTTTTCATACTTTCAAAAACATCATAATATTCCCTCCGCTGCGTTCTTTCACTATCTTCAGGTTAGACATTACATGCAGCAAACTTTTAGATCCACGTGGGTTACTGCACCTACAAGCTTCGAAAGGTTATGTCGGTATGCTACCACCACTAGGGGGCTTATCTCAGCCATTTATGCATTATTGCTATCCCCGGAGGGTTCCCCTCCGCCTGGGCATAGATACATGTTGAAGTGGGAGGCCTTACTGAATAAATCCATCCCGCTCTCATTGTGGCAGATTATTTGGTCGCAAGCAGCTAAAACCTCCATCTGCACTGCATATAAGGAAAACCAATATAAAATCCTTATGTTTTGGTACCACACCCCTGCCTTTCTGCATAGCTTCAATCCGGGTATTCCGTCGGAATGCTGGCGTTGTAGAGGTCAGAGAGGTGATCTGTTCCATATTTTCTGGAGCTGTTCACTGGTACAACAGTATTGGTTGGAAGTTAAGAACTTGGCATTGGCGGTGTTGCAGCAGGATATTCCCTTAGATCCTCTTCATTACCTCCTAAA
This sequence comes from Rhinoderma darwinii, assembly GCF_050947455.1. Lineage (NCBI taxonomy): Eukaryota > Metazoa > Chordata > Amphibia > Anura > Rhinodermatidae > Rhinoderma > Rhinoderma darwinii. The sequence goes on from NC_134691.1 coordinate 65,724,973, forward strand.
TGTTCCCCCTAGGTCTTTGGGGAAATCACCAGCTCGACTCTTTCGACACTTTCTCACAGCCGCTAAGACGTTGATAGCGTGGAAATGGAGACAGACAACCCCTCCCTCCCACATCGACCTAGTAACTAGAATTAGGGAAATACGTACAATGGAGCATATGACGGCCTCTATTGACAATGAACTGGACAGGTTCAAAGTGGTGTGGGACCCGTGGGACAAGTATTGGATACAGGGAACTCAAGATTAGGTGGTAGGTGGAGCTCCGACTATCCCCCCCCCCTCACCCCCTTAAACCCCTGTGTTTTTTCCCAGATGTTTTGTCTGTCTATTGAAAGTTACTGTCTTACTATGTGAATTGCATGGCCCTTCATGCTGCTCTAAGTTATATGTATATTTTTGAAAAATTTTCAATAAAAACACAGTTGAAACCAAATTCAAAGTGCGTTCCCGCAATAGGGCGTACAGTCACGCCCTGTAGATAAAGCCGGCACAGGAGCTGTGCGCGCTTCATCTTCAGTAACTGTCAGCTGTAATACCGCCGATCGCAGCCATTTAACCCCTTCAATGCGGCTGTCAACGGCGTCCGCCGCATTGAAGTGGTTGACAGAGGGTGGGAGCTCCCTCTGTACCCCCTGCCCCCCCCTGCGAGAGATCGCGGGTGGTGATGGTTGCTATGGTTGACTAGATAAGGAATACTTGTAACTCCCTTGAGCCTGAGAAAGACAACCACTTTCGCGACAATCTTTGTAAATATTCTTGGTGCGAAGGATATACTGAAGGGCAGGGCTATGAACTAGTAGTCTTGCTTCATAGACCCTAATATTACCTCAATGGGGAATGGAAGATAGGATCTATTCTCTAGATGTTTCCTCTTAGGTGGACCTCTAACTGATTCAAACAGATAATAAGAGACCTAGCCACACTGGTTAGGAGTGCCATTGGGTTTTAGAAGGGCAGTATAGGCATCTCATTTTCGTCTAGAAGACCCTCCGTTTTTCTGGTCCATGGGGTCTCTAAGTTTTGATGAGTCTTCAAAGGGTAATGCTGTTTTCTTTACTACCCTTGCAACCTGAACAGCAATCTTTGAAGATTTGTCCCAAGCTTAGGTTTCTTCATATAATGGCAGTCTATTTGTGATGTCTCTAGGTATTACAAGCTTTCATTCAGGATGCTTCTATTCTTTCAGGATCAATTTCTGGACATTATCATGAATAGGGAAGACCTTTTCTTTCTAGGTCTCACCCCTCTAAACATGGCGTCTTGAACTGTTCTTGGCTGCTTAACAGCTTCGATTTTCATCGTACTGCAGACCGCTTTTGAAAGCCTGTCTATGTCTTCCGCACCAAAGTAGTATTTAACATCATCATCAAAGTTTGAAGATACAACTTCCCCCCTCTTCAGGGCTACTGAAGATTCAGACTACGTAAGCCTCTCTGCCCTTTTTTTGCTTTAGACTATGTACTGGTACTTGCCGGAGGCTGACGCGCAGCAAGGGATGTTTTTTGTTTTTCCTGCCGGATCAGGGATTCCAGCTCTTCAGGAAGAAAAGCCACCCATTTCAGAACTACTTTCGCATTACAAGACTTGCATAGGGTTTTTATTTTTTACGAGAATCTGGTAGCTTTTGAGTGCAGATTGTGCATCGGTTGAGTGCGGGAATTAGATGAGGATTTTTTTGTCTGCCTGTGAAAAATATACAAGCTACATACCAAGGGTAAATAACCCCCCATTAAGATAGGTACTCACTGAGCTGGGGTTAGTGCAGGGCTCTGTAGTCAGTCAAAGCGAGGTGCTGGCTTTCAATCCATAGTATAGGCACTGGTAACACAGGCACAACAAGCAACATCTCAGTAAAGGTCCTACCTAAATACAGACCCCAGATAAATTACCCCATAGGCACCTTCTTCTGAGTGCCGAATCAACACCCCAGCATCTCCTGCAACTGGAAGTGACCTCAGGCATCCACTTCCGACTAATGTCTAGCGAGAATAGCATGACGACGCGGATGAGAAAAAAACACTACGTGGATATCCGGCTGGAGGATATACGGCTGGAGCAGCAACATACAGCCATAATAGTTACCTTTATTCCTGTGGGTAACAGGAGCGTCATCTATTCTAGGGAACTCTGAAAGCAGAGACCTAGCGTAGTGATTGAGAGGAAGGAGATTACAAGATATCTCCCAAGATATCTTAAGCCTGCTCCCTGCTCTGCCTAGCATGAAGATCCACCACACATCCCATTGGCAAGAAGGATTCCCATCGCCAGCCACAGCAATCCCAGCTAACCTTTTTTCTCCTTGTTCATTAGAAACAGGAAAACACTGAGGATGGTAATGGCAGGGATCGTTTTAACCTCTTTGTGTTTCCTGCTCCTTAAAGTTAGGATAAAATCTCTTTGGTGCTATCATGGAACCGATGTATAAAACTCCTTAAACTTCTTATTACTGCAATAAACAGAAAATGGCTATTTTATTAAGGGAAAATTCTTCCTGCAACTACCATATATACACAAAGAAATACTTTTGAATGTTACTCAAGGAGGAGAAGCTAGAACAAAGCTGAAAGAGCAAAAAGATCAAGCAACCCATACGGTAAATGCCAGACCAAAGCCTAAAGCGTAAATGTCATGTATTAGACAAAAGTCCAAAAGGGTAAAAACCTGATAGTAGCTGAATAGCGAAACACTTGAGTATTGCCCAAAGAGGAAAAAGCTCAAGCTCTCTGTGGCTTGAAAAAACAAGTGGGTTGTAGATCAAGTGGAGTTCCAAAAACCGGATTGACTTACTGTGTAGTGTGTGATAAAGTGGGGGGCCATTGTATGTGATATATGTATTGATTGCTTGCTTGCTACAAAGTTTGCAAAAGTGACATTATTTAAAACCATTTTTCCTTTGCAGTTTCCTTCCTGAGTAGTTGACTAAGGGGGAGGGGTTAGCTGGTACCAGGTGGTATAAATCAGGCCTCAGTACTCTGTAGAGCCTGCTGTGGCTTGAAAAAACAAGTGGGTTGTAGATCAAGTGGAGTTCCAAAAACCGGAGTTGAAAAGAGGAGTTAAAGCCCCAGTAAGTACTCTTCTACTTTTTCTTTTTGATTAACACCTGTTCGCTGCTTTTTTTTTGTAACTTGGATAATGGATAGCAAGATTGAAGGTTTTCTTCAGTGCACAGTTTGCCATATGTATGCACAACTGGAGCCGGAGTTCCAGGGTGAATACCTCTGTGGCAGATGTGAGCATGTTGGTCACCTGGAAGCTCGTATTAGAGATCTGGAGGAGCAGAATGCAACACTGAGGAGGATAGACAATCTTGAGCTGAGCTTGCTGCTCACGGAGCATGCAGTTAGTGGGTTAGAACTGGAGGGTGAAGACATGGGTGAGCAGGATCAGGTAAGTAGCTGGGTTAATGTAGTTAGGGGCAGTAGAAAGGGGTCAAAGAAAAGGAAGGCCGATCCGGTTTCTGACATTCCAGGCAAAATTGCCAAGTTGGGTGATGATGCGAGGGTGTCAGTCTCAGAAATGGCAGCCCTAGTGGATACTGATCTCTCTAACAGCCGGGAGAACAGCCCATCTAGTAGTCGGTGGGATGGTAATGCAGGTAAGCCAAGGCAATTGATAGTCGTAGGGGATTCTATAATCAGGAAGATGGATAGAATAATTTGTCGCCAAGACAACCTCAACCGAATGGTTTGCGGTCTCCCTGGTGCCAGGGTTCGGCATGTGGTGGAACGGGTGGACAAATTGCTGTGAGGGGCTGGTGATGATCCAGCTGTCGTGGTCCATGTCGGTACCAACGACAGAATAAATGGTAGGTGGAGGAGCCTTAAGAATAATTTTAAAGAACTAGGATACAAGCTGAAGGGAAGGACCTCCAAAGTAGTATTCTCTGGAATACTGCCTGTGCCATGCGCATCAAAGGAAAGACAGCGGGAACTCAGGGAGGTAAATGCATGGCTGAAGTCTTGGTGTAGAGGAGAAGGATTTGGGTTCCTAGAGCACTGGGCTGACTTTTCATTGGGGTACAAACTGTATTCTGCAGATGATTTGCACCTAAATGGAAGGGGGTCCGCTGTGCTGGGGGAGAGAATTCTAGCTGGGGTGGCAGAGTATTTAAACTAGGGCTGAGGAGGGAGGTCAATGTAGAAAAAAAAGGGGTAGCCAGGTTAGAGAGGGGTCAGACTATATTGGTGGGGGGAGAAACAGAATGTGGGGAGAGGACTAGACAACAAGATAAGGAGATCCTTTCGTTACAAAACATCAGTGTAAATAAAAAGGCCCGATTAATGTCAAATCACATTTCTGATAATAAAAGTGAAAAACTGACAGGCAAGTTAAAGTGTATGTTCACAAATGCCAGAAGTCTAGCAAGCAAAATGGGGGAGCTGGAGGCCTTGATACTGGAAGAAAATATAGATATAGTTGGTGTTGCTGAAACATGGCTGGACTCTTCACATGACTGGGCTGTAAATCTACAGGGTTTTACACTTTTTCGGAAAGACAAGACAAATAAGAAAGGCGGTGGTGTATGTCTGTATGTGAGAAATGATATGAAGGCGAGTGTGAAAGAGACAATAGTGGGTGAATGCTGTGAGGAGGTTGAAACCGTGTGGGTGGAACTAGAAAGGGAGGTAAACACTGAAAAAATTACTTTTGGTGTAATCTATAGACCCCCCAATATAACTGAGGAGATGGAAGTTCAGCTATATAAACAGATGGAGCGGGCTGCACAGGCGGGTACTGTAGTGATAATGGGAGATTTTAATTTCCGGGATATTAATTGGTGTCATGGTTCGGCTTCAACTGCAAAGGGGAGACATTTCCTCAACCTGTTGCAGGAAAATTTTATGGGCCAGTTTGTGCAAGACCCGACTAGAGGTGAAGCTCTGTTAGATCTGGTCATTTCTAATAATGCAGATCTTGTTGGGAATGTCAATGTTCGTGAAAACCTCGGTAACAGTGATCATAATATAGTTACATTTTACCTATACTGTAAAAAACAAACGCAGGCTGGGAGGGCAAAAACATTTAATTTTAAGAAAGCCAATTTCCCCAGGATGAGGGCTGCAATTCAGGATATGGACTGGGAAGAACTAATGTCAAATAATGTAACAAATGATAAATGGGAGATTTTCAAATCTACTTTGAGTTATTATAGTGCAAAATTTATTCCTATAGGTAACAAGTATAAACGACTCAAATTAAACCCCACATGGCTTACACCTTCTGTGAAAGGGGCAATACACGACAAAAAAAGGGCATTTAAAAAATACAAATCTGAGGGTACATCTGCAGCCTTTGTAAAATATAAAGAAGTTAATAAAATCTGTAAAAAGGTAATAAAATTAGCAAAAATACAAAATGAAAGGCAGGTGGCCAAGGATAGTAAAACAAATCCCCAAAAATTCTTCAAGTATATAAATGCTAAAAAGCCAAGGTCTGAACATGTAGGACCCCTAGATAATGGTAATGGGGAGTTGATCACAGGGGATCAAGAGAAGGCAAAGTTACTAAATGGGTTCTTTAGCTCTGTATATACAACAGAAGAAAGAGCAGCTGATGTAGCCGGTGCCAGTGCTGTTAATATATCAGTTGATATACTGAATTGGATGAATGTAGATATGGTCCAAGCTAAATAAAATAAAATAAATGTGCACAAGGCCCCGGGACCAGATGGGTTACACCCTAGAATTCTTAAAGAGCTTAGTTCAGTTATTTCTGTCCCCCTTTTCATAATATTCAGAGAATCTCTAGTGACTGGTATAGTGCCAAGGGACTGGCGCAGCGCAAATGTGGTGCCTATTTTCAAAAAGGGCTCTAGGTCTTCCCCGGGTAATTATAGACCAGTAAGCTTAACATCCATCGTGGGGAAAATGTTTGAGGGGCTATTGAGGGACTATATACAGGATTATGTGACAATAAATAGCATTATAAGTGACAGCCAGCACGGTTTTACTAAGGACAGAAGTTGTCAAACTAACCTAATCTGTTTTTATGAAGTGGTGAGCAGAAGTCTAGACAGAGGGGCCGCTGTGGATTAAGTGTTTTTGGACTTTGCAAAGGCATTTGACACTGTCCCCCATAGACGTCTAATGGGTAAATTAAGGACTATAGGTTTAGAAAATATAGTTTGTAATTGGATTGAGAATTGTCTCAAGTACCGTATCCAGAGGGTTGTGGTCAATGATTCCTACTCTGAATGGTCCCCAGTTATAAGTGGTGTACCCCAGGGTTCAGTGCTGGGACCACTATTATTCAACTTATTTATTAATGATATAGAGGATGGGATTAATAGCACTATTTCTATTTTTGCAGATGACACCAAGCTATGTAATATAGTTCAGTCTATGGAAGATGTTCATGAATTGCAGGCAGATTTAAACAAACTAAGTGTTTGGGCGTCCACTTGGCAGATGAAGTTTAATGTAGATAAATGTAAAGTTATGCATCTGGGTACCAACAACCTGCATGCATCATATGTCCTAGGGGGAGCTACACTGGCGGATTCACTTGTTGAGAAGGATCTGGGTGTACTTGTAAATCATAAACTCAATAACAGCATGCAGTGTCAATCAGCTGCTTCAAAGGCCAGCAGGATATTGTCGTGTATTAAAAGAGGCATGGACTCACGGGACAGGGATGTAATATTACCACTTTACAAAGCATTAGTGAGGCCTCATCTAGAATATGCAGTTCAGTTCTGGGCTCCAGTTCAAAGAAAGGATGCCCTGGAGTTGGAAAAAATACAAAGAAGAGCAACGAAGCTAATTAGGGGCATGGAGAATTTAAGTTATGAGGAAAGATTGAAAGAATTAAACCTATTTAGCCTTGAAAAAAGAAGAATAAGGGGGGACATGATTAACTTATATAAATATATTAATGGCACATACAATAAATATGGTGAAATCCTGTTCCTTGTAAAACCCCCTCAAAAAACAAGGGGGCACTCCCTCCGTCTGGAGAAAAAAAGGTTCAAGCTGCAGAGGCGACAAGGCTTCTTTACCGTGAGAACTGTGAATCTATGGAATAGCCTACCGCAGGAGCTGGTCACAGCAGGGACAGTAGATGGCTTTAAAAAAGGGTTAGATAATTTCCTAGAACAAAAAAATATTAGCTCCTATGTGTAGAAATTTTTCCTTCCCTTTTCCCTTCCCTTGGTTGAACTTGATGGACATGTGTCTTTTTTCAGCCGTACTAACTATGTAACTATGTAACTATGTAATAGCCATAAGAGGAAAAGCTTAAGCACAGCCCACAAAGGAAAGGCTCGAGCACAGCCCAAAGAGAAAAGGCTCGAGCACAGCCCAATAAGAAAAGGCCCAACTGCAGCCCAAAGAGCAAAGGCTTAAAAATAGCCCAAAGAGGAAAGGCTTAAAAATAGCCCAAAGAGGAAAGGCTTAAAAATAGCCCAAAGAGGAAAGGCTTAAAAATAGCCCAAAGAGGAAAGGCTTAAAAATAGCCCATTGAGTAGAGGCTCAAGCACAGCTCAAAGTATAACTATAGAGATGTAGATAACTATAGAAATGTTAACAAAAATGACCAAAGAGAAAATGCTTAATCATGAGCCATAAAGGAAATGCTAGAGAACAGCCCAAAAATAAAAGACTCAAGCAAACTCAAAAATATGTACTCTCCCACACAGAACTGAAACATATCCACATCTACTGTACAACTAGCCTTCAAACATATATAAAAAATATATAACATACTCACAAATATTGGGAATATAAAAGGATTCTTCTGAGAGGAATATGAGACATATATTTCATACAGCACATGTGTATTATATACTGCTAAGCAATTTAGTCTAAAAGCAATAAAAAAAAGATCAAGGCATGGTAGTGAGTACTAGATGGTGTTGCTGCTATATAATTAAATGATTTGTGCCAATCATGATCACAGGTAATCACTTACTGACTTCTGGACATATTAACCGAAGTGTGATTAAAGTATGGATATGAAATTATAGGATTAAAATACACTTTTTTTTGTAAAAATTAAAGCTAAATTGTGGCAAATTGCTTTAATGACAACTTTTTCCATAGAACTAATGAATTCATGGCTGTGCCGTCAGACTAAACACTGCTATTTGATGCAATTTAACGGCATAAGGTAATAAAACTTTTTACATTCTTTTTAGTTTTTCAAAATGGTGCAAATAAAACAAAACAAGGACATTAATTTATACATTAAAATTGAATTACAATCATTTCCTGTGTTTAATCCCTTGCTAGTATTTCATCGTGACCATAAAGTTATCATTAGCTAACTTAAAGCCTAAATTTAGTCTCACAACATGTGTTTTATGTAACTGAAACAACATGCCATGTAACGATTGCAGTCTTTTTCCTTTGTTATATGTGCTTATGCTTCAAAAATGTTCTCCTATTTTCATATGTCATTTACATGACATCACTTCCTATCTTATTGACCATGGAATTTCGTTTAAAAAACAAACCTAACTGGAGGTGCCTAGGAGACAACAGGACAGCGAGGCTCAACCCATGAGGCCAGTATCAGTTATGGAAGATGGCTCCAAGTCCTGGAATAAATTGTGTGGACGAGTGCTTGAACTAGGGGATGTAATGCAGGTAGAGTTGTCCTGGAGGAATTAGGATTTACGACTCACTGTATGGGTGTAACTAGAATCCATGGGACCCCATTGCAAAGTCAGTAATGCCCCCACCCTACTATGTATACAGTAAAGTGAACTGCAGTAATACAAACAGTCATGTGATGATTACACAGGTGAGCTGTGTACTCAGGACCAGGACAAATTTTCACCCACTGGAATTTAACAATAAATGGTCCTATTGAATGACTAAAAGCAGAGTTCTTGAAAATCATGAATAATTGCTAAATAAAGTAGATTAAAAAAAAAGTAAAACCTTTTTCATTACACAATGAATAACCTTTTTTTTGCTGAAACCATAATAAACCTTTTATGTCATCTGTAAACAACTATTCTGAAGCCACCACAGAAATTGTACATATGCTCAGAATTGTGGCTTTTGGTTTTTGTATTACTTTTGGCTGGAGGGCAACAGTAATTAGTAAGAGATAACAGGCTTCCAGGCCTCGCATTAACCTATGGTACCAAAGTAGATAAGTTCTGCCTCTGTGGGTACCATATAAACCTGTTGTAATTGACTTTTTAAAAAATAATCATCGGTTTCCATTTGCTAAGTGATATTACCTTTTTAATTAATTTCATTAACTCCTTCTCATCTGCACACCACCTTTTGACAGAAGGTGGTGCAGGTTGTTTGTCTACAGCGACGTCTTTTGGCGTCACTGCAGAAGAGGCTGATGAGTGCTCCTGAGAGCGCTCATCCTCTAAGCAGGAGCTGTAACTAACAGATCCTGAACTTACAGCAGGCTCTTCTTGAACACAGCTGTGATCGAAAAAAAAATTCTGACCCCATCTGATTAACCCTTCGATCGTTGCGGTCCGTGACTGCAGCATGATTAAAGGGAACTCCCGACTTCAATCGTATCATTGAAAACCAGGTGTCACGATCAAAGATCGGGGTATCCCTCTGCCGTCAGTCTTGGGGCCCTGAAAGAACCCCATGGCTGTTTGTTCAGTTTGCCTGATGCTAGGGCACACTATGTGCTACCCTAACAGAAGTCTATGTTATAGTGAAACAGTATAATGTATTAGCATACAAGAGTATGCTAGAACATTTTAAGTACAAAATAAAGTTGTAAATAAATGTATCCCTTAAAGAGGACCTTTCACCTCCCCATACATGTGCAGCTGAGTGCAGAATGTAATGGGCAGGGCTGCATAAACCCTGGGGCACTTTACATTTTTTTCTACCCTCCTACGTTACTTAGATATCGTGCCATTATATTTGGTGTCCGATATTTAAATAACTCCCTGAACTGTCAATGGGGCGTGTACTGGCAAGGGGGTGTGTTACTATGGCTGTGACACTGTCCAATCAGAGATGGACAGTGTTACAGCAAGAGCGAGGATAGAGGAGAGAGAGAGTGTGCGCGTGCGCTCGCACGCACGCTGTCACTCTTCAGCATTCAAGATCAGTCTTCTGCCGAACTGGCAAGGGGGCATGTCACTGCTACGGACAGTGTAAGAGCTGTGGAGAGGAGAGAGCGCTCTCATCTCTAGTGAGTGATCAGTCTTGTACTTTGTCTGCTGAACTGGCAAGGGGGCGTGTCACTGCTACGGACAGTGTAAGAGCTGGGGAGTGCTTGCACTGTCCGTGGCAGAGACATGCCCCCTTGCCAGTTCAGCAGACAAAGAGACTGTTCTCTCGCAAGAGTTGAAGAGATAAGAGCGCGCATGCACGCTCTCCTCTCCACAGCTCCTACACTGTCCTGTCCGTAACAGTGACACGCCCCATTGCCAGAAGACTGATCTTGAAAGCTGAAGAGTGAGAGCGTGTGCGCGCTCGCGCACACTCTCTCCTCTATTCTCGCTCTAGCTGTCACACTGTTGATATCTGTTTGGGCAGTGACACAGCCATAGTAACACGCCCCCTTGCCAATACACGCCCCATTGACAGTTCAGGGGGTTATTTAAATATCGGGTGTCAAAAATAACGGAATAAAAACTTAAAAATAGTCAAAATCATGCTTATACTGATTGGTACAAAATATAAAAAACACACATTAAAATCAAAGATGATTACCACAGTGTGAAGCAGATGAGGCCAGACAGTTGTCAATAGTTGGATAATAAATACACATATATATGTGTTTTGGAAGTATCATGAGTAAGGCTTGGAGTAACTGTGCTCTACATATTGTATGAAATATATTAACCCAGGAGACATTTAATGTGTTCTAGATAATATGCAGAGTCCCAGATCTGAGTAATCATTTGAAGGCAAAGATGCAGTCAGCACCAGACCCAAACAAATGGTTACATAAAAAGTATATGTGGATATATACAGTAGTATAAGCAACTTACCCATAGATTTGTGCTGTCTGGCGTCACACCCGACGTACGTTTCGGCTAAGATCCTTCGTCTGGGGGTCCGTAGCAGTGACACGCCCCCTTGCCAGTTCGGCAGACAATACAAGACTGATCTCTCACAAGAGCTGAAGAGATCCTCTCCACAGCCCTGTCCGTAGCAGTGACACGCCCGCTTGCCAGTTCGGATGAAGAGACTGCAATCGCACACTCTCTCTACTGCTGTGGCACTGTCCATATCTGATTGGACAGTGTCACAGCCATCGTAACAAGCCCCCTTGACAGTACACGCCCGTTGACTGTTCAGGGGGTTATTTAAATATCGGGCGCCAAATATAACAGCACCGATATCTAAATAGCGGAGGAAGGTAGAAAAAAAAAAGTGCCCCAGGGTTTGTGCAACCCTGCCCATTACATGCTGCACTCAGCTGCACATGTATGGGGAGGTGAAGGGTTCTCTTTAATGGATAAAGTAACAAAAAAATAAATCAATAAAAAATTGTCCTCATTATTTTGCATAAAATATATTATATTGCCTATATATTACATAAAAAACAAAAAACCTACACAAATTTAGAATGAAACGTGAACGGGATAAAAAGCAAAAAAAAAAAAAAAAAATGCTGAAAATCGTTTTTTCCTATATTCAAGCCGTAAAAATAAATTATATAACTTACACAGTGAATTTTTTCTACCCTCAAACTGCGGAAAAAAATATACAATTTATCCCGCATAAAATAAGGCCTCATACAGCCACATCAATTTAAAAATAAAAAAGTTATGGCTGCTGAAAGGCAGAGAGGCAAAAACTAAAAAATTTAGCTGGTAATTAAGGCCTTTTCAGGCCCAGTCATTAAGGGGTTAGTAAAATAATGTGTTTATTTATTTTTTAAATGTTGTAGCCATTTGTCTGAATAGACAGTGCAGCAGTGTGTGTGTGCCTCATGGCAGCTGTATTATATGGGAGTTATTGGACAGAAAAGTGTCCATAGACAAAACCAGTCACAAGAAAGAGATGGAGTACTGCCCCTACCCCAGAAAGCCGCAAATGGCAAGGGGGATGTAAATGGAGCCTGATCTGTTTGTATACTGTTACTAGGCTGCCTTAGCTGAGGCTTTGTTCACATCTGCATTGGGGTCCCGTTCTGATGTGCCATCGGAGGTTTCCGTCATAACTGGACCCTGAACAGACACAAACTGACAGGGTCGACTACGCTATAGCTTCCGGCAAAACGACGGGTCCGGTGCACAACAAACACAAATGGAAACCACGGGCACCGGATCCGTCACCAATTAAATCAATGGTGATGGAAACGGAAACCTTTGGTTCTCATCGATGTCTGTTTGTGTCTGCTCAGGGTCCCGTTCTGACGGAAACCTCCGACGGAACGTCAGAACGGGACCCCAACGCAGATGTGAACGAAGCCTTAGCCTCCAAAAAGAGTTAAATAAAATCATTCACCCAATAATGATAATAACATGACTCTACTGACCATGCCCCAGTCTACAAAACAATGCTGAAAAAAGAACTGCAAAAACACAGTAAATGTCAATTTATTCTGTGTATTTCATTGGCCAGTGTGAAAACTGGAAAATTTCTGTAAAAAATATTTTGCGTCATTTTTTTTTAAAAACACCAACAATTTCAAAACGGGTTTAAAAAAATCACTTATAAGAAAAACCTGCTTTAAATATGAAGTCCTTTTCAAAGGATACATTCCCCAAGAAAAAAAAAACCTTCATATAATCTATTGAAAATCTCAGAAATGACTAACTTCCAAAACCTTTTCGAAAATGTAGCTTCAAAAACAAATGATTGTATGCTTACAAACAGCTGAATATAATTCCAGGCCTGTTTGTGGTTTGGCAGATGTAGAAGAATACGAACAATTGTAGACTATGCTGGCTGTAAATATAAAGTTAAACATGTAACACTTTCTAAAATGCCCTTGATTCCTGTTTATCAGGAAAAATCCTTGCCTCATCTGAGAGAAGGACAACATTACACTTCATCTGTCTTTTGTTCATTCAAGTAGGGGAGGTAAAAATAAGATATTAATATACAAAAGATTTGCTTCAAAATGCAGGTTGCATAGGAAGGGAAGTTACCAAGGGACAAAAATAATAAAAACAACTTTATATTAAAAATGAATGCTATTAAAAATTGTATGGCTGAGCGTAGATGTTTAGTTCAATGAGGAGAGGAGAAAAAGCCACTGCCAGACCCTTTTGGCAGTGGCTTATCTCCCGTGGGACAAAAGGTTTGGGCATGTTGAAATCCAGCATGCCCAATACTTCTTTCCTCTGAATTTTGCCATCAGGAGACAGTTGGCAGCCCCCATATATACAAGATTGTTTGGCAGTCTGCCTACATTGATGTTCTCCCTTGGTGTTTCCGGGAAGGTTTCTGGAGAGTCTTTGTTATAATTTTTCACCAAAAAACACAGAATAATGTGTCCACATTTTCAGACAGTAGAAATGCTGTGAAAACACCACATGTGTATAAACCCTTAGATTACTCAGGACACAATGCAGACCTTGAACTGAACTCAGAGCAGATAGAAACAGGAAGGTTAGCCAGGGATTAAACCATATTTCATGAGTGTTAAAGTGTATTTCCAACATTGAACATCATTTGATTTTTAGGTCCAAAATAGGGAAGAAGCGCTGTTTAGTTTTCTGATACAGAGCTCCAAATTCTGCTTCTCATCGCACAGCTATAACATTCTGCTAGCCCGCAGCAGCCACTGGGGAGAGCTGTTTTTAGTAGCAATTATAAATCTGTTTTTAGTAAGTTCATAAGCTCCCTCTAGTGGTTCATTAATTTAGATAGATTTGAACTCATCATTGTGATAAGGAAAGGAGAGAATTTGGAGCTCTGTATTAGGCCTCATGCACACAACCGTAGCCATGTGCACGGCCGTGATTTTCAGGTCGGCCGGCCGGCCACGGATAGTCAGCCGCGAGCCACCCGCAAATCGCGGGCTGTGCACAAGGCCGAGGCCATTATTTTCAATGAGCCCAGACCGCAGAACACGGCCGTAATAAGGCTTGCCCGTTCTTGCGGCGGTCCGCGCTCTGGAGCATGGGGCCTAAGATAAACTGAGCTCACATCACTAGAAGATATATTTTAAGAAAAATTTCAGAACAGAATTTTGGACCCTACTTTAATAAAGGGATTGCCTGGTTTCAGCAAAATAATGTTATTTTTTTGTATAATTAGAAGTTCTAAAACTTTCCAATATGCTTTCTGTATTAATTCCTCAGGGTTTATCCAGTTAGTGGCCGCCCCATAGTGTTTTTACGGCGGCCACTAACGTGCATTATTCCGATGTATAGGCCTTTTTATGGCACTGCAAATAAATAAACAGAGCAGGGAGCCGTTAAATGTCCCTGCTCTCAGCTACCAGAGGTAGCTGAGGGCTGGGGGCATCCCTGCTCGAATGGGTGAGATCGACATCAGTATCGATCTCACCCTTTTAACCGCTCAGATGCGGCGCTCAATAGCGAGCGCCGCATCTGAGTGGTTTTGGAGAGAGGGAGGTAGCTCCCTCTCGTCCCACCGGCACCCGGCGATAAGATCGCCGAGTGTCTGTTTTTCCGATGGCAGCCGGGGGCCTAATAAAGGCCCCCAGGTCTGCCTGTAGTAAATGCCGCTAGGTCATACCTCTGGCCTAGTAGATGCCTGTCCGTTTTACACGGACAGGCATAATACACTGCAATACAGATCGGATAATCGCATAGTGAAGTCCCCTAGTGGGACTAGTAAAAAAGTAAAAAAAAGTTTAATAAAAGTGCAAAAAGAAAAAAAAGTGAAAAAAAAAAATGAAAACCCCACTTTTTCCCCTTACAAACTGCTTTATTATTAAAAAACAAAATAAAGTTAAAAAGTTACACATATTTGGTATCGCCGCGTCTATAACGACCCCAACTATAAACTTATTACATAATTTAACACACACAGTGAACGTCGTAAAAAATAAAATAAAAAAACCTACAAAAATTGCTGTTTTCTTTGAATCCAGCCTTAAAAAAAATGTGATAAAAAGTGATCAAAAAGTCGGATCTACTCCAAAATGTTACCAATAAAAACTACAAGTCATCCCGCAAAAAAAAAAGCCCTCAAACAACTGCATCGGCGAAACAATAAAAAAAGTTATGGCTCTTCAAATTTGGAGACTCAAAAACAAATAATTTTGAAATAATTGTTTTCACTGTGTAAAAGTAGTAAAATATACAAAATCTATATAAATTTGGTATCGTTGCAATCGCAACAACCCAATGAATACAATTATTGTGTTATTTATACTACACGGTAAACGGCGTAAATTTAGGATGCAAAAAAGTGTGGCAAAATTGCAGTTTTTTTTCTATTCCCCCCAAAATAAAAGTTAATCAATAAATTATTAGTACCCCAAAATGGTGCTATTAAAAATTACAACTTGTCCGGCAAAAAATAGGACATTATACAGTTATGTCGACGCAAAAATAAAAAAGTTATAGCTCTTTGAATGAGACGATGGAAAAACGTAAAAAATGGCTTGGTCATTAAAGAGAACCTTTCACCTCGCCATACATGTGCAGCTGAGTGCAGAATGTAATGGGGAGGGTTGCACAAATCCAGGGGCACTTTAAATTTTTTTCTACCTCCCTCCGTTATTTAGATATCGGTGCTGTTATATTTGGCGCCCGATATTTAAATAACCCCCTGAACAGTCAATGGGGCGTGTACTATCAAGGGGGCGTGTTACTATGGCTGTGACACTGTCCAATCAGATATGGACAGTGCCACAGCAGGAGAGAGAGTGTGCGATTGCAGTCTTTTCATCCGAACAGGCCGTGTTACTGCTACGGACAGGGCTGTGGAGAGGATCTCTTCAGCTCTTGTGAGAGATCAGTCTTGTATTGTCTGTCGAACTGGCCCTAGCAGTCCCATGCCCCCTTGCCAGTTCGGCAGACAAAGTACAAGACTGATCTCTCGCAAGAGATGAAGAGATGAGAGCGGGCATGTGCGCTCTCCTCTCCACAGCTTTTACACTGTCCGTAGCAGAGACACGCTCCCTTGCCTGTTCAGGTAAAAGACTAATCGCACACTCTCTCCCTGCTGTGGCACTGACATATCTGATTGGATAGTGTCACAGACATAATAACACGCCCCCTTGACAGTACACGCCCCATTGACTGTTCAGTGGCCTGGTCATATGATGAACACACAGGTGCAGGGCTCGTTACATTATGTGTATAGTGCTGTGTCTTCTATCGATCCCAGCACCTGTCCATCACATGACCATGGACAGAATTGTATCCACTGGAAGTAAAAAATAAGTTGTTCCTACTGTATGACAAAAAGCAGAGGTCTTGAAAACCGTGAAAAATTATTACAGAACGTATAGTGAAAAATTTAAAAACTTCAGTATACAAAAAAATATATTAATTGGCTAAAATCGGACAACTCGTTTAACCATCTATCTGGAAAAATAGATCCAGGTGTAAAAGTTCTTTAAAAGTGACAGGTGATCTGTAAACAATGACTGGATATTAAAATATAGAAATAATTTCAAAGTAAAGAGCAAGGCAAGAATGTAGCAGGAGAAGGAATGCCAAAAAACATAGAGACCAACTTCTGTATACAGTCCCTGTGTCTACAGCCGTTCAATTGCTATGTCATGAAGATATGTATAGACAACCTTATAAAACAAAATCTCTAGTATCACTCTTAAACAATTAGAAAGCTGCTTTACACAACTATTTTCTGCTCCATTAATGTTCAATATGTATTTTATACTGGCAAATGATGCACCGTATGTTCCTACCATAAATATCCTATAGGTCCATATGCATATAATAAATAATGCATGCACTTAAATATATATATTTGATCATATACACTGCAACATATTGCACATTTTCTAGTAAATATATTTGCATCAGAACCCGAATAAGTTCAGAAGTGCAGAAAGCAGGTATTTCGGAAATGATTTAGCAAGGCAGAAAAGAAGGAATGATAGGAGAGGTTACTTGGAGGAGTTAATGTTTCTCCCTTTGTGACGTAGAGAACAGACATCACCACTCTTATGCTCCCTTGTAAGCCTTTAATGTTCTGAATGATTCCTTGTTACATCTTACTTAGTATCGATCTAACAGGCATCCTTACCTATCCTTTACCCAGTGTGGTCACTGAACAGTAGAAAGGTTCAATAGGAAGATCAGCTCCTCATCCACTTTTTCTCGAAAGCAATTTGTATTATGGATTTATTTTAATAGTGTACAGTGGCAGTTGCTGTTTTTACTATTAAAAAACGGTTTGATTATCTGACCTTGCTTACTTTATCTTTTTAGGTTCTGTGCACAGGCTCTAAAACGAATCAATAGACGGGAATTCCTACACAGCATTATGTTGAAATCAATCTCAATTCAGACTTATTTATACTTTCCTTGCATGGCTCAATCTCTTTTCCCTCCTAATTGTTTCTGCATTTTTTTAATAAAGCATTTCTAGTTACAGAATAATGCATGCAGTTTTGCTAGTTCAATCATTTCAGAATTTCTCTGCGTAATGGCAAAATTAACTTAAATCCTCCTGCAAAGTTGTTCTCAATTTGTATTCCAAGGGCGTACCAACTGGTACTGGGTAATGACCTTTTTTGTTCAATCACTATATAGCGCAATAAATATTCATCACTACTGCTCTGAGTCTTCCTATTATTACTGCTCCTTGAGCCTCTCAATGCATAGTGTTAAAAATAGGATATAGGTTAACTGCCAAAATAAAAAGGGAAATCAAGCAATAAATACAGAAATAAAATATCTAATCTAAAGAACAAATAAAAAGTAAAGTAAAATTAACTAAAAACGGTTCAAATAAAAACTCTTGCAGTATATGCAACCAAAAAGAAGTGTAGAAAGAGAGTAGAAGATGAAATTCTGTAAAATCCCATATTGTGTGTGATGTTTGTGTGGGTGCAGCTCACCCAGGCTCATTTATATTCAACTGCAAATATAATGAATTTCCACCAGAAAATACTTAGTAAAATAGGATAGAGCTAGGATTCCTCATACCTGGCTGCGTCGAGAATTTTCCCTGCCTTGTATTCATGACCCAACAATACAAAGCAATAATTTGAGTCAATAGAATATAAGCAAACTATTAGACGCATACAACACTAATAATACAAATAAAATAATATATATTTAAAAATGTATTTACTTGTTACTTATGTGAAGGTTTGCATCTGCCTGTGAATAGCTCTTCTGCATTCCCTTATCATGAAGACAACTCCTTTTAAAATAAAGTCGGTGCATCGATCAGCTGGATTGGCACAGATTTGTTTTCTCTTAACCCCGCCGATCAGCCAGGGCAAGACATTTAGGCCAAATGCACACAATGCGTATTACATGCGTATTACGTGCGTATTTGCCGCACGTATTTTCATGCGGCAAATCTGCAGGGTATTACAGTACCTAAGTAATAGAGACCTCAAGTGATTTCATCTACACGTTGCAGAATTTTTCCACACATAAATTGACCTGAGGTGTGTATTTTAAAATCCACAGCATTTATTTTGCGTTTCCGTTTGCGAATTGTATCTGGCAAGTTTATAAAAAAAAACACACCAAAATCGACAGCATAAATACGCACCCATTTCCGCATCAAAATGTAAAAACTTGGTGCCGTTTTTTTCAGCCAGAATTCCCTGCAGGGGCCAGGGCGGATACGCTGTGTGCTTTTACGCAGCATATCCGTCCTGTGTGAACATAGCCAAAGGGGTTCTTTAAGATTAAAGGAAAAAATATATTTGGCTATTACATAATGAAACAAGAGAGCTGACAATAGTAACCTAGCATTTGGTGACAGAATATAGGTGTTGCCTAGATTTAGAATTTGGTTATTAGTGTGATCATTGATGCTCTGAATGTGCTGAAGTGCTCCATTGACAGAATCGGTTCTGCAGTTATTGCACTGATTCCTCCGTTCAAGGTGGTCATTACGTACGTAGATCTCTAGAGTAGTATTCTATATCCATGGGAGAACTATTTGTAGACAGAACATGCCCTTCTCCTCCTGCAGCCTCAAGTCCTGACACCAGACTGCAGGGAATAGACTTCAGCATTGAGAATACTATACCTTTCTGTAAGATGAGAAATCCATTGAACGACTCAACAATATTGTGGCCCCAAATAACAAAGGACCAGATCATAGTCCAATAAGAATTGAGTATGGATTCTTGATAGTGTTCTACCCGTCAATATGTATATATCTATAAGCAATGGGAACTTCAATATCTTGAATTACATTCAACATAAGAAATATTTGAAAACAAGACTACAGAAGTGATTTCGGATGATAAAGCGTTCCAAATATGTACATATATATACACATTACCTGCTGCTGTAAAGTCCGAGCATTCTCTAGGACAGAGACATTCTCTATCTCGTACTTATGATTGGTCTGCTGGAGCTGAAGACTTTCTTGAGCTGTCAATTGGTGCTGTGCCTTTAATGTTGTTAATTCAGCCTTCACGATTTCCAGCATTTCTCTGGAGTAAGAAAGGGAGACGACAAAGTTAGTGATTTTAAATGCAGTATGGAACTAAACAGTGCTGTCCAATATTGATTACAGTTGTGTTGTAATGTCATCTGTAACACTGGTCTGTGTGTAGTATAAGGAGAACGTCATTTGTATTCTTATTCCTTATTTATATATATTTTAGAATAGCCAAAGACTGTAAACATCTTGAGAAGATTTCCTAATAATTCCATCACCCATCAGCAATATATAATAGACCTAAGCTCACAAACAGGTCATGAATATATATTGTCTATACATGCAATTCTGAATGGCACAAAAGGACTAATGTTTTTCAAAAGAGAATGTTGCCGGAAGGAGAGAGAGAGATTACTTTATATACACTATAAATCACTTTTGCAATCTATTCTTTACAAGGAAGCATGTTACTATGGAACTGGTAAGACACCAGAATATCCAAAGAGCAGGACATCTAAATAATTGTGTCTTTCAAATGAACAAAAAAGTCTTGCTTTTTCTACTAGTTTTATATATATCATATCAAATGCAGATGTTAATATTAAGGTTAATCCATCATTTCATTGATCACTTGTGCCCTTTGACTTGAAATGGTTAACTATGACTGTCGAAATAACCAAAGTTAGCATTATCGGATAAAGGCATTGTCTTATAAAGACAATACTTTTCCATATGGAAAGACAATCCTTTTTCATATGGAGGGACAATCCTTTTTCATATGGAGGGACAATCCTTTTCCATATGGAGGGGTGCCCCAATCGAGACATAGTTACACAGTTAGTACGATTGAAAAACAGACACAGGTCCATTAAGTTCAACCTATAATCCTACAGTAATGTTTCCGAAGAAAAACCCCTGTGAGATGGTTGCCAATTGTTTCATATGTGGTGAAAAAAAATTACTTCCGGACTTTAAATATGGCAATCAGAATAAATCCCTGACTAAATGACCCATCTTCAGTAATCTAGTGCCCATAAATTGTGATTTTATATCTTACAAGAAAGGCATCCAGACCCTTCTTGAATCAATAATCCCAACAACCTGTGGCAGAGATCTATAGACTCGCTGCTCTTACAGTAAAGAATCCCTTTCTATGAGACTCCTTTATATGAGCCAAATTGGGTCTAGCTGACACGGCCCATCCATGTGTTACAAGGTCAGCCATTTATCTGAATGGCCGCCATGTAATAATACGTTTCCCTGAAGTAGCCAGATGCGACTTTGTCCAGTGATAACAGGTGATTGACGGGGGTTTTAAAAAGTCTCACCAGCTTCTGATTAAAAGGGGTTATCATCTTCACGAGACAACCCCTTTAACTGTATGTCAATAAGCCTACAAGAAACACCCAGTGAAAGAGGTGTGCATAGGCCTCACATGCGAAAACAATCATGTAGAAACAGTGACTTAGTTCCCCTGGCAACTAGTCCAGCTTTAATTTTCTAAACTGCACCGGTAAAATGAAACATGGACCACAAAATTCTTTGTCAGCCATTGTTACTTTCTATTACATGCATTTGGCGTTTTAATGGGAATCAATACACAAAGCAACCATATATGACATGAAAAAAAAGTTACGTGTAAATATGGCATTTTAACCCTCATGGAAATAACTGAGTTATTTCTATTTTATGCTCATCTTGAAACTTACCATATCAATTGGATTTTACCCATAGGTTTACTGATTTCAAGTGCATCTTGAGCAAATAAAGCAGATCTGGACACAAAGTGCCCATAAAAATAGTCGGATTATATAAGGCTCCTTCAAGTAAACTTAATCCTGTTAAACACAAGCTCAAAGGCAGGATTGCCTTATTATAAAATTTAATGTCACGGAAAATATCAACTAAAATAGGTTAACTACATTGTTAAAAAAATACAGTTATAATAAAGAAAAATCGATGCCAAAAAGAATATTATGTATTACATAGGGAAAAAAGAGTAATGGGACGAAGATAGATAGATAGATAGAGAGAGAGAGAGAGAGAGAGAGAGAGAGAGAGAGAGATAGATAGACAGACAGGCAGATACACAGACAGACAGACAGACAGAGACAGATAGATAGATAGATAGATAGATAGATAGATAGATAGATAGATAGATAGATAGATAGATAGATAGATAGATAGATAGATAGATAGATATGAGGATAGATAGATATGAGGATAGATAGATATGAGGATAGATAGATATGAGGATAGATAGATATGAGGATAGATAGATATGAGGATAGATAGATATGAGGATAGATAGATATGAGGATAGATAGATAGATAGATAGATAGATAGATAGATAGATAGATAGATAGATAGATAGATAGATAGATAGATAGATAGATAGATAGATAGATATGAGGATAGATAGATATGAGGATAGATAGATATGAGGATAGATAGATATGAGGATAGATAGATATGAGGATAGATAGATAGATAGATAGATAGATAGATAGATAGATAGATAGATAGATAGATAGATAGATAGATAGATAGATAGATAGATAGATAGATAGATATGAGGATAGATAGATATGAGGATAGATAGATATGAGGATAGATAGATATGAGGATAGATAGATATGAGGATAGATATGAGGATAGATAGATAGATAGATATGAGGATAGATAGATAGATAGATAGATAGATAGATAGATAGATAGATAGATAGATAGATAGATAGATAGATAGATAGATAGATAGATAGATAGATAGATAGATAGATAGATAGATAGATAGATATGAGGATAGATAGATATGAGGATAGATAGATATGAGGATAGATATGAGGATAGATAGATAGATAGATAGATAGATAGATAGATAGATAGATAGATAGATAGATAGATAGATAGATAGATAGATAGATAGATAGATAGATATGAGGATAGATAGATATGAGGATAGATAGATATGAGGATAGATAGATATGAGGATAGATAGATATGAGGATAGATAGATATGAGGATAGATAGATATGAGGATAGATAGATATGAGGATAGATAGATATGAGGATAGATAGATATGAGGATAGATAGAT
Organism: Rhinoderma darwinii; assembly: GCF_050947455.1. Classification (NCBI taxonomy): domain Eukaryota; kingdom Metazoa; phylum Chordata; class Amphibia; order Anura; family Rhinodermatidae; genus Rhinoderma; species Rhinoderma darwinii. Next base: position 65,747,488 of record NC_134691.1, read on the forward strand.
ATGAGGATAGATATGAGGATAGATAGATAGATAGATATGAGGATAGATAGATAGATAGATAGATAGATAGATAGATAGATAGATAGATAGATAGATAGATAGATAGATAGATAGATAGATAGATAGATATGAGGATAGATAGATATGAGGATAGATAGATATGAGGATAGATATGAGGATAGATAGATAGATAGATAGATAGATAGATAGATAGATAGATAGATAGATAGATAGATAGATAGATAGATAGATATGAGGATAGATAGATATGAGGATAGATAGATATGAGGATAGATAGATATGAGGATAGATAGATATGAGGATAGATAGATATGAGGATAGATAGATATGAGGATAGATAGATATGAGGATAGATAGATATGAGGATAGATAGATATGAGGATAGATAGATATGAGGATAGATAGATATGAGGATAGATAGATATGAGGATAGATAGATATGAGGATAGATATGAGGATAGATAGATAGATAGATAGATAGATAGATAGATAGATAGATAGATAGATAGATAGATAGATAGATAGATAGATAGATAGATAGATAGATAGATAGATAGATAGATAGATAGATAGATAGATAGATAGATAGATAGATATGAGGATAGATAGATAGATAGATAGATAGATAGATAGATAGATAGATAGATAGATAGATAGATAGATAGATAGATAGATAGATAGATAGATAGATAGATAGATAGATAGATAGATAGATAATTTAGCCATTTATGCAATTAGTTATATTTGATCTAATTTCCATACACCAGGAATGTGACACCTACACAGGAGTATTACCTTTAAGTAGTTATAAAATTAGGCAGAAAAATCACATTTTTATAATGTCTCGGTTCATAGTTTAAAAGTCTAAATTATTTTGCAATGGAGCCTTGCAAATATAACTATGAAAAGCAAATCAATAAAATGTCTATTCCTATCTATTCACTGGGGACCTCAGCTGCACAGCCGCACAGAAATCGATGCAACAAATTATTACGATTTCCAGCCACCTACTAGAAGCTTTGGACAAGTATTTTACATGGAGCAGGTCTGTGCTGGGAATCTGGCTCTATATGCTGGACTGCTCATTAGGGCAAATGAAAACAAAAATGATATATATATTTATATATCATGCTATTAAAGAATACAAATGGTAAAATGTCATTGTTTTTAACAATGTCACAACCTCTAAAATTAACTACTAGGGACAAAATAAAAATAGATCTACTAAATTCATGTTTTTTAATTATTACTATTTTTAGTTAAAATAAAAACAGTATCTTAAATGCCAAATGTACCTTTGCTGCATCTGAGAAATTCATATTATAGCAGAATAATTATTTGGAAAAAACAGAAACACTGAATCAACAGAAACAATGCCAGGACTTAATATTTACTTATTATATTATTGACATGTACACATATGCACAGCTATACTGAAAATACTGGATCCATTTTATTGCATACATGACCATCTCCAGGGCTAATGAGAATCCTGAAACATACAAAAAGGCTTCGCCACAATCCACACAGTAGGAGGTGAGCTTCAAATACTTTGCGGACACTTTCAGGAACAGTTACACAGCTTAGTTTTTAAGTGTTCTGCAAAATGCATGACCTAAGCTTTATTCACTCGACCAACACTGCCTGTTGCACAACAATCCCCCAACATATGTTATGGCTAACCAAAAACGTTTAAAAATACGGGAGTAGTCTTAGGCAGAAATGATTCCATTAAAGGGGTGGCAGAACAGAGACATAGGATTCTGACAAATGATCGTGACAGCTTTTTACGTCTAGAAACAAAAGCAGGAAAATCCAAAAAATCAAACACTGTGTCAGTCACAGGGATTTCATGGGGCCTAAATACATTTACCTGAAATGACATATGCAGCAGAGCTGGGTCTGTCATTTGGCAGCACTCATAGTGACACCAGTGTTTTTTTCATAGAAGTGCAGGTAAACTTACTACATTACCTTAGTTCTGGGAGTTATCACCATATCTAAATTGATCCTGTTCCAAAGGGTTAAATGGCAATAAATATACTGATCACAGATTCAAGGAATTAACGGTTCCCTTTGCTGCCTACCCTGTAAGCATCTGTAGAATATTTCTGGATATAAATACTTTTTAATACTGCCAAGATCAAAGTAATAAAGGTAAGAACACATGGGACTGCAGCCTTATGTGACCAAAAATATGCCCCCATGCGCCGGCAAATGGCTGCACAACTCTGCCATTAGTCGTGCGGCCATTTGCAACCATATGGGGGGGGCATGGTTTTCGGCCGCTTGGAGCTGCTTCCCCTTGTGTTCTTACCCTAACTAGAATATGAATCGTCTATATGTGAACAACGAACTTTGTTCCAAGCTACACAGAAGTGAGTCAGAGCCCTTGTACCTGTACACAACCCTGACTAATGATACTCATCAATGTTCGTTATTCTTACTATTCTGGAAAGCGATGTAATCCGGGCACTCAAGTGTACGCTGGTACAAGCTTGCTTTAAAGAGGCTCTGTCACCAGATTATAAGTGCTAATGTAGTGTAATGTAGATAATAAAAGTGTTTTTTATTTTGAAAAAACATTATTTTTGAGCAAGTTACGAGCAATTTTAGATTTATGCTAATTAGTTTCTTAATGACCAACTGGGCGCGTTTTTAATTTTTACCAACTGGGTGTTGTACAGAGGAGTGTATGACGCTGACCAATCAGTGGCCAATCAGTGACCAATCAGCGTCATACACTTCTCATTGTTCCAGTCCATTGTTGCAGTGCGATTGTGCAGTGAAAGAAGCAGGGCTGGAACAATGAGAAGTGTATGACGCTGATTGGTCACTGATTGGTCAGCCTCATACACTCCTCTGTACAACGCCCAGTTGGTAAAAAGTAAAAACACGCCCAGTTGTCTATTAAGAAACTAATTAGCATAAATCTAAACTAGCTCATAACTTGCTCAAAAATGATTGTTTTTCAAAATAAAAACCACTGTTGTTATCTACATTACAGCGCCAATCAGATTATGTAGGAGATAGGGCACTTATAATCTGGTGACAGAGCCTCTTTAAGTCAGCGACTTTGACAAAGAGGAGGAGATATGTAAACTTTGTACTCTGAAAAATTAAGGGTCCATTCAGACGTTGAGGTGTGGTTAAGAATATATATATATATATATATATATATATATATATATATATATATATATATATATATATATATTAGCATGCAACTTTCCTGCATTTGGTTGATTTTCACAACATTTTAGGAATTGAATTTCTGTTTGTTGAAGACTGCAGAGAAGAAGGTGTCAACATTCTTTTAAGAAGTCTGCTATGACAGAAGTTGGTGAGAAAGTCTTAGGGTCCATTCAGACTGTGCAGTTCAGGTGCAGTTAAAACCGCTTAAAAAACAGAAATGAAAACCGCATGCATTTTTACCATGATTTGGAGCCTTTTTTTGATGTGGTTGCAGTAAAAACTACAACCACATCGAAAACTGCACCATATCGCTGTAAAAACACATGCGGTTTTCAGATGCGTTTTTTCAATGTGGTTTTAACTGCACCTGAACTGTAAAGTCTGAATGGACCATGAGACTTTCTCCCCAACTTCTGTCATAGCAGACTTCGAAAAAGAATGTTGACCCCCTTCTTCTCTGCAGTCCTCCAACAAACAGAAATACAATTCCTACAATTTTGTGAAAATCAACCAAATGCCAAAATATATATCTGTATACATATATATACATACATATACACACACACGCACAAAACACACAATTACAATGAGCACCTCTAGGTAAGAGTCTTAGTGATCTTGATCGCTTTAGGGGGTGATGAGTTGTCACTCACTTGTATTCACTATTTCCTCGCTCTGAAGCGGTGAGGTGTTCTTTGAGGGTCTTCAGGTCTGTCTGGTATTTTCTGCTGGTCTGCTCATGGCGAACTGTTTCAGCTATTTGCTCACTTAGCTGCTCTTGAGTCGCTTTCAAGCTGGATTCTAGCAGAAGAAGTTTTTCTTCTTGACTGGCAAGTTCTTGTGCTAAAGGATACCAAAAATGACAATATAGTGAAGACAGAAAAAAATATATAAAATATATACACATATGTATTTCCTTAAGCTTTACTCCTTTAACCTTCATTAAAAAAAAAACACGCTTTTGAAGACTTTTACGTTTCAATTTTTAACTATGTTTAACTATTTCCTTTCCACCAAATTGAACTACCCCTTAATATTAACATGATAGATTAAATACCTTGCAGAAAAAAATATGTGGGATTTTCTCATGAATCACAAAATGAAGTGCAGCACACATTTATATGATTATTCAGCGACTATAATCACTAACTGTATTATTACTCTGTTGCTCTAAAGCATTGCAAGTGATTTCAAGGTCAACCAATAGATGGTGCTCTGCTACCAGATCAAGAATGAATAAAGGAGACAATAGTAGGTCTTTTTTTTTTTTTTGCTGAAAAAAAAAATAAGCGATTTTAAGACAAAGACATTTCCCTTTGTTCTTTGTTGACCGCAGTCCAAAATGATATGTGGAGACCATTTGAATAAAATACTTTCTGCCCATCAAAAACAAATATTGGATGTCCCTTGCACAAAGGTGGCATCATTAAAATAATAAAACTGAATAATAATAAAAAGGATAAACACACATATATATATATATATATACACACACACATAAGCACATAAAAATCTATAAATTACGTAAAAATACATCAATTACATAAAATGTGTGTATGTTTACATGTATAATTTAAAAAAAATTAAGAAAAAAAAAATAAAATAATAAAAAAAAAAAAATATATATATATATATATATATATATATATATACACACATATATACTATAAAGCACATAGACTTCATACTCATACATACACAAACTGTTTTTTTACAGGTTACAATTAATCGTATAATTGTGAAAAATGTGAAGACTGAAGTGTAGAATCTTTGAACTAACATGCAGTAGGAATGTGCTAAACACTTTGATATTGATCCAAAAAGCCCTGCACTTCTTTTTCTCAACTTGCCCAAAGGCATGAGACAAGCATCTTAACTCAGTGAATTATCATCATCTGTCTTGCAAAGGTGGATATCATGTAGCTGGATATCTCCAACATCTGCTGGTGAACAGGAGCACACTCTATGTATCTTCAAGATTTATCATGTGGCATCACCAATCACGTTTGAAAGGTTAGATATAGAAGAGCATCAGAAGAGACATAAAAACTTTTGTTAGAACCTTATACTGTACACTATATTCAGTGTGATAGATGTTTGCGTTAAATTCGATATAAGTAAATATTAGGTTAATATGTGCACACGAATGTTACTATGATGGTGGGGAAAAAAACCGTTACATCTCCCGTGCAAACAAACAGAAATTCAGTACTGGCAAAGACTACAATTCTTTAATATTTCTCGCATAGACAAGAAACTAATGAACATCTGTGAGTACAGATGGGCCATACGCCTGATGTTTTTCTGGGAAATATAACAAACTGAGTGTATTTCCCACCAATTTATCACCTCGGTTGACAATTATGTGCTGGGCTGTCACAATTAATTAATCAGCTCAATTAGCTTAATTCTTTAATCATTAAACCTGTTTATTTCCGCAATTAGCATATGACAATGATGACATTTAATATATTCACCATCGGAGCAGTGCGTCATTTGTTCATGTTACTGCTCAATTATTGGCCTATATGCATATTGGCTCGCAGAGATTCTGCAGCAGGTCCTTTACATGCTGCAAAAACATAGGCATGGAAACAGGAACCACCAAAAAATACATTTTATATATACATATATATATGTATATGTATGTGTATATATATATAAACAGTACTGGGGCCTAACAAGTGTAGTGCGGACAGCAAAGGGTTAAGTTCCCAGTACATCTGCATGTCTTTGAGCAAATGAGTGTAACGTTTAATAATTTCAACACGTGTTGAAATACGGACGCAATCTAATGAACAACTTCAAGTGAGACTCCTTTCAAAATCTAAGATAAACCCTCCAGGCTGTAAAACAAAATCTCACTAAGGGGGAAAGGGGAGAGGGGGAGAGGGGGAGAGGGGGAGAGTGCTGCCATTACCCAATAAAGGAAATGTAATCACACAGTAAATCAGATTTTTTTTTTCTCCCTCCACCGCTATGTTTTTGGCTTTGTAAGTGTCAAGCCTTGAATGTTTTAGATGAGGCAACATTTTGTTCTCTGACCAGGTGTGTGTCAGCTTATGTAGAAAACATCCAGCTCGAAAAAAAAGAGACTTCCCTTATTTTGAGTTGCACAGCAGGATATTGTATTCACGTATATGTATATAATGTATATGTTTGTGCGAGCGCGTTTCTGAATTAAGGTAATTAGACTATACTATGGCCAAAAAAAATAAAAAAGAGGTAGCAAAAGAAAGAAATAGTGGAAAACCCTAGTGGAAAGAGATGAAGGATTGCAGCTTTACAATGACCCCAGTGACTACATTCAGTAGGTAGTGTGTGTGATACAAAGAAAAATATCCATCTGATGCCCTTTAAAAAAATAAAAAATCATGATGATGCTGTGGCTGAATGTATTCAGAGACATGTATCAATAGCTGCTCCCCAGGAATAACTATATATAAACCATCCACACATATATGCATTTTATTCAACGTAAGACCATAATTCAAACCACAAATTCTAGCACACATGAAAAATACCTACTGGAATCACAAACCCGTGATTATACAAAGCAAATCATAGATTTTAAGCGTAAAATATAGCAAAGCTGCAAAAACCTGGTAACTGAAGAGTGAAAGCCAAAGCTGAATGATTCTAAAATTAATAAAGATAAACTATTATGGAAAAAGAAAGAAATGCATACACAGAAAATAATAAAATACCTGCATAACATGTAATAGTATGTGCAAGTCTATGTGTACAAATATAGAGATGCAGCAGAGCTAAATTTGTGTTTAACTGTTACCTGATCTCAGGAGGCGTACCTAGCTATATAAAAACAGATATTATGCGGATATTATTGTGCCAAAATACAAACTCAGCTCTGCTAATTTTAGAAGCGCGCACGCGCATGTGTG